>NC_143016.1:205288599-205639977 GCF_055824585.1 Amblyomma mixtum
TTTTATAAGTGTATATAAATTGTTCTTTTTTGGTCGTGTCATGACAACGATTTTTTTTAAATTAAATTTGCCATTTCTCACTTCGATCGCAAAACACTGAAAACGCTTCATTTAGTTTCTCTTGCTGCCGTAAATAAATCTTATTGCTTTTCTTTGAAGAGACACAGGTTTTTTTACATCACGCACATGAAAGGGTGACCAAACAGCGCATGCATGCTTAAGAATTGATCTTATTAGGCATTTTTATATGCGGTAAGCTTGTGCTTTGGAGCAAATTAGAACATATGCCTGTGCATTAGATGTGAATGTTACTCCCAGATACTGAAATCTCTTTACTTGTGATAAGTTGTTTGATCTGTTTTTATAAGTGTATTTAAATGGTTCTTTTTTGGACGTAAGTGTCATGACAACGATTTTCTTGAAATTAAATATGCCATTTATCACTTCAATCGCAGAACACTGAAAACGCTTCATTTAGTTTCTCTTGCTGCCGTAAATAAATCTTATATCTTTTCTTTGAAGAGACTCAGGTTTTTTTACATCACGCACATCATAGGGTGACCAAACAGCGCATGTATGATCAAGAATTGGTCTTATTAGGCATTTTTATATGCGGTAAGCTTGTGCTTTTGAGCAAATTAGGTCGATATGCCTGTGGATTAGGTGTGAATGTTATTCCCAGATACTGAAATCTCTTTACTTGTGATAAGTTGTTTGATCTGTTTTTATAAGTGTATTTAAATGGTTTGTTTTTGGTCGTAAGTGTCATGACAACGATTTTCTTGAAATTAAATTTGCCATTTCTCACTTGAATCGCAGAACACTGAAAACGCTTCATTTAGTTTTTCTTGCTGCCGTAAATAAATCTTATTGCTTTTTTTGATTAGACTCAGGTTTTTTTTACATCACTCACATGATAGGGTGACCAAACAGGGTATGTATGCTCTAGAATTGATCTTATTAGGCATTTTTATATGCGGTAAGCTTGTGCTTTGGAGCAAATTAGGTCGATATGCCTGTGCATTAGGTGTGAATGTTACTCCCAAAGACTGAAATCTCTTTACTTGTGATAAGTTGTTTGAGCTGTTTTTATAAGTGTATTTAAATGGTTTTTTTGGTCGTAAGTGTCATGACAACGATTTTCTTGAAATTAAATTTGCCATTTCTCACTTGAATCGCAGAACACTGAAAACGCATCATTTAATTTCTCTTGCTGCCGTAAATAAATCTTATTGCTTTTCTTTGAAGAGACTCAGGTTTTTTTACATCACGCACATGATAGGGTGACCAAACAGCGCATGTATGATCAAGAATTGGTCTTATTAGGCATTTTTATATGCGGTAAGCTTGTGCTTTTGAGCAAATTAGGTCGATATGCCTGTGGATTAGGTGTGAATGTTACTCCCAGATACTGAAACCTCTTTACTTGTGATAAGTTGTTTGATCTGTTTTTATAATTGTATTTAAATGGTTCGTTTTCGGTCGTAAGTGTCATGACAACGATTTTCTTGAAATTAAATTTGCCATTTCTCACTTGAATCGTAGAACACTGAAAACGCTTCATTTAGTTTCTCTTGCTGCCGTAAATAAATCTTATTGCTTTTTTTGAAGAGACTCAGGTTTTTATTACATCACTCACATGATAGGGTGACCAAACAGGGCATGTATGCTCTAGAATTAATCTTATTAGGCATTTTATATGCGGTAAGCTTGTGCTTTGGAGCAAATTAGGTCGATATGCCTGTGCATTAGGTGTGAATGTTACTCCCAAAGACTGAAATCTCTTTACTTGTGATAAGTTGTTTGAGCTGTTTTTATAAGTGTATTTAAATGGTTTTTTTTGGTCGTAAGTGTCATGACAACGATTTTCTTGAAATTAAATTTGCCATTTCTCACTTGAATCGCAGAACACTGAAAACGCTTCATTTAGTTTCTGTTCCTGCCGTAAATAAATCTTATTGCTTTTCTTTGAAGAGACTCAGGTTTTTTTTACATCACGCACATGATAGGGTGACCAAACAGTGCATGTATGCTCAAGAATTTGTCTTATTAGGCATATTTATATGCGGTAAGCTTGTGCTTTGGAGCAAATTAGGTCGATATGCCTGTGCATTAAGTGTGAATGTTACTCCCAAAGACTGAAATCTCTTTACTTGTGATAAGTTGTTTGATCTGTTTTTATAAGTGTATTTAAATGGTTCTTTTTTGGTCGTAAGTGTCATGACAACGATTTTCTTGAAATTAAATTTGACATTTCACACTTCAATCACAGAACACTGAAAACGCTACATTTAGTTTTTCTTGCTGCCGTAAATAAATCTTATTGCTTTTTTTGAAGAGACTCAGGTTTTTTTTACATCACTCACATGATAGGGTGACCAAACAGGGTATGTATGCTCTAGAATTGATCTTATTAGGCATTTTTATATGCGGTAAGCTTGTGCTTTGGAGCAAATTAGGTCGATATGCCTGTGCATTAGGTGTGAATGTTACTCCCAAAGACTGAAATCTCTTTACTTGTGATAAGTTGTTTGATCTGTTTTTTATAAGTGTATTTAAATGGTTCTTTTTTGGTCGTAAGTGTCATGACAACGATTTTCCTGAAATTAAATTTGACATTTCACACTTCAATCGCAGAACACTGAAAACGCTTCATTTAGTTTTTCTTGCTGCCGTAAATAAATCTTATTGCTTTTCTTTGAAGAGACTCAGGTTTTTTTACATCACGCACATGATAGGGTGACCAAACAGCGAATGTATGCTCAAGAATTGGTCTCATTAGGCATTTTTATATTCGGTAAGCTGGTGCTTTGGAGCAAATTAGGTCGATATGCCTGTGCATTAGGTGTGAATGTGAAGACTGAAATCCCTTTACTTGTGATAAGTTGTTTGATGTGTTTTTATAAGTGTATATAAATTGTTCTTTTTTGGTCGTGTCATGACAACGATTTTTTTTAAATTAAATTTGCCATTTCTCACTTCGATCGGAAAACACTGAAAACGCTTCATTTAGTTTCTCTTGCTGCCGTAAATAAATCTTATTGCTTTTCTTTGAAGAGACACAGGTTTTTTTACATCACGCACATGAAAGGGTGACCAAACAGCGCATGCATGCTTAAGAATTGATCTTATTAGGCATTTTTATATGCGGTAAGCTTGTGCTTTGGAGCAAATTAGAACATATGCCTGTGCATTAGATGTGAATGTTACTCCCAGATACTGAAATCTCTTTACTTGTGATAAGTTGTTTGATCTGTTTTTATAAGTGTATTTAAATGGTTCTTTTTTGGACGTAAGTGTCATGACAACGATTTTCTTGAAATTAAATATGCCATTTATCACTTCAATCGCAGAACACTGAAAACGCTTCATTTAGTTTCTCTTGCTGCCGTAAATAAATCTTATATCTTTTCTTTGAAGAGACTCAGGTTTTTTTACATCACGCACATGATAGGGTGACCAAACAGCGCATGTATGATCAAGAATTGGTCTTATTAGGCATTTTTATATGCGGTAAGCTTGTGCTTTTGAGCAAATTAGGTCGATATGCCTGTGGATTAGGTGTGAATGTTATTCCCAGATACTGAAATCTCTTTACTTGTGATAAGTTGTTTGATCTGTTTTTATAAGTGTATTTAAATGGTTTGTTTTTCGTCGTAAGTGTCATGACAACGATTTTCTTGAAATTAAATTTGCCATTTCTCACTTGAATCGCAGAACACTGAAAACGCTTCATTTAGTTTCTCTTGCTGCCGTAAATAAATCTTATTGCTTTTTTTGATTAGACTCAGGTTTTTTTTACATCACTCACATGATAGGGTGACCAAACAGGGTATGTATGCTCTAGAATTGATCTTATTAGGCATTTTTATATGCGGTAAGCTTGTGCTTTGGAGCAAATTAGGTCGATATGCCTGTGCATTAGGTGTGAATGTTACTCCCAAAGACTGAAATCTCTTTACTTGTGATAAGTTGTTTGAGCTGTTTTTATAAGTGTATTTAAATGGTTTTTTTGGTCGTAAGTGTCATGACAACGATTTTCTTGAAATTAAATTTGCCATTTCTCACTTGAATCGCAGAACACTGAAAACGCATCATTTAATTTCTCTTGCTGCCGTAAATAAATCTTATTGCTTTTCTTTGAAGAGACTCAGGTTTTTTTACATCACGCACATGATAGGGTGACCAAACAGCGCATGTATGATCAGGAATTGGTCTTATTAGGCATTTTTATATGCGGTAAGCTTGTGCTTTTGAGCAAATTAGGTCGATATGCCTGTGCATTAAGTGTGAATGTTACTCCCAAAGACTGAAATCTCTTTACTTGTGATAAGTTGTTTGATCTGTTTTTTATAAGTGTATTTAAATGGTTCTTTTTTGGTCGTAAGTGTCATGACAACGATTTTCCTGAAATTAAATTTGACATTTCACACTTCAATCGCAGAACACTGAAAACGCTTCATTTAGTTTTTCTTGCTGCCGTAAATAAATCTTATTGCTTTTCTTTGAAGAGACTCAGGTTTTTTTACATCACGCACATGATAGGGTGACCAAACAGCGAATGTATGCTCAAGAATTGGTCTCATTAGGCATTTTTATATTCGGTAAGCTGGTGCTTTGGAGCAAATTAGGTCGATATGCCTGTGCATTAGGTGTGAATGTGAAGACTGAAATCCCTTTACTTGTGATAAGTTGTTTGATGTGTTTTTATAAGTGTATATAAATTGTTCTTTTTTGGTCGTGTCATGACAACGATTTTTTTTAAATTAAATTTGCCATTTCTCACTTCGATCGCAAAACACTGAAAACGCTTCATTTAGTTTCTCTTGCTGCCGTAAATAAATCTTATTGCTTTTCTTTGAAGAGACACAGGTTTTTTTACATCACGCACATGAAAGGGTGACCAAACAGCGCATGCATGCTTAAGAATTGATCTTATTAGGCATTTTTATATGCGGTAAGCTTGTGCTTTGGAGCAAATTAGAACATATGCCTGTGCATTAGATGTGAATGTTACTCCCAGATACTGAAATCTCTTTACTTGTGATAAGTTGTTTGATCTGTTTTTATAAGTGTATTTAAATGGTTCTTTTTTGGACGTAAGTGTCATGACAACGATTTTCTTGAAATTAAATATGCCATTTATCACTTCAATCGCAGAACACTGAAAACGCTTCATTTAGTTTCTCTTGCTGCCGTAAATAAATCTTATATCTTTTCTTTGAAGAGACTCAGGTTTTTTTACATCACGCACATGATAGGGTGACCAAACAGCGCATGTATGATCAAGAATTGGTCTTATTAGGCATTTTTATATGCGGTAAGCTTGTGCTTTTGAGCAAATTAGGTCGATATGCCTGTGGATTAGGTGTGAATGTTATTCCCAGATACTGAAATCTCTTTACTTGTGATAAGTTGTTTGATCTGTTTTTATAAGTGTATTTAAATGGTTTGTTTTTGGTCGTAAGTGTCATGACAACGATTTTCTTGAAATTAAATTTGCCATTTCTCACTTGAATCGCAGAACACTGAAAACGCTTCATTTAGTTTCTCTTGCTGCCGTAAATAAATCTTATTGCTTTTTTTGATTAGACTCAGGTTTTTTTTACATCACTCACATGATAGGGTGACCAAACAGGGTATGTATGCTCTAGAATTGATCTTATTAGGCATTTTTATATGCGGTAAGCTTGTGCTTTGGAGCAAATTAGGTCGATATGCCTGTGCATTAGGTGTGAATGTTACTCCCAAAGACTGAAATCTCTTTACTTGTGATAAGTTGTTTGAGCTGTTTTTATAAGTGTATTTAAATGGTTTTTTTGGTCGTAAGTGTCATGACAGCGATTTTCTTGAAATTAAATTTGCCATTTCTCACTTGAATCGCAGAACACTGAAAACGCATCATTTAATTTCTCTTGCTGCCGTAAATAAATCTTATTGCTTTTCTTTGAAGAGACTCAGGTTTTTTTACATCACGCACATGATAGGGTGACCAAACAGCGCATGTATGATCAAGAATTGGTCTTATTAGGCATTTTTATATGCGGTAAGCTTGTGCTTTTGAGCAAATTAGGTCGATATGCCTGTGGATTAGGTGTGAATGTTACTCCCAGATACTGAAACCTCTTTACTTGTGATAAGTTGTTTGATCTGTTTTTATAATTGTATTTAAATGGTTCGTTTTCGGTCGTAAGTGTCATGACAACGATTTTCTTGAAATTAAATTTGCCATTTCTCACTTGAATCGTAGAACACTGAAAACGCTTCATTTAGTTTCTCTTGCTGCCGTAAATAAATCTTATTGCTTTTTTTGAAGAGACTCAGGTTTTTATTACATCACTCACATGATAGGGTGACCAAACAGGGCATGTATGCTCTAGAATTAATCTTATTAGGCATTTTATATACGGTAAGCTTGTGCTTTGGAGCAAATTAGGTCGATATGCCTGTGCATTAGGTGTGAATGTTACTCCCAAAGACTGAAATCTCTTTACTTGTGATAAGTTGTTTGAGCTGTTCTTATAAGTGTATTTAAATGGTTTTTTTTGGTCGTAAGTGTCATGACAACGATTTTCTTGAAATTAAATTTGCCATTTCTCACTTGAATCGCAGAACACTGAAAACGCTTCATTTAGTTTCTGTTCCTGCCGTAAATAAATCTTATTGCTTTTCTTTGAAGAGACTCAGGTTTTTTTTACATCACGCACATGATAGGGTGACCAAACAGTGCATGTATGCTCAAGAATTTGTCTTATTAGGCATATTTATATGCGGTAAGCTTGTGCTTTGGAGCAAATTAGGTCGATATGCCTGTGCATTAAGTGTGAATGTTACTCCCAAAGACTGAAATCTCTTTACTTGTGATAAGTTGTTTGATCTGTTTTTATAAGTGTATTTAAATGGTTCTTTTTTGGTCGTAAGTGTCATGACAACGATTTTCTTGAAATTAAATTTGACATTTCACACTTCAATCACAGAACACTGAAAACGCTACATTTAGTTTTTCTTGCTGCCGTAAATAAATCTTATTGCTTTTCTTTGAAGAGACTCAGGTTTTTTTACATCACGCACATGATAGGGTGACCAAACAGCGAATGTATGCTCAAGAATTGGTCTCATTAGGCATTTTTATATTCGGTAAGCTGGTGCTTTGGAGCAAATTAGGTCGATATGCCTGTGCATTAGGTGTGAATGTGAAGACTGAAATCTCTTTACTTGTGATAAGTTGTTTGATGTGTTTTTATAAGTGTATATAAATTGTTCTTTTTTGGTCGTGTCATGACAACGATTTTTTTGAAATTAAATTTCCCATTTCTCACTTCGATCGCAAAACACTGAAAACGCTTCATTTAGTTTCTCTTGCTGCCATAAATAAATCTTATTGCTTTTCTTTGAAGAGACACGGGTTTTTTTACATCACGCACATGAAAGGGTGACCAAACAGCGCATGCATGCTTAAGAATTGATCTTATTAGGCATTTTTATATGCGGTAAGCTTGTGCTTTGGAGCAAATTAGAACATATGCCTGTGGATTAGGTGTGAATGTTACTCCCAGATACTGAAATCTCTTTACTTGTGATAAGTTGTTTGATCTGTTTTTATAAGTCTATTTAAATGGTTCGTTTTTGGTCGTAAGTGTCATGACAACGATTTTCTTGAAATTAAATTTGCCATTTCTCACTTGAATCGCAGAACACTGAAAACGCTTCATTTAGTTTCTGTTCCTGCCGTAAATAAATCTTATTGCTTTTCTTTGAAGAGACTCAGGTTTTTTTTACATCACGCACATGATAGGGTGACCAAACAGTGCATGTATGCTCAAGAATTTGTCTTATTAGGCATATTTATATGCGGTAAGCTTGTGCTTTGGAGCAAATTAGGTCGATATGCCTGTGCATTAAGTGTGAATGTTACTCCCAAAGACTGAAATCTCTTTACTTGTGATAAGTTGTTTGATCTGTTTTTATAAGTGTATTTAAATGGCTCTTTTTTGGTCGTAAGTGTCATGACAACGATTTTCTTGAAATTAAATTTGACATTTCACACTTCAATCGCAGAACACTGAAAACGCTTCATTTAGTTTTTCTTGCTGCCGTAAATAAATCTTATTGCTTTTCTTTGAAGAGACACAGGTTTTTTTACATCACGCACATGAAAGGGCGACCAAACAGCGCATGCATGCTAGAGAATTGATCTTATTAGGCATTTTTATATGCGGTAAGCTTGTGCTTTGGAGCAAATTAGAACATATGCCTGTGCATTAGATGTGAATGTTACTCCCAGATACTGAAATCTCTTTACTTGTGATAAGTTGTTTGATCTGTTTTTATAAGTGTATTTAAATGGTTCTTTTTTGGACGTAAGTGTCATGACAACGATTTTCTTGAAATTAAATTTGCCATTTATCACTTCAATCGCAGAACACTGAAAACGCTTCATTTAGTTTCTCTTGCTGCCGTAAATAAATCTTATATCTTTTCTTTGAAGAGACTCAGGTTTTTTTTACATCACTCACATGATAGGGTGACCAAACAGGGTATGTATGCTCTAGAATTGATCTTATTAGGCATTTTTATAATCGGTAAGCTTGTGCTTTGGAGCAAATTAGGTCGATATGCCTGTGCATTAGGTGTGAATGTTACTCCCAAAGACTGAAATCTCTTTACTTGTGATAAGTTGTTTGAGCTGTTTTTATAAGTGTATTTAAATGGTTCTTTTTTGGTCGTAAGTTTCATGACGATTTTCTTTAAATTAAATTTGCCATTTCTGACTTCAATCGCAGAACAGTGAAAACGCTTCATTTAGTTTCTCTTGCTGCTGTAAATAAATCTTATTGCTTTTCTTTGAAGAGACTCAGGTTTTTTTACATCACGCACATGAAAGGGTGACCAAACAGCGCATGCATGCTCAAGAATTGATCTCATTAGGCATTTTTATATGCGGTAAGCTTGTGCTTTGGAGCAAATTAGGTCGATATGCCTGTGGATTAGGTGTGAATGTTACTCCCGGATACTGAAATCTCTTTACTTGTGATAAGTTGTTTGATCTGTTTTTATAAGTGTATTTAAATGGTTCTTTTTTGGTCGTAAGTGTCATGACAACGATTTTCTTGAAATTAAATTTGACATTTCACACTTCAATCACAGAACACTGAAAACGCTTCATTTAGTTTTTCTTGCTGCCGTAAATAAATCTTATTGCTTTTCTTTGAAGAGACTCAGGTTTTTTTACATCACGCACATGATAGAGTGACCAAACAGCGAATGTATGCTCAAGAATTGGTCTCATTAGGCATTTTTATATTCGGTAAGCTGGTGCTTTGGAGCAAATTAGGTCGATATGCCTGTGCATTAGGTGTGAATGTGAAGACTGAAATCTCTTTACTTGTGATAAGTTGTTTGATGTGTTTTTATAAGTGTATATAAATTGTTCTTTTTTGGTCGTGTCATGACAACGATTTTTTTGAAATTAAATTTCCCACTTCTCACTTCGATCGCAAAACACTGAAAACGCTTCATTTAGTTTCTCTTGCTGCCATAAATAAATCTTATTGCTTTTCTTTGAAGAGACACGGATTTTTTTACATCACGCACATGAAAGGGTGACCAAACAGCGCATGCATGCTTAAGAATTGATCTTATTAGGCATTTTTATATGCGGTAAGCTTGTGCTTTGGAGCAAATTAGAACATATGCCTGTGCATTAGATGTAAATGTTACTCCCAGATACTGAAATCTCTTTACTTGTGATAAGTTGTTTGATCTGTTTTTATAAGTGTATTTAAATGGTTCTTTTTTGGACGTAAGTGTCATGACAACGATTTTCCTGAAATTAAATTTGCCATTTATCACTTCAACCGCAGAACACTGAAAACGCTTCATTTAGTTTCTCTTGCTGCCGTAAATAAATCTTATATCTTTTCTTTGAAGAGACTCAGGTTTTTTTACATCACGCACAAGATAAGGTGACCAAACAGCGCATGTATGATCAAGAATTGGTCTTATTAGGCATTTTTATATGCGGTAAGCTTGTGCTTTTGAGCAAATTAGGTCGATATGCCTGTGGATTAGGTGTGAATGTTATTCCCAGATACTTAAATCTCTTTACTTGTGGTAAGTTGTTTGATCTCTTTTTATAAGTGTATTTAAATGGTTCTTTTTTGGTCGTAAGTTTCATGACGATTTTCTTTAAATTAAATTTGCCATTTCTGACTTCAATCGCAGAACAGTGAAAACGCTTCATTTAGTTTCTCTTGCTGCTGTAAATAAATCTTATTGCTTTTCTTTGAAGAGACTCAGGTTTTTTTACATCACGCACATGAAAGGGTGACCAAACAGCGCATGCATGCTCAAGAATTGATCTCATTAGGCATTTTTATATGCGGTAAGCTTGTGCTTTGGAGCAAATTAGGTCGATATGCCTGTGGATTAGGTGTGAATGTTACTCCCGGATACTGAAATCTCTTTACTTGTGATAAGTTGTTTGATCTGTTTTTATAAGTGTATTTAAATGGTTCTTTTTTGGACGTAAGTGTCATGACAACGATTTTCCTGAAATTAAATTTGCCATTTATCACTTCAACCGCAGAACACTGAAAACGCTTCATTTAGTTTCTCTTGTTGCCGTAAATAAATCTTATATCTTTTCTTTGAAGAGACTCAGGTTTTTTTACATCACGCACAAGATAAGGTGACCAAACAGCGCATGTATGATCAAGAATTGGTCTTATTAGGCATTTTTATATGCGGTAAGCTTGTGCTTTTGAGCAAATTAGGTCGATATGCCTGTGGATTAGGTGTGAATGTTATTCCCAGATACTTAAATATCTTTACTTGTGGTAAGTTGTTTGATCTCTTTTTATAAGTGTATTTAAATGGTTCTTTTTTGGTCGTAAGTTTCATGACGATTTTCTTTAAATTAAATTTGCCATTTCTGACTTCAATCGCAGAACAGTGAAAACGCTTCATTTAGTTTCTCTTGCTGCTGTAAATAAATCTTATTGCTTTTCTTTGAAGAGACTCAGGTTTTTTTACATCACGCACATGAAGGGTGACCAAACAGCGCATGCATGCTCAAGAATTGATCTCATTAGGCATTTTTATATGCGGTAAGCTTGTGCTTTGGAGCAAATTAGGTCGATATGCCTGTGGATTAGGTGTGAATGTTACTCCCGGATACTGAAATCTCTTTACTTGTGATAAGTTGTTTGATCTGTTTTTATAAGTGTATTTAAACGGTTCTTTTTTGGTCGTAAGTGTCATGACAACGATTTTCTTGAAATTAAATTCGCCATTTATCACTTCAATCGCAGAACACTGAAAACGCTTCATTTAGTTTCTCTTGCTGCCGTAAATAAATCTTATTGCTTTTCTTTGAAGAGACTCAGGTTTTTTTACATCACGCACATGATAGGGTGACCAAACAGCGCATGTATGATCAAGAATTGGTCTTATTAGGCATTTTTATATGCGGTAAGCTTGTGCTTTTGAGCAAATTAGGTCGATATGCCTGTGGATTAGGTGTGAATGTTACTCCCAGATACTGAAATCTCTTTACTTGTGATAAGTTGTTTGATCTGTTTTTATAAGTCTATTTAAATGGTTCGTTTTTGGTCGTAAGTGTCATGACAACGATTTTCTTGAAATTAAATTTGCCATTTCTCACTTGAATCGCAGAACACTGAAAACGCTTCATTTAGTTTCTGTTCCTGCCGTAAATAAATCTTATTGCTTTTCTTTGAAGAGACTCAGGTTTTTTTTACATCACGCACATGATAGGGTGACCAAACAGTGCATGTATGCTCAAGAATTTGTCTTATTAGGCATATTTATATGCGGTAAGCTTGTGCTTTGGAGCAAATTAGGTCGATATGCCTGTGCATTAAGTGTGAATGTTACTCCCAAAGACTGAAATCTCTTTACTTGTGATAAGTTGTTTGATCTGTTTTTATAAGTGTATTTAAATGGCTCTTTTTTGGTCGTAAGTGTCATGACAACGATTTTCTTGAAATTAAATTTGACATTTCACACTTCAATCACAGAACACTGAAAACGCTTCAGTTAGTTTTTCTTGCTGCCGTAAATAAATCTTATTGCTTTTCTTTGAAGAGACTCAGGTTTTTTTACATCACGCACATGATAGGGTGACCAAACAGCGAATGTATGCTCAAGAATTGGTCTCATTAGGCATTTTTATATTCGGTAAGCTGGTGCTTTGGAGCAAATTAGGTCGATATGCCTGTGCATTAGGTGTGAATGTGAAGACTGAAATCTCTTTCCTTGTGATAAGTTGTTTGATGTGTTTTTATAAGTGTATATAAATTGTTCTTTTTTGGTCGTGTCATGACAACGATTTGTTTGAAATTAAATTTCCCATTTCTCACTTCGATCGCAAAACACTGAAAACGCTTCATTTAGTTTCTCTTGCTGCCATAAATAAATCTTATTGCTTTTCTTTGAAGAGACACGGGTTTTTTTACATCACGCACATGAAAGGGTGACCAAACAGCGCATGCATGCTTAAGAATTGATCTTATTAGGCATTTTTATATGCGGTAAGCTTGTGCTTTGGAGCAAATTAGAACATATGCCTGTGCATTAGATGTAAATGCACAGATACTGAAATCTCTTTACTTGTGATAAGTTGTTTGATCTGTTTTTATAAGTGTATTTAAATGGTTCTTTTTTGGACGTAAGTGTCATGACAACGATTTTCCTGAAATTAAATTTGCCATTTATCACTTCAACCGCAGAACACTGAAAACGCTTCATTTAGTTTCTCTTGCTGCCGTAAATAAATCTTATATCTTTTCTTTGAAGAGACTCAGGTTTTTTTACATCACGCACAAGATAAGGTGACCAAACAGCGCATGTATGATCAAGAATTGGTCTTATTAGGCATTTTTATATGCGGTAAGCTTGTGCTTTTGAGCAAATTAGGTCGATATGCCTGTGGATTAGGTGTGAATGTTACTCCCAGATACTGAAATCTCTTTACTTGTGATAAGTTGTTTGATCTGTTTTTATAAGTCTATTTAAATGGTTCGTTTTTGGTCGTAAGTGTCATGACAACGATTTTCTTGAAATTAAATTTGCCATTTCTCACTTGAATCGCAGAACACTGAAAACGCTTCATTTAGTTTCTGTTCCTGCCGTAAATAAATCTTATTGCTTTTCTTTGAAGAGACTCAGGTTTTTTTTACATCACGCACATGATAGGGTGACCAAACAGTGCATGTATGCTCAAGAATTTGTCTTATTAGGCATATTTATATGCGGTAAGCTTGTGCTTTGGAGCAAATTAGGTCGATATGCCTGTGCATTAAGTGTGAATGTTACTCCCAAAGACTGAAATCTCTTTACTTGTGATAAGTTGTTTGATCTGTTTTTATAAGTGTATTTAAATGGCTCTTGTTTGGTCGTAAGTGTCATGACAACGATTTTCTTGAAATTAAATTTGACATTTCACACTTCAATCGCAGAACACTGAAAACGCTTCATTTAGTTTTTCTTGCTGCCGTAAATAAATCTTATTGCTTTTCTTTGAAGAGACACAGGTTTTTTTACATCACGCACATGAAAGGGCGACCAAACAGCGCATGCATGCTAGAGAATTGATCTTATTAGGCATTTTTATATGCGGTAAGCTTGTGCTTTGGAGCAAATTAGAACATATGCCTGTGCATTAGATGTGAATGTTACTCCCAGATACTGAAATCTCTTTACTTGTGATAAGTTGTTTGATCTGTTTTTATAAGTGTATTTAAATGGTTCTTTTTTGGACGTAAGTGTCATGACAACGATTTTCTTGAAATTAAATTTGCCATTTATCACTTCAATCGCAGAACACTGAAAACGCTTCATTTAGTTTCTCTTGCTGCCGTAAATAAATCTTATATCTTTTCTTTGAAGAGACTCAGGTTTTTTTTACATCACTCACATGATAGGGTGACCAAACAGGGTATGTATGCTCTAGAATTGATCTTATTAGGCATTTTTATAATCGGTAAGCTTGTGCTTTGGAGCAAATTAGGTCGATATGCCTGTGCATTAGGTGTGAATGTTACTCCCAAAGACTGAAATCTCTTTACTTGTGATAAGTTGTTTGAGCTGTTTTTATAAGTGTATTTAAATGGTTCTTTTTTGGTCGTAAGTTTCATGACGATTTTCTTTAAATTAAATTTGCCATTTCTGACTTCAATCGCAGAACAGTGAAAACGCTTCATTTAGTTTCTCTTGCTGCTGTAAATAAATCTTATTGCTTTTCTTTGAAGAGACTCAGGTTTTTTTACATCACGCACATGAAAGGGTGACCAAACAGCGCATGCATGCTCAAGAATTGATCTCATTAGGCATTTTTATATGCGGTAAGCTTGTGCTTTGGAGCAAATTAGGTCGATATGCCTGTGGATTAGGTGTGAATGTTACTCCCGGATACTGAAATCTCTTTACTTGTGATAAGTTGTTTGATCTGTTTTTATAAGTGTATTTAAATGGTTCTTTTTTGGTCGTAAGTGTCATGACAACGATTTTCTTGAAATTAAATTTGACATTTCACACTTCAATCACAGAACACTGAAAACGCTTCATTTAGTTTTTCTTGCTGCCGTAAATAAATCTTATTGCTTTTCTTTGAAGAGACTCAGGTTTTTTTACATCACGCACATGATAGGGTGACCAAACAGCGAATGTATGCTCAAGAATTGGTCTCATTAGGCATTTTTATATTCGGTAAGCTGGTGCTTTGGAGCAAATTAGGTCGATATGCCTGTGCATTAGGTGTGAATGTGAAGACTGAAATCTCTTTACTTGTGATAAGTTGTTTGATGTGTTTTTATAAGTGTATATAAATTGTTCTTTTTTGGTCGTGTCATGACAACGATTTTTTTGAAATTAAATTTCCCATTTCTCACTTCGATCGCAAAACACTGAAAACGCTTCATTTAGTTTCTCTTGCTGCCATAAATAAATCTTATTGCTTTTCTTTGAAGAGACACGGGTTTTTTTACATCACGCACATGAAAGGGTGACCAAACAGCGCATGCATGCTTAAGAATTGATCTTATTAGGCATTTTTATATGCGGTAAGCTTGTGCTTTGGAGCAAATTAGAACATATGCCTGTGCATTAGATGTAAATGTTACTCCCAGATACTGAAATCTCTTTACTTGTGATAAGTTGTTTGATCTGTTTTTATAAGTGTATTTAAATGGTTCTTTTTTGGACGTAAGTGTCATGACAACGATTTTCCTGAAATTAAATTTGCCATTTATCACTTCAACCGCAGAACACTGAAAACGCTTCATTTAGTTTCTCTTGCTGCCGTAAATAAATCTTATATCTTTTCTTTGAAGAGACTCAGGTTTTTTTACATCACGCACAAGATAAGGTGACCAAACAGCGCATGTATGATCAAGAATTGGTCTTATTAGGCTTTTTTATATGCGGTAAGCTTGTGCTTTTGAGCAAATTAAGTCGATATGCCTGTGGATTAGGTGTGAATGTTATTCCCAGATACTTAAATCTCTTTACTTGTGGTAAGTTGTTTGATCTCTTTTTATAAGTGTATTTAAATGGTTCTTTTTTGGTCGTAAGTTTCATGACGATTTTCTTTAAATTAAATTTGCCATTTCTGACTTCAATCGCAGAACAGTGAAAACGCTTCATTTAGTTTCTCTTGCTGCTGTAAATAAATCTTATTCCTTTTCTTTGAAGAGACTCAGGTTTTTTTACATCACGCACATGAAAGGGTGACCAAACAGCGCATGCATGCTCAAGAATTGATCTCATTAGGCATTTTTATATGCGGTAAGCTTGTGCTTTGGAGCAAATTAGGTCGATATGCCTGTGGATTAGGTGTGAATGTTACTCCCGGATACTGAAATCTCTTTACTTGTGATAAGTTGTTTGATCTGTTTTTATAAGTGTATTTAAATGGTTCTTTTTTGGACGTAAGTGTCATGACAACGATTTTCCTGAAATTAAATTTGCCATTTATCACTTCAACCGCAGAACACTGAAAACGCTTCATTTAGTTTCTCTTGCTGCCGTAAATAAATCTTATATCTTTTCTTTGAAGAGACTCAGGTTTTTTTACATCACGCACAAGATAAGGTGACCAAACAGCGCATGTATGATCAAGAATTGGTCTTATTAGGCATTTTTATATGCGGTAAGCTTGTGCTTTTGAGCAAATTAGGCCGATATGCCTGTGGATTAGGTGTGAATGTTATTCCCAGATACTTAAATCTCTTTACTTGTGGTAAGTTGTTTGATCTCTTTTTATAAGTGTATTTAAATGGTTCTTTTTTGGTCGTAAGTTTCATGACGATTTTCTTTAAATTAAATTTGCCATTTCTGACTTCAATCGCAGAACAGTGAAAACGCTTCATTTAGTTTCTCTTGCTGCTGTAAATAAATCTTATTGCTTTTCTTTGAAGAGACTCAGGTTTTTTTACATCACGCACATGAAGGGTGACCAAACAGCGCATGCATGCTCAAGAATTGATCTCATTAGGCATTTTTATATGCGGTAAGCTTGTGCTTTGGAGCAAATTAGGTCGATATGCCTGTGGATTAGGTGTGAATGTTACTCCCGGATACTGAAATCTCTTTACTTGTGATAAGTTGTTTGATCTGTTTTTATAAGTGTATTTAAACGGTTCTTTTTTGGTCGTAAGTGTCATGACAACGATTTTCTTGAAATTAAATTCGCCATTTATCACTTCAATCGCAGAACACTGAAAACGCTTCATTTAGTTTCTCTTGCTGCCGTAAATAAATCTTATTGCTTTTCTTTGAAGAGACTCAGGTTTTTTTACATCACGCACATGATAGGGTGACCAAACAGCGCATGTATGATCAAGAATTGGTCTTATTAGGCATTTTTATATGCGGTAAGCTTGTGCTTTTGAGCAAATTAGGTCGATATGCCTGTGGATTAGGTGTGAATGTTACTCCCAGATACTGAAATCTCTTTACATGTGATAAGTTGTTTGATCTGTTTTTATAAGTCTATTTAAATGGTTCGTTTTTGGTCGTAAGTGTCATGACAACGATTTTCTTGAAATTAAATTTGCCATTTCTCACTTGAATCGCAGAACACTGAAAACGCTTCATTTAGTTTCTGTTCCTGCCGTAAATAAATCTTATTGCTTTTCTTTGAAGAGACTCAGGTTTTTTTTACATCACGCACATGATAGGGTGACCAAACAGTGCATGTATGCTCAAGAATTTGTCTTATTAGGCATATTTATATGCGGTAAGCTTGTGCTTTGGAGCAAATTAGGTCGATATGCCTGTGCATTAAGTGTGAATGTTACTCCCAAAGACTGAAATCTCTTTACTTGTGATAAGTTGTTTGATCTGTTTTTATAAGTGTATTTAAATGGCTCTTTTTTGGTCGTAAGTGTCATGACAACGATTTTCTTGAAATTAAATTTGACATTTCACACTTCAATCGCAGAACACTGAAAACGCTTCATTTAGTTTTTCTTGCTGCCGTAAATAAATCTTATTGCTTTTCTTTGAAGAGACACAGGTTTTTTTACATCACGCACATGAAAGGGCGACCAAACAGCGCATGCATGCTAGAGAATTGATCTTATTAGGCATTTTTATATGCGGTAAGCTTGTGCTTTGGAGCAAATTAGAACATATGCCTGTGCATTAGATGTGAATGTTACTCCCAGATACTGAAATCTCTTTACTTGTGATAAGTTGTTTGATCTGTTTTTATAAGTGTATTTAAATGGTTCTTTTTTGGACGTAAGTGTCATGACAACGATTTTCTTGAAATTAAATTTGCCATTTATCACTTCAATCGCAGAACACTGAAAACGCTTCATTTAGTTTCTCTTGCTGCCGTAAATAAATCTTATATCTTTTCTTTGAAGAGACTCAGGTTTTTTTTACATCACTCACATGATAGGGTGACCAAACAGGGTATGTATGCTCTAGAATTGATCTTATTAGGCATTTTTATAATCGGTAAGCTTGTGCTTTGGAGCAAATTAGGTCGATATGCCTGTGCATTAGGTGTGAATGTTATTCCCAAAGACTGAAATCTCTTTACTTGTGATAAGTTGTTTGAGCTGTTTTTATAAGTGTATTTAAATGGTTCTTTTTTGGTCGTAAGTTTCATGACGATTTTCTTTAAATTAAATTTGCCATTTCTGACTTCAATCGCAGAACAGTGAAAACGCTTCATTTAGTTTCTCTTGCTGCTGTAAATAAATCTTATTGCTTTTCTTTGAAGAGACTCAGGTTTTTTTACATCACGCACATGAAAGGGTGACCAAACAGCGCATGCATGCTCAAGAATTGATCTCATTAGGCATTTTTATATGCGGTAAGCTTGTGCTTTGGAGCAAATTAGGTCGATATGCCTGTGGATTAGGTGTGAATGTTACTCCCGGATACTGAAATCTCTTTACTTGTGATAAGTTGTTTGATCTGTTTTTATAAGTGTATTTAAATGGTTCTTTTTTGGTCGTAAGTGTCATGACAACGATTTTCTTGAAATTAAATTTGACATTTCACACTTCAATCACAGAACACTGAAAACGCTTCAGTTAGTTTTTCTTGCTGCCGTAAATAAATCTTATTGCTTTTCTTTGAAGAGACTCAGGTTTTTTTACATCACGCACATGATAGGGTGACCAAACAGCGAATGTATGCTCAAGAATTGGTCTCATTAGGCATTTTTATATTCGGTAAGCTGGTGCTTTGGAGCAAATTAGGTCGATATGCCTGTGCATTAGGTGTGAATGTGAAGACTGAAATCTCTTTCCTTGTGATAAGTTGTTTGATGTGTTTTTATAAGTGTATATAAATTGTTCTTTTTTGGTCGTGTCATGACAACGATTTTTTTGAAATTAAATTTCCCATTTCTCACTTCGATCGCAAAACACTGAAAACGCTTCATTTAGTTTCTCTTGCTGCCATAAATAAATCTTATTGCTTTTCTTTGAAGAGACACGGGTTTTTTTACATCACGCACATGAAAGGGTGACCAAACAGCGCATGCATGCTTAAGAATTGATCTTATTAGGCATTTTTATATGCGGTAAGCTTGTGCTTTGGAGCAAATTAGAACATATGCCTGTGCATTAGATGTAAATGTTACTCCCAGATACTGAAATCTCTTTACTTGTGATAAGTTGTTTGATCTGTTTTTATAAGTGTATTTAAATGGTTCTTTTTTGGACGTAAGTGTCATGACAACGATTTTCCTGAAATTAAATTTGCCATTTATCACTTCAACCGCAGAACACTGAAAACGCTTCATTTAGTTTCTCTTGCTGCCGTAAATAAATCTTATATCTTTTCTTTGAAGAGACTCAGGTTTTTTTACATCACGCACAAGATAAGGTGACCAAACAGCGCATGTATGATCAAGAATTGGTCTTATTAGGCATTTTTATATGCGGTAAGCTTGTGCTTTTGAGCAAATTAGGTCGATATGCCTGTGGATTAGGTGTGAATGTTATTCCCAGATACTTAAATCTCTTTACTTGTGGTAAGTTGTTTGATCTCTTTTTATAAGTGTATTTAAATGGTTCTTTTTTGGTCGTAAGTTTCATGACGATTTTCTTTAAATTAAATTTGCCATTTCTGACTTCAATCGCAGAACAGTGAAAACGCTTCATTTAGTTTCTCTTGCTGCTGTAAATAAATCTTATTGCTTTTCTTTGAAGAGACTCAGGTTTTTTTACATCACGCACATGAAAGGGTGACCAAACAGCGCATGCATGCTCAAGAATTGATCTCATTAGGCATTTTTATATGCGGTAAGCTTGTGCTTTGGAGCAAATTAGGTCGATATGCCTGTGGATTAGGTGTGAATGTTACTCCCGGATACTGAAATCTCTTTACTTGTGATAAGTTGTTTGATCTGTTTTTATAAGTGTATTTAAACGGTTCTTTTTTGGTCGTAAGTGTCATGACAACGATTTTCTTGAAATTAAATTCGCCATTTATCACTTCAATCGCAGAACACTGAAAACGCTTCATTTAGTTTCTCTTGCTGCCGTAAATAAATCTTATTGCTTTTCTTTGAAGAGACTCAGGTTTTTTTACATCACGCACATGATAGGGTGACCAAACAGCGCATGTATGATCAAGAATTGGTCTTATTAGGCATTTTTATATGCGGTAAGCTTGTGCTTTTGAGCAAATTAGGTCGATATGCCTGTGGATTAGGTGTGAATGTTACTCCCAGATACTGAAATCTCTTTACTTGTGATAAGTTGTTTGATCTGTTTTTATAAGTCTATTTAAATGGTTCGTTTTTGGTCGTAAGTGTCATGACAACGATTTTCTTGAAATTAAATTTGCCATTTCTCACTTGAATCGCAGAACACTGAAAACGCTTCATTTAGTTTCTGTTCCTGCCGTAAATAAATCTTATTGCTTTTCTTTGAAGAGACTCAGGTTTTTTTTACATCACGCACATGATAGGGTGACCAAACAGTGCATGTATGCTCAAGAATTTGTCTTATTAGGCATATTTATATGCGGTAAGCTTGTGCTTTGGAGCAAATTAGGTCGATATGCCTGTGCATTAAGTGTGAATGTTACTCCCAAAGACTGAAATCTCTTTACTTGTGATAAGTTGTTTGATCTGTTTTTATAAGTGTATTTAAATGGCTCTTTTTTGGTCGTAAGTGTCATGACAACGATTTTCTTGAAATTAAATTTGACATTTCACACTTCAATCGCAGAACACTGAAAACGCTTCATTTAGTTTTTCTTGCTGCCGTAAATAAATCTTATTGCTTTTCTTTGAAGAGACACAGGTTTTTTTACATCACGCACATGAAAGGGCGACCAAACAGCGCATGCATGCTAGAGAATTGATCTTATTAGGCATTTTTATATGCGGTAAGCTTGTGCTTTGGAGCAAATTAGAACATATGCCTGTGCATTAGATGTGAATGTTACTCCCAGATACTGAAATCTCTTTACTTGTGATAAGTTGTTTGATCTGTTTTTATAAGTGTATTTAAATGGTTCTTTTTTGGACGTAAGTGTCATGGCAACGATTTTCTTGAAATTAAATTTGCCATTTATCACTTCAATCGCAGAACACTGAAAACGCTTCATTTAGTTTCTCTTGCTGCCGTAAATAAATCTTATATCTTTTCTTTGAAGAGACTCAGGTTTTTTTTACATCACTCACATGATAGGGTGACCAAACAGGGTATGTATGCTCTAGAATTGATCTTATTAGGCATTTTTATAATCGGTAAGCTTGTGCTTTGGAGCAAATTAGGTCGATATGCCTGTGCATTAGGTGTGAATGTTACTCCCAAAGACTGAAATCTCTTTACTTGTGATAAGTTGTTTGAGCTGTTTTTATAAGTGTATTTAAATGGTTTTTTTGGTCGTAAGTGTCATGACAACGATTTTCTTGAAATTAAATTTGCCATTTCTCACTTGAATCGCAGAACACTGAAAACGCTTCATTTAGTTTCTCTTCCTGCCGTAAATAAATCTTATTGCTTTTCTTTGAAGAGACTCAGGTTTTTTTTACATCACGCACATGATAGGGTGACCAAACAGTGCATGTATGCTCAAGAATTGGTCTTATTAGGCATATTTATATGCGGTAAGCTTGTGCTTTGGAGCAAATTAAGTCGATATGCCTATGCATTAGGTGTGAATGTGAAGACTGAAATCTCTTTATTGTGATAAGTTGTTTGATCTGTTTTTATAAGTGTATTTAAATGGTTCTTTTTGGTCGTAAGTGTCATGACAACGATATTCTTGAAATTAAATTTGCCATTTATCACTTCAATCGCAGACCACTGAAAACGCTTCATTTAGTTTCTCTTGCTGCCGTAAATAAATCTTATTGCTTTTCTTTGAAGAGACTCAGGTTTTTTTACATCACGCACATGATAGGGTGACCAAACAGCGCATGTATGATCAAGAATTGGTCTTATTAGGCAATTTTATATGCGGTAAGCTTGTGCTTTTGAGCAAATTAGGTCGATATGCCTGTGGATTAGGTGTGAATGTTATTATCAGATACTTAAATCTCTTTACTTGTGATAAGTTGTTTGATCTATTTTTATAAGTGTATTTAAATGGTTCTTTTTTGGTCGTAAGTTTCATGACGATTTTCTTGAAGTTAAATTTGCCATTTCTCACTTCAATCGCAGAACAGTGAAAACGCTTCATTTAGTTTCTCTTGTTGCTGTAAATAAATCTTATTGCTTTCCTTTGAAGAGACTCAGGTATTTTTACATCACGCACATGAAAGGGTGACCAAACAGGGCATGCATGGTCAAGAATTGATCTTATTAGGCATTTTTATATGCGGTAAGCTTGTGCTTTGGAGCAAATTAGGTCGATATGCCTGTGGATTAGGTGTGAATGTTACTCCCGGATACTGAAATCTCTTTACTTGTGATAAGTTGTTTGATCTGTTTTTATAAGTGTATTTAAACGGTTCTTTTTTGGTCGTAAGTGTCATGACAACGATTTTCTTGAAATTAAATTCGCCATTTATCACTTCAATCGCAGAACACTGAAAACGCTTCATTTAGTTTCTCTTGCTGCCGTAAATAAATCTTATTGCTTTTCTTTGAAGAGACTCAGGTTTTTTTACATCACGCACATGATAGGGTGACCAAACAGTGCATGTATGATCAAGAATTGGTCTTATTAGGCATTTTTATATGCGGTAAGCTTGTGCTGTTGAGCAAATTAGGTCGATATGCCTGTGGATTAGGTGTGAATGTTACTCCCAGATACTGAAATCTCTTTACTTGTGATAAGTTGTTTGATCTGTTTTTATAAGTGT
This sequence comes from Amblyomma mixtum, assembly GCF_055824585.1. NCBI lineage: Eukaryota > Metazoa > Arthropoda > Arachnida > Ixodida > Ixodidae > Amblyomma > Amblyomma mixtum. The sequence continues at coordinate 205,311,410 of NC_143016.1, forward strand.
ATTTAAATGGTTCGTTTTTGGTCGTAAGTGTCTGTTTCGTCTCGTTGTCCAGTGAAGTGACGCATGCCAGTGTGAAGGGAACAATGCCGTGCTGTTTATTCAGCGAGCATATTTAAAGAGAAATAGTGGCAAGGGGGTTAAGAAAGAGGGGACACAATATCAAGTCAGGGCGAGGGCACAGCGCTATCTTGCGCACGCAGGTTGCGATACGATACATCCTCCTCCGTCACAGTTTTTCGCAGCACATTTAACGCTGGTGGCTGATTTGCTTGAAGTTCTCGTCGTAATGAAGGCGGTCAAGCGGCTTTCTCACACGTGCGGACCGGCGGGGTTGCTGGGGCGCCGGACTGGTGTCTCTGGTCGGCATAACCGGAGCCGCTGGTGCCGGTGGTAGGGTTGACGACTCTTCCCGGGCTAAAATGCTGTCATCGCTAGATTCATCGCTGTCTGAGGCCTCAGTGTCAAACTTCTCCTTTGTTGCCAGTAAATGTTGTCGATTGCGCCGCAACGTCTTGCCATCATTGGTTTGCACGTAGTAGGAGCGAGGAGCTGCCTCTGCAGTTACCTTGGCCTTGCGATCCCACGTTGTCCCCTTAATGCGCACGACGTCGTCTTTTTGAAGTGGGGCCAGGCATCGGGTGGCGTGACTCGCCTGCTCATGTTTCTTGACCCGTGTAACAGCCTGACGTCGAAAGTCTGGCAAAGTCGTGCGCAGGGTCCTCCCTTGGAGCAGTTCGCCGGGCGACCGGCCGTCTTCCAATGGGCTTGATCTGTAATTGAGCATACCAAGCCAAAAGTTTTCATTCGCCTCTGTGGTTTTCTTGAGGATACGCTTTACTACTTGCACTCCCTTTTCGGCCAGCCCATTGGACCGAGGAAACATCGGGCTTGACGTAACATGTTTGAAGTCGTACAGCTCAGCGAAAAGAGCGAACTCATGGCTGGAGAACTGTGGGCCATTATCTGTGCATACCTCCATCGGGATTCCGAATCGTGAAAACATGGCCCCAAGTTTTTCGATGACGCCGGATGCCGTTTGGTCGCAGAGCTCCTCGACATCTGGAAAATTCGACATGGCATCGTAAGCAATGAGGTAGTATTTTCCGCCATATTGAAATATGTCGACACCAACGCGGTACCAGGCTTGGGTTGGAGTGGCGCGGAGCATCAGTGGCTCTGATGGTTGGTTATAAGCATACTTTCTGCAGGTTGAACAACCCTCAATCATCGATGCAACGTCACTGTTGATGTTTGGCCAGTACACCAGCTGCCTTGCCCTTGCTCTGCACTTCGCAATGCCAAGATGCCCAGCATGAATGCGTTTCAATGTCTCGGCCCGCATGCTTCGAGGTATAACGACCTTCGTTCCTTTAAACAGTATTCCACCCACTACTGAAAGTTCAGCAGCCACAGATTTGAGCGGACCTTCAACCGTGACCCCGTCTGCGAGGTTCTGCATCACCACTTTGAGATAGGTATCAGCTCCCGTCTCACGCGCAAGTAGTGCAGCTGTTCTGTCACTCACCAGTGCAGACAAAATGCTGATGGCATGGACTTCAACATCTTCTGTCTCCGAGTGGCTGATGTCAGCAGGACCCGCCGACCTTGAGAGCATGTCTGCCAACTGCATCTGTTTACCCGGAACAAATGTTAGAGCGTAATCATATTTCAACAGTCTCAGGAAAAACCGCTGCAATCTCGGCGGCATGTCTGCTATGGCCTTTTTTGATATATTTATTAGCGGCTGATGGTCACTTTCAAGCAAGACTGGGCGACCGTATGTGAAGTGGTCAAACTTCTCACAGCCAAATACGAGAGCCATCGCTTCTTTTTCGATCTGTGAATAGCGCTGTTCACACTCTGTCAGTGTTTTCGACGCGTAAGCGACTGGCCTCCAATTTACGCCGTGCCGCTGTAGCAGAGCTGAACCGATGCCGTTCTGTGACGCGTCTGACGTCACTTTTGTTTCTTTCTGTGGGTCAAAAATTGCGAGTAATGGTGCCTTGGTGAGCGCGTCGCATATATCTTTCCACTCTCTCTCGTGATTGGCCGTCCATTCGAATAAAACATTTTTCTTTAGAAGAGAGCGGAGAATTGGTGTTCGCAGAGCTAGGGATGGCAAGTACTTGCTGAAGTAATTTACCACCCCGAGCAACCTGTGTACTGCCTGTTTGTTTTGTGGTTTTGGCATGTTCCTTACGCTTTCGACCAGGGCCGGACTAGGGCTTATTCCTTCGCTGCTGATCACGTCGCCTAAAAATGCTATTTTTTCGGCGCCAAACTCGCATTTTGCAACATTGAATGTCAGGCCTGCAGCTTCAGCTGCTTTTAGTGCACATCTTAGTCGTTCATCGTGCTCTTCTCTGGTAGTGCCCCAAATGAGAACGTCATCCACGTACACCCGTACTCCAGGAACACCGTCAAAGACTTCATTCAGCGCCTTTTGAAACACCTAGCTGGCGGACGCGAGCCCGAAAGGAAGCCGGAGAAAGCAGTACCGGCCGAAGGGCGTTGCGAACGTACAAAGTTTCGACGACCGCTCCTCAAGCGGGATCTGGTGAAAGCCCGCATTTGCGTCTAGACGAGAAAAGAACTTAGCTCCCGCTAACTCCGCCTCGATATCTTCCCGACGCGGCATCTGGTAGTGCTCTCTTTTCAGGCTGTCGTTGATCCTTCTCGGATCCATGCACACCCTCATTTTTCCGTCTTTCTTGCGTGTAATGACTAGTGGGCTTACCCAGTCGGTTGGGTCGCTGACCTTTCTGATGATTCCTTCTTTCTCCATTCGCTGTAGCTCAGTACGCAATGGCTCCTGTAAGGCAATGGGCACCCTCCGAGCAGCTTGAACGACGGGCACAGCGTCCTTGCGCAGCAGTATCCTGTATTCACGTTGTAAGCACCCAGTTCCTTGAAAGAGCCCAGGGTACTCCCTAGCCACTTCATGAGAAGAGGTCGAGGTGACGGTGTCCACTGTGCGGCGAAGTAGACCTAGCAGCTCGCTGGCTTGAAGTCCCAAGATGGCCTGGTGGTTTTTCTTGACTATGAAGAATTCAGTGCAAATTTTTCGTTCACCTACTTGCACCGGCGCTGAGCACGTGCCGCAGTGTTTGATGATAGCACCTCCGTACGACCGCAGAACGGCACCACTGGGCTTCAGTGCACCTGCATTTAACGTCCGAAAGAGTGACATAGGTACAAGATTCGCCTGGGAGCCAGTGTCGACCTTGAACGTCACCTCCTTGCCGCCAAATTTGGCCTTCACACACCAGTCGCGGTTGCTTATGACACTGCCAATGGCTATGTCCAGAACGTCAAAATCGTCACCTTCGTGCTGTACTTCTTGAACGTGGGCATTCGCTCTGCAGCACGATGCGAAGTGGTTGGGCCTGCTGCACGAATAGCAAGTCTTGCCATAGGCAGGGCACTGTCGTGGGGCGTGAGTGCGGTCGCATCGACTGCACCTGGAAACTCGCCTCGAGAGCTGTTGTAGCTTCACTCCGGTTCTACTCGAAGAGACAGCGTTGATCTCGGACAGTTTCTTTGTTCGACTCCAGAACTCGTTCTGACGTGCTGATGTTTCTGCCGCCTTGCACAAATCTACGGCTTTTCCCAGAGTTAGCTTCTTTTCCCGCAGCATTTTTTCTCGCAGTTTTGGAGAGTTCGTGCCGAATACAATTTGGTCGCGAACCATATCGTCTGCACTTGTCCCAAAGTTGCAATTCATGGCCTGCTTTTTTAGGTCGCGAAGGAACTGTTCGAATGGCTCTGCTTCGCCTTGGATCCGTGAACGAAACACATACCGTTCGTGTACTTCGTTCTGTTGCTCGACGCAGTATTCCTCGAACTTCGCAATGACGGTGGCGTAGTCTTCTCTGTCTTCCCCGTCGGCAAACAAAAAATTATTGAACACTTCAATTGCATCCTCACCGGCCACGCTAAGGAAGAGTGCAGTTTTTGCTGCTTCTGATGCTGGCTTGCTGGCAGTGGTTTTTTCTGCTTCTGATGCTGGCTTGCTGGAACTGGACGTTGCTTGCAAAAAGAGTTCAAATTTCTGTTTGAACAACTTCCAACTTTGACCGCCGTCTCCTGTTAGACGCAGTGGTTCTGGCGGCCTTAGGCGCTCCATTTCTTGCTTCCAGCAGCACGCCGCCGGCAGCCGTTCCAGGTCCTAGGTGCAGGGGCGTTCCTTAGGCCGAGCCTTATCCCACTTCTGACACCATGTTTCGTCTCGTTGTCCAGTGAAGTGACGCATGCCAGTGTGAAGGGAACAATGCCGTGCTGTTTATTCAGCGAGCATATTTAAAGAGAAATAGTGGCAAGGGGGTTAAGAAAGAGGGGACACAATATCAAGTCAGGGCGAGGGCACAGCGCTATCTTGCGCACGCAGGTTGCGATACGATACAGTGTCATGACAACGATTTTCTTGAAATTAAATTTGCCATTTCTCACTTGAATCGCAGAACACTGAAAACGCTTCATTTAGTTTCTCTTGCTGCCGTAAATAAATCTTATTGCTTTTTTTGAAGAGACTCAGGTTTTTATTACATCACTCACATGATAGGGTGACCAAACAGGGCATGTATGCTCTAGAATTGATCTTATTAGGCATTTTATATGCGGTAAGCTTGTGCTTTGGAGCAAATTAGGTCGATATGCCTGTGCATTAGGTGTGAATGTTACTCCCAAAGACTGAAATCTCTTTACTTGTGATAAGTTGTTTGAGCTGTTTTTATAAGTGTATTTAAATGGTTTTTTTTGGTCGTAAGTGTCATGACAACGATTTTCTTGAAATTAAATTTGCCATTTCTCACTTGAATCGCAGAACACTGAAAACGCTACATTTAGTTTCTGTTCCTGCCGTAAATAAATCTTATTGCTTTTCTTTGAAGAGACTCAGGTTTTTTTACATCACGCACATGATAGGGTGACCAAACAGCGAATGTATGCTCAAGAATTGGTCTCATTAGGCATTTTTATATGCGGTAAGCTGGTGCTTTGGAGCAAATTAGGTCGATATCCCTGTGCATTAGGTGTGAATGTGAAGACTGAAATCTCTTTACTTGTGATAAGTTGTTTGATGTGTTTTTATAAGTGTATATAAATTGTTCTTTTTTGGTCGTGTCATGACAACGATTTTTTTTAAATTAAATTTGCCATTTATCACTTCGATCGCAAAACACTGAAAACGCTTCATTTAGTTTCTCTTGCTGCCGTAAATAAATCTTATTGCTCTTCTTTGAAGAGACACAGGTTTTTTTACATCACGCACATGAAAGGGTGACCAAACAGCGCATGCATGCTCAAGAATTGATCTTATTAGGCATTTTTATATGCGGTAAGATTGTTCTTTGGAGCAAATTAGGTCATATGCCTGTGCATTAGATGTGAATGTTACTCCCAGATACTGAAATCTCTTTACTTGTGATAAGTTGTTTGATCTGTTTTATAAGTGTATTTAAATGGTTCTTTTTTGGTCGTAAGTGTCATGACAACGATTTTCTTGAAATTAAATTTGCCATTTATCACTTCAATCGCAGAACACTGAAAACGCTTCATTTAGTTTCTCTTGCTGCCGTAAATAAATCTTATTGCTTTTCTTTGAAGAGACTCAGGTTTTTTTACATCACGCACATGATAGGGTGACCAAACAGCGCATGTATGATCAAGAATTGGTCTTATTAGGCATTTTTATATGCGGTAAGCTTGTGCTTTGGAGCAAATTAGGTCGATATGCCTGTGCATTAGGTGTGAATGTTACTCCCAAAGACTGAAATCTCTTTACTTGTGATAAGTTGTTTGAGCTGTTTTTATAAGTGTATTTAAATGGTTTTTTTGGTCGTAAGTGTCATGACAACGATTTTCTTGAAATTAAATTTGCCATTTCTCACTTGAATCGCAGAACACTGAAAACGCTTCATTTAGTTTCTCTTCCTGCCGTAAATAAATCTTATTGCTTTTCTTTGAAGAGACTCAGGTTTTTTTTACATCACGCACATGATAGGGTGACCAAACAGTGCATGTATGCTCAAGAATTGGTCTTATTAGGCATATTTATATGCGGTAAGCTTGTGCTTTGGAGCAAATTAGGTCGATATGCCTGTGCATTAGGTGTGAATGTGAAGACTGAAATCTCTTTACTTGTGATAAGTTGTTTGATCTCTTTTTATAAGTGTATTTAAATGGTTCTTTTTTGGTCGTAAGTTTCATGACGATTTTCTTGAAATTAAATTTGCCATTTCTCACTTCATTCGCAGAACAGTGAAAACGCTTCATTTAGTTTCTCTTGCTGCTGTAAATAAATCTTATTGCTTTTCTTTGAAGAAACTCAGGTTTTTTTACATCACGCACATGAAAGGGTGACCAAACAGCGCATGCATGCTCAAGAATTGATCTTATTAGGCATTTTTATATGCGGTAAGCTTGTGCTTTGGAGCAAATTAGGTCGATATGCCTGTGGATTAGGTGTGAATGTTACTCCCGGATACTGAAATCTCTTTACTTGTGATAAGTTTGATCTCTTTTTATAAGTGTATTTAAACGGTTCTTTTTTGGTCGTAAGTGTCATGACAACGATTTTCTTGAAATTAAATTTGCCATTTCTCACTTGAATCGCAGAACACTGAAAACGCTTCATTTAGTTTCTCTTGCTGCCGTAAATAACTCTTATTGCTTTTTTTGAAGAGACTCAGGTTTTTATTACATCACTCACATGATAGGGTGACCAAACAGGGCATGTATGCTCTAGAATTGATCTTATTAGGCATTTTATATGCGGTAAGCTTGTGCTTTGGAGCAAATTAGGTAGATATGCCTGTGCATTAGGTGTGAATGTTACTCCCAAAGACTGAAATCTCTTTACTTGTGATAAGTTGTTTGAGCTGTTTTTATAAGTGTATTTAAATGGTTTTTTTTGGTCGTAAGTGTCATGACAACGATTTTCTTGAAATTAAATTTGCCATTTCTCACTTGAATCGCAGAACACTGAAAACGCTACATTTAGTTTCTGTTCCTGCCGTAAATAAATCTTATTGCTTTTCTTTGAAGAGACTCAGGTTTTTTTTACATCACGCACATGATAGGGTGACCAAACAGTGCATGTATGCTCAAGAATTTGTCTTATTAGGCATATTTATATGCGGTAAGCTTGTGCTTTGGAGCAAATTAGGTCGATATGCCTGTGCATTAGGTGTGAATGTGAAGACTGAAATCTCTTTACTTGTGATAAGTTGTTTGATGTGTTTTTATAAGTGTATATAAATTGTTCTTTTTTGGTCGTGTCATGACAACGATTTTTTTTAAATTAAATTTGCCATTTCTCACTTCGACCGCAAAACACTGAAAACGCTTCATTTAGTTTCTCTTGCTGCCGTAAATAAATCTTATTGCTTTTCTTTGAAGAGACACAGGTTTTTTTACATCACGCACATGAAAGGGTGACCAAACAGCGCATGCATGCTCAAGAATTGATCTTATTAGGCATTTTTATATGCGGTAAGCTTGTGCTTTGGAGCAAATTAGGTCATATGCCTGTGCATTAGATGTGAATGTTACTCCCAGATACTGAAATCTCTTTACTTGTGATAAGTTGTTTGATCTGTTTTATAAGTGTATTTAAATGGTTATTTTTTGGTCGTAAGTGTCATGACAACGATTTTCTTGAAATTAAATTTGCCATTTATCAATTCAATCGCAGAACACTGAAAACGCTTCATTTAGTTTCTCTTGCTGCCGTAAATAAATCTTATTGCTTTTCTTTGAAGAGACTCAGGTTTTTTTACATCACGCACAAGATAGGGTGACCAAACAGCGCACGTATGATCAAGAATTGGTCTTATTAGGCATTTTTATATGCGGTAAGCTTGTGCTTTTGAGCAAATTAGGTCAATATGCCTGTGGATTAGGTGTGAATGATATTCCCAGATACTGAAGTCTCTTTACTTGTGATAAGTTGTTTGATCTGTTTTTATAAGTGTATTTAAATGGTTCGTTTTTGGTCGTAAGTGTCATGACAACGATTTTCTTGAAATTAAATTTGCCATTTCTCACTTGAATCGCAGAACACTGAAAACGCTTCATTTAGTTTCTCTTGCTGCCGTAAATAAATCTTATTGCTTTTTTTGAAGAGACTCAGGTTTTTTTACATCACTCACATGATAGGGTGACCAAACAGAGTATATATGCTCTAGAATTGATCTTATTAGGCATTTTTATATGCGGTAAGCTTGTGCTTTGGAGCAAATTAGGTCGATATGCCTGTGCATTAGGTGTGAATGTTACTCCCTTAGACTGAAATCTCTTTACTTGTGATAAGTTGTTTGAGCTGTTTTTATAAGTGTATTTAAATGGTTTTTTTGGTCGTAAGTGTCATGACAACGATTTTCTTGAAATTAAATTTGCCATTTCTCACTTGAATCGCAGAACACTGAAAACGCTTCATTTAGTTTCTGTTCCTGCCGTAAATAAATCTTATTGCTTTTCTTTGAAGAGAGTCAGGTTTTTTTACATCACGCACATGATAGGGTGACCAAACAGTGCATGTATGCTCAAGAATTGGTCTTATTAGGCATATTTATATGCGGTAAGCTTGTGCTTTGGAGCAAATTAGGTCGATATGCCTGTGCATTAGGTGTGAATGTGAAGACTGAAATCTCTTTACTTGTGATAAGTTGTTTGATCTGTTTTTATGGTTCTTTTTTCGTCGTAAGTGTCATGACAACGATATTCTTGAAATTAAATTTGCCATTTATCACTTCAATCGCAGAACACTGAAAACGCTTCATTTAGTTTCTCTTGCTGCCGTAAATAAATCTTATTGCTTTTCTTTGAAGAGACTCAGGTTTTTTTACATCACGCACATGATAGGGTGACCAAACAGCACATGTATGATCAAGAATTGGTCTTATTAGGCATTTTTATATGCGGTAAGCTTGTGCTTTTGAGCAAATTAGGTCGATATGCCTGTGGATTAGGTGTGAATGTTATTCCCAGATACTTAAATCTCTTTACTTGTGATAAGTTGTTTGATCTCTTTTTATAAGTGTATTTAAATGGTTCTTTTTTGGTCGTAAGTTTCATGACGATTTTCTTTAAATTAAATTTGCCATTTCTGACTTCAATCGCAGAACAGTGAAAACGCTTCATTTAGTTTCTCTTGCTGCTGTAAATAAATCTTATTGCTTTTCTTTGAAGAGACTCAGGTTTTTTTACATCACGCACATGAAAGGGTGACCAAACAGCGCATGCATGCTCAAGAATTGATCTTATTAGGCATTTTTATATGCGGTAAGCTTGTGCTTTGGAGCAAATTAGGTCGATATGCCTGTGGATTAGATGTGAATGTTTTTCCCAGATACTGAAATCTCTTTACTTGTGATAAGTTGTTTAATCTGTTTTTATAAGTGTATTTAAATGGTTCGTTTTTGGTCGTAAGTGTCATGACAACGATTTTCTTGAAATTAAATTTGCCATTTCTCACTTGAATCGCAGAACACTGAAAACGCTTCATTTAGTTTCTCTTGCTGCCGTAAATAAATCTTATTGCTTTTTTTGAAGAGACTCAGGTTTTTTTTACATCACTCACATGATAGGGTGACCAAACAGGGTATGTATGCTCTAGAATTGATCTTATTAGGCATTTTTATATACGGTAAGCTTGTGTTTTGGAGCAAATTAGGTCGATATGCCTGTGCATTAGGTGTGAATGTTACTCCCAAAGACTGAAAGCTCTTTACTTGTGATAAGTTGTTTGAGCTGTTTTTATAAGTGTATTTAAATGGTTTTTTTGGTCGTAAGTGTCATGACAACGATTTTCTTGAAATTAAATTTGCCATTTCTCACTTGAATCGCAGAACACTGAAAACGCTTCATTTAGTTTCTCTTCCTGCCGTAAATAAATCTTATTGCTTTTCTTTGAAGAGACTCAGGTTTTTTTTACATCACGCACATGATAGGGTGACCAAACAGTGCATGTATGCTCAAGAATTGGTCTTATTAGGCATATTTATATGCGGTAAGCTTGTGCTTTGGAGCAAATTAGGTCGATATGCCTGTGCATTAGGTGTGAATGTGAAGACTGAAATCTCTTTACTTGTGATAAGTTGTTTGATCTCTTTTTATAAGTGTATTTAAATGGTTCTTTTTTGGTCGTAAGTTTCATGACGATTTTCTTGAAATTAAATTTGCCATTTCTCACTTCATTCGCAGAACAGTGAAAACGCTTCATTTAGTTTCTCTTGCTGCTGTAAATAAATCTTATTACTTTTCTTTGAAGAGACTCAGGTTTTTTTACATCACGCACATGAAAGGGTGACCAAACAGCGCATGCATGCTCAAGAATTGATCTTATTAGGCATTTTTATATGCGGTAAGCTTGTGCTTTGGAGCAAATTAGGTCGATATGCCTGTGGATTAGGTGTGAATGTTACTCCCGGATACTGAAATCTCTTTACTTGTGATAAGTTTGATCTCTTTTTATAAGTGTATTTAAACGGTTCTTTTTTGGTCGTAAGTGTCATGACAACGATTTTCTTGAAATTAAATTTGCCATTTCTCACTTGAATCGCAGAACACTGAAAACGCTTCATTTAGTTTCTCTTGCTGCCGTAAATAACTCTTATTGCTTTTTTTGAAGAGACTCAGGTTTTTATTACATCACTCACATGATAGGGTGACCAAACAGGGCATGTATGCTCTAGAATTGATCTTATTAGGCATTTTATATGCGGTAAGCTTGTGCTTTGGAGCAAATTAGGTAGATATGCCTGTGCATTAGGTGTGAATGTTACTCCCAAAGACTGAAATCTCTTTACTTGTGATAAGTTGTTTGAGCTGTTTTTATAAGTGTATTTAAATGGTTTTTTTTGGTCGTAAGTGTCATGACAACGATTTTCTTGAAATTAAATTTGCCATTTCTCACTTGAATCGCAGAACAATGAAAACGCTACATTTAGTTTCTTTTCCTGCCGTAAATAAATCTTATTGCTTTTCTTTGAAGAGACTCAGGTTTTTTTTACATCACGCACATGATAGGGTGACCAAACAGTGCATGTATGCTCAAGAATTTGTCTTATTAGGCATATTTATATGCGGTAAGCTTGTGCTTTGGAGCAAATTAGGTCGATATGCCTGTGCATTAGGTGTGAATGTGAAGACTGAAATCTCTTTACTTGTGATAAGTTGTTTGATGTGTTTTTATAAGTGTATATAAATTGTTCTTTTTTGGTCGTGTCATGACAACGATTTTTTTTAAATTAAATTTGCCATTTCTCACTTCGACCGCAAAACACTGAAAACGCTTCATTTAGTTTCTCTTGCTGCCGTAAATAAATCTTATTGCTTTTCTTTGAAGAGACACAGGTTTTTTTTACATCACGCACATGAAAGGGTGACCAAACAGCGCATGCATGCTCAAGAATTGATCTTATTAGGCATTTTTATATGCGGTAAGCTTGTGCTTTGCAGCAAATTAGGTCATATGCCTGTGCATTAGATGTGAATGTTACTCCCAGATACTGAAATCTCTTTACTTGTGATAAGTTGTTTGATCTGTTTTATAAGTGTATTTAAATGGTTATTTTTTGGTCGTAAGTGTCATGACAACGATTTTCTTGAAATTAAATTTGCCATTTATCAATTCAATCGCAGAACACTGAAAACGCTTCATTTAGTTTCTCTTGCTGCCGTAAATAAATCTTATTGCTTTTCTTTGAAGAGACTCAGGTTTTTTTACATCACGCACAAGATAGGGTGACCAAACAGCGCACGTATGATCAAGAATTGGTCTTATTAGGCATTTTTATATGCGGTAAGCTTGTGCTTTTGAGCAAATTAGGTCAATATGCCTGTGGATTAGGTGTGAATGATATTCCCAGATACTGAAGTCTCTTTACTTGTGATAAGTTGTTTGATCTGTTTTTATAAGTGTATTTAAATGGTTCGTTTTTGGTCGTAAGTGTCATGACAACGATTTTCTTGAAATTAAATTTGCCATTTCTCACTTGAATCGCAGAACACTGAAAACGCTTCATTTAGTTTCTCTTGCTGCCGTAAATAAATCTTATTGCTTTTTTTGAAGAGACTCAGGTTTTTTTACATCACTCACATGATAGGGTGACCAAACAGAGTATATATGCTCTAGAATTGATCTTATTAGGCATTTTTATATGCGGTAAGCTTGTGCTTTGGAGCAAATTAGGTCGATATGCCTGTGCATTAGGTGTGAATGTTACTCCCTTAGACTGAAATCTCTTTACTTGTGATAAGTTGTTTGAGCTGTTTTTATAAGTGTATTTAAATGGTTTTTTTGGTCGTAAGTGTCATGACAACGATTTTCTTGAAATTAAATTTGCCATTTCTCACTTGAATCGCAGAACACTGAAAACGCTTCATTTAGTTTCTGTTCCTGCCGTAAATAAATCTTATTGCTTTTCTTTGAAGAGAGTCAGGTTTTTTTACATCACGCACATGATAGGGTGACCAAACAGTGCATGTATGCTCAAGAATTGGTCTTATTAGGCATATTTATATGTGGTAAGCTTGTGCTTTGGAGCAAATTAGGTCGATATGCCTGTGCATTAGGTGTGAATGTGAAGACTGAAATCTCTTTACTTGTGATAAGTTGTTTGATCTGTTTTTATGGTTCTTTTTTCGTCGTAAGTGTCATGACAACGATATTCTTGAAATTAAATTTGCCATTTATCACTTCAATCGCAGAACACTGAAAACGCTTCATTTAGTTTCTCTTGCTGCCGTAAATAAATCTTATTGCTTTTCTTTGAAGAGACTCAGGTTTTTTTACATCACGCACATGATAGGGTGACCAAACAGCACATGTATGATCAAGAATTGGTCTTATTAGGCATTTTTATATGCGGTAAGCTTGTGCTTTTGAGCAAATTAGGTCGATATGCCTGTGGATTAGGTGTGAATGTTATTCCCAGATACTTAAATCTCTTTACTTGTGATAAGTTGTTTGATCTCTTTTTATAAGTGTATTTAAATGGTTCTTTTTTGGTCGTAAGTTTCATGACGATTTTCTTTAAATTAAATTTGCCATTTCTGACTTCAATCGCAGAACAGTGAAAACGCTTCATTTAGTTTCTCTTGCTGCTGTAAATAAATCTTATTGCTTTTCTTTGAAGAGACTCAGGTTTTTTTACATCACGCACATGAAAGGGTGACCAAACAGCGCATGCATGCTCAAGAATTGATCTTATTAGGCATTTTTATATGCGGTAAGCTTGTGCTTTGGAGCAAATTAGGTCGATATGCCTGTGGATTAGATGTGAATGTTTTTCCCAGATACTGAAATCTCTTTACTTGTGATAAGTTGTTTAATCTGTTTTTATAAGTGTATTTAAATGGTTCGTTTTTGGTCGTAAGTGTCATGACAACGATTTTCTTGAAATTAAATTTGCCATTTCTCACTTGAATCGCAGAACACTGAAAACGCTTCATTTAGTTTCTCTTGCTGCCGTAAATAAATCTTATTGCTTTTTTTGAAGAGACTCAGGTTTTTTTTACATCACTCACATGATAGGGTGACCAAACAGGGTATGTATGCTCTAGAATTGATCTTATTAGGCATTTTTATATACGGTAAGCTTGTGTTTTGGAGCAAATTAGGTCGATATGCCTGTGCATTAGGTGTGAATGTTACTCCCAAAGACTGAAAGCTCTTTACTTGTGATAAGTTGTTTGAGCTGTTTTTATAAGTGTATTTAAATGGTTTTTTTGGTCGTAAGTGTCATGACAACGATTTTCTTGAAATTAAATTTGCCATTTCTCACTTGAATCGCAGAACACTGAAAACGCTTCATTTAGTTTCTCTTCCTGCCGTAAATAAATCTTATTGCTTTTCTTTGAAGAGACTCAGGTTTTTTTTACATCACGCACATGATAGGGTGACCAAACAGTGCATGTATGCTCAAGAATTGGTCTTATTAGGCATATTTATATGCGGTAAGCTTGTGCTTTGGAGCAAATTAGGTCGATATGCCTGTGCATTAGGTGTGAATGTGAAGACTGAAATCTCTTTACTTGTGATAAGTTGTTTGATCTCTTTTTATAAGTGTATTTAAATGGTTCTTTTTTGGTCGTAAGTTTCATGACGATTTTCTTGAAATTAAATTTGCCATTTCTCACTTCATTCGCAGAACAGTGAAAACGCTTCATTTAGTTTCTCTTGCTGCTGTAAATAAATCTTATTACTTTTCTTTGAAGAGACTCAGGTTTTTTTACATCACGCACATGAAAGGGTGACCAAACAGCGCATGCATGCTCAAGAATTGATCTTATTAGGCATTTTTATATGCGGTAAGCTTGTGCTTTGGAGCAAATTAGGTCGATATGCCTGTGGATTAGGTGTGAATGTTACTCCCGGATACTGAAATCTCTTTACTTGTGATAAGTTGTTTGATCTGTTTTTATAAGTGTATTTAAACGGTTCTTTTTTGGTCGTAAGTGTCATGACAACGATTTTCTTGAAATTAAATTCGCCATTTATCACTTCAATCGCAGAACACTGAAAACGCTTCATTTAGTTTCTCTTGCTGCCGTAAATAAATCTTATTGCTTTTCTTTGAAGAGACTCAGGTTTTTTTACATCACGCACATGATAGGGTGACCAAACAGCGCATGTATGATCAAGAATTGGTCTTATTAGGCATATTTATATGCGGTAAGCTTGTGCTTTGGAGCAAATTAGGTCGATATGCCTGTGCCTTAGGTGTGAATGTGAAAACTGAAATCTCTTTACTTGTGATAAGTTGTTTGATCTGTTTTTATAAGTGTATTTAAATGGTTCTTTTATGGTCGTAAGTTTCATGACAACGATTTTCTTGAAATTAAATTTGCCATTTCCCACTTCAATCGCAGAACACTGAAAACGCTTCATTTAGTTTCTCTTGCTGCTGTAAATAAATCTTATTGCTTTTCTTTGAAGAGACTCAGGTTTTTTTAGATCACGCACATGATAGGGTGACCAAACAGCGAATGTATGCTCAAGAATTGGTCTCATTAGGCATTTTTATATGCGGTAAGCTGGTGCTTTGGAGCAAATTAGGTCGATATCCCTGTGCAGTAGGTGTGAATGTGAAGACTGAAATCTCTTTACTTGTGATAAGTTGTTTGATGTGTTTTTATAAGTGTATATAAATTGTTCTTTTTTGGTCGTGTCATGACAACGATTTTTTTTAAATTAAATTTGCCATTTCTCACTTCGACCGCAAAACACTGAAAACGCTTCATTTAGTTTCTCTTGCTGCCGTAAATAAATCTTATTGCTTTTCTTTGAAGAGACACAGGTTTTTTTACATCACGCACATGAAAGGGTGACCAAACAGCGCATGCATGCTCAAGAATTGATCTTATTAGGCATTTTTATATGCGGTAAGCTTGTGCTTTGGAGCAAATTAGGTCATATGCCTGTGCATTAGATGTGAATGTTACTCCCAGATACTGAAATCTCTTTACTTGTGATAAGTTGTTTGATCTGTTTTATAAGTGTATTTAAATGGTTCTTTTTTGGTCGTAAGTGTCATGACAACGATTTTCTTGAAATTAAATTTGCCATTTATCAATTCAATCGGAGAACACTGAAAACGCTTCATTTAGTTTCTCTTGCTGCCGTAAATAAATCTTATTGCTTTTCTTTGAAGAGACTCAGGTTTTTTTACATCACGCACAAGATAGGGTGACCAAACAACGCATGTATGATCAAGAATTGGTCTTATTAGGCATTTTTATATGCGGTAAGCTTGTGCTTTTGAGCAAATTAGGTCAATATGCCTGTGGATTAGGTGTGAATGTTATTCCCAGATACTGAAATCTCTTTACTTTTGATAAGTTGTTTGATCTGTTTTTATAAGTGTATTTAAATGGTTCGTTTTTGGTCGTAAGTGTCATGACAACGATTTTCTTGAAATTAAATTTGCCATTTCTCACTTGAATCGCAGAACACTGAAAACGCTTCATTTAGTTTCTCTTGCTGCCGTAAATAAATCTTATTGCTTTTCTTTGAAGAGACTCAGGTTTTTTTTACATCACTCACATGATAGGGTGACCAAACAGAGTATGTATGCTCTAGAATTGATCTTATTAGGCATTTTTATATGCGGTAAGCTTGTGCTTTGGAGCAAATTAGGTCGATATGCCTGTGCATTAGGTGTGAATGTTACTCCCAAAGACTGAAATCTCTTTACTTGTGATAAGTTGTTTGAGCTGTTTTTATAAGTGTATTTAAATGGTTTTTTTGGTCGTAAGTGTCATGACAACGATTTTCTTGAAATTAAATTTGCCATTTCTCACTTGAATCGCAGAACACTGAAAACGCTTCATTTAGTTTCTGTTCCTGCCGTAAATAAATCTTATTGCTTTTCTTTGAAGAGACTCAGGTTTTTTTACATCACGCACATGATAGGGTGACCAAACAGTGCATGTATGCTCAAGAATTGGTCTTATTAGGCATATTTATATGCGGTAAGCTTGTGCTTTGGAGCAAATTAGGTCGATATGCCTGTGCATTAGGTGTGAATGTGAAGACTGAAATCTCTTTACTTGTGATAAGTTGTTTGATCTGTTTTTATGGTTCTTTTTTGGTCGTAAGTGTCATGACAACGATATTCTTGAAATTAAATTTGCCATTTATCACTTCAATCGCAGAACACTGAAAACGCTTCATTTAGTTTCTCTTGCTGCCGTAAATAAATTTTATTGCTTTTCTTTGAAGAGACTCAGGTTTTTTTACATCACGCACATGATAGGGTGACCAAACAGCACATGTATGATCAAGAATTGGTCTTATTAGGCATTTTTATATGCGGTAAGCTTGTGCTTTTGAGCAAATTAGGTCGATATGCCTGTGGATTAGGTGTGAATGTTATTCCCAGATACTTAAATCTCTTTACTTGTGATAAGTTGTTTGATCTCTTTTTATAAGTGTATTTAAATGATTCTTTTTTGGTCGTAAGTTTCATGACGATTTTCTTTAAATTAAATTTGCCATTTCTGACTTCAATCGCAGAACAGTGAAAACGCTTCATTTAGTTTCTCTTGCTGCTGTAAATAAATCTTATTGCTTTTCTTTGAAGAGACTCAGGTTTTTTTACATCACGCACATGAAAGGGTGACCAAACAGCGCATGCATGCTCAAGAATTGATCTTATTAGGCATTTTTATATGCGGTAAGCTTGTGCTTTGGAGCAAATTAGGTCGATATGCCTGTGGATTAGGTGCGAATGTTACTCCCGGATACTGAAATCTCTTTACTTGTGATAAGTTGTTTGATCTGTTTTTATAAGTGTATTTAAACGGTTCTTTTTTGGTCGTAAGTGTCATGACAACGATTTTCTTGAAATTAAATTCGCCATTTATCACTTCAATCGCAGAACACTGAAAACGGTTCATTTAGTTTCTCTTGCTGCCGTAAATAAATCTTATTGCTTTTCTTTGAAGAGACTCAGGTTTTTTTACATCACGCACATGATAGGGTGACCAAACAGCGCATGTATGATCAAGAATTGGTCTTATTAGGCATTTTTATATGCGGTAAGCTTGTGCTTTTGACAAATTAGGTCGATAGGCCTGTGGATTAGGTGTGAATGTTACTCCCAGATACTGAAATCTCTTTACTTGTGATAAGTTGTTTGATCTGTTTTTATAAGTCTATTTAAATGGTTCGTTTTTGGTCGTAAGTGTCATGACAACGATTTTCTTGAAATTAAATTTGCCATTTCTCACTTGAATCGCAGAACACTGAAAACGCTTCATTTAGTTTCTGTTCCTGCCGTAAATAAATCTTATTGCTTTTCTTTGAAGAGACTCAGGTTTTTTTTACATCACGCACATGATAGGGTGACCAAACAGTGCATGTATGCTCAAGAATTTGTCTTATTAGGCATATTTATATGCGGTAAGCTTGTGCTTTGGAGCAAATTAGGTCGATATGCCTGTGCATTAAGTGTGAATGTTACTCCCAAAGACTGAAATCTCTTTACTTGTGATAAGTTGTTTGATCTGTTTTTATAAGTGTATTTAAATGGTTCTTTTTTGGTCGTAAGTGTCATGACAACGATTTTCTTGAAATTAAATTTGACATTTCACACTTCAATCGCAGAACACTGAAAACGCTTCATTTAGTTTTTCTTGCTGCCGTAAATAAATCTTATTCCTTTTCTTTGAAGAGACACAGGTTTTTTTACATCACGCACATGAAAGGGCGACCAAACAGCGCATGCATGCTAGAGAATTGATCTTATTAGGCATTTTTATATGCGGTAAGCTTGTGCTTTGGAGCAAATTAGAACATATGCCTGTGCATTAGATGTGAATGTTACTCCCAGATACTGAAATCTCTTTACTTGTGATAAGTTGTTTGATCTGTTTTTATAAGTGTATTTAAATGGTTCTTTTTTGGACGTAAGTGTCATGACAACGATTTTCTTGAAATTAAATTTGCCATTTATCACTTCAATCGCAGAACACTGAAAACGCTTCATTTAGTTTCTCTTGCTGCCGTAAATAAATCTTATATCTTTTCTTTGAAGAGACTCAGGTTTTTTTTACATCACTCACATGATAGGGTGACCAAACAGGGTATGTATGCTCTAGAATTGATCTTGTTAGGCATTTTTATAATCGGTAAGCTTGTGCTTTGGAGCAAATTAGGTCGATATGCCTGTGCATTAGGTGTGAATGTTACTCCCAAAGACTGAAATCTCTTTACTTGTGATAAGTTGTTTGAGCTGTTTTTATAAGTGTATTTAAACGGTTCTTTTTTGGTCGTAAGTGTCATGACAACGATTTTCTTGAAATTAAATTCGCCATTTATCACTTCAATCGCAGAACACTGAAAACGGTTCATTTAGTTTCTCTTGCTGCCGTAAATAAATCTTATTGCTTTTCTTTGAAGAGACTCAGGTTTTTTTACATCACGCACATGATAGGGTGACCAAACAGCGCATGTATGATCAAGAATTGGTCTTATTAGGCATTTTTATATGCGGTAAGCTTGTGCTTTTGACAAATTAGGTCGATAGGCCTGTGGATTAGGTGTGAATGTTACTCCCAGATACTGAAATCTCTTTACTTGTGATAAGTTGTTTGATCTGTTTTTATAAGTCTATTTAAATGGTTCGTTTTTGGTCGTAAGTGTCATGACAACGATTTTCTTGAAATTAAATTTGCCATTTCTCACTTGAATCGCAGAACACTGAAAACGCTTCATTTAGTTTCTGTTCCTGCCGTAAATAAATCTTATTGCTTTTCTTTGAAGAGACTCAGGTTTTTTTTACATCACGCACATGATAGGGTGACCAAACAGTGCATGTATGCTCAAGAATTTGTCTTATTAGGCATATTTATATGCGGTGTGCTTTGGAGCAAATTAGGTCGATATGCCTGTGCATTAAGTGTGAATGTTACTCCCAAAGACTGAAATCTCTTTACTTGTGATAAGTTGTTTGATCTGTTTTTATAAGTTTATTTTATTTAAATGGTTCTTTTTTGGTCGTAAGTGTCATGACAACGATTTTCTTGAAATTAAATTTGACATTTCACACTTCAATCGCAGAACACTGAAAACGCTTCATTTAGTTTTTCTTGCTGCCGTAAATAAATCTTATTCCTTTTCTTTGAAGAGACACAGGTTTTTTTACATCACGCACATGAAAGGGCGACCAAACAGCGCATGCATGCTAGAGAATTGAACTTATTAGGCATTTTTATATGCGGTAAGCTTGTGCTTTGGAGCAAATTAGAACATATGCCTGTGCATTAGATGTGAATGTTACTCCCAGATACTGAAATCTCTTTACTTGTGATAAGTTGTTTGATCTGTTTTTATAAGTGTATTTAAATGGTTCTTTTTTGGACGTAAGTGTCATGACAACGATTTTCTTGAAATTAAATTTGCCATTTATCACTTCAATCGCAGAACACTGAAAACGCTTCATTTAGTTTCTCTTGCTGCCGTAAATAAATCTTATATCTTTTCTTTGAAGAGACTCAGGTTTTTTTTACATCACTCACATGATAGGGTGACCAAACAGGGTATGTATGCTCTAGAATTGATCTTGTTAGGCATTTTTATAATCGGTAAGCTTGTGCTTTGGAGCAAATTAGGTCGATATGCCTGTGCATTAGGTGTGAATGTTACTCCCAAAGACTGAAATCTCTTTACTTGTGATAAGTTGTTTGAGCTGTTTTTATAAGTGTATTTAAATGGTTTTTTTGGTCGTAAGTGTCATGACAACGATTTTCTTGAAATTAAATTTGCCATTTCTCACTTGAATCGCAGAACACTGAAAACGCTTCATTTAGTTTCTCTTCCTGCCGTAAATAAATCTTATTGCTTTTCTTTGAAGAGACTCAGGTTTTTTTTACATCACGCACATGATAGGGTGACCAAACAGTGCATGTATGCTCAAGAATTGGTCTTATTAGGCATATTTATATGCGGCAAGCTTGTGCTTTGGAGCAAATTAGGTTGATATGCCTGTGCATTAGGTGTGAATGTGAAGACTGAAATCTCTTTATTGTGATAAGTTGTTTGATCTGTTTTTATAGGTGTATTTAAATGGTTCTTTTTGGTCGTAAGTGTCATGACAACGATATTCTTGAAATTAAATTTGCCATTTATCACTTCAATCGCAGAACACTGAAAACGCTTCATTTAGTTTCTCTTGCTGCCGTAAATAAATCTTATTGCTTTTCTTTGAAGAGACTCAGGTTTTTTTACATCACGCACATGATAGGGTGACCAAACAGCGCATGTATGATCAAGAATTGGTCTTATTAGGCAATTTTATATGCGGTAAGCTTGTGCTTTTGAGCAAATTAGGACGATATGCCTGTGGATTAGGTGTGAATGTTATTCCCAGATACTTAAATCTCTTTACTTGTGATAAGTTGTTTGATCTATTTTTATAAGTGTATTTAAATGGTTCTTTTTTGGTCGTAAGTTTCATGACGATTTTCTTGAAATTAAATTTGCCATTTCTCACTTCAATCGCAGAACACTGAAAACGGTTCATTTAGTTTCTCTTGTTGCTGTAAATAAATCTTATTGGTTTTCTTTGAAGAGACTCAGGTTTTTTTACATCACGCACATGAAAGGGTGACCAAACAGCGCATGCATGCTCAAGAATTGATCTTATTAGGCATTTTTATATGCGGTAAGCTTGTGCTTTGGAGCAAATTAGGTCATATGCCTGTGCATTAGATGTGAATGTTACTCCCAGATACTGAAATCTCTTTACTTGTGATAAGTTGTTTGATCTGTTTTATAAGTGTATTTAAATGGTTCTTTTTTGGTCGTAAGTGTTATGACAACGATTTTCTTGAAATTAAATTTGCCATTTATCAATTCAATCGGAGAACACTGAAAACGCTTCATTTAGTTTCTCTTGCTGCCGTAAATAAATCTTATTGCTTTTCTTTGAAGAGACTCAGGTTTTTTTACATCACGCACAAGATAGGGTGACCAAACAACGCATGTATGATCAAGAATTGGTCTTATTAGGCATTTTTATATGCGGTAAGCTTGTGCTTTTGAGCAAATTAGGTCAATATGCCTGTGGATTAGGTGTGAATGTTATTCCCAGATACTGAAATCTCTTTACTTTTGATAAGTTGTTTGATCTGTTTTTATAAGTGTATTTAAATGGTTCGTTTTTGGTCGTAAGTGTCATGACAACGATTTTCTTGAAATTAAATTTGCCATTTCTCACTTGAATCGCAGAACACTGAAAACGCTTCATTTAGTTTCTCTTGCTGCCGTAAATAAATCTTATTGCTTTTTTTGAAGAGACTGAGGTTTTTTTTACATCACTCACATGATAGGGTGACCAAACAGAGTATGTATGCTCTAGAATTGATCTTATTAGGCATTTTTATATGCGGTAAGCTTGTGCTTTGGAGCAAATTAGGTCGATATGCCTGTGCATTAGGTGTGAATGTTACTCCCAAAGACTGAAATCTCTTTACTTGTGATAAGTTGTTTGAGCTGTTTTTATAAGTGTATTTAAATGGTTTTTTTGGTCGTAAGTGTCATGACAACGATTTTCTTGAAATTAAATTTGCCATTTCTCACTTGAATCGCAGAACACTGAAAACGCTTCATTTAGTTTCTGTTCCTGCCGTAAATAAATCTTATTGCTTTTCTTTGAAGAGACTCAGGTTTTTTTACATCACGCACATGATAGGGTGACCAAACAGTGCATGTATGCTCAAGAATTGGTCTTATTAGGCATATTTATATGCGGTAAGCTTGTGCTTTGGAGCAAATTAGGTCGATATGCCTGTGCATTAGGTGTGAATGTGAAGACTGAAATCTCTTTACTTGTGATAAGTTGTTTGATCTGTTTTTATGGTTCTTTTTTGGTCGTAAGTGTCATGACAACGATATTCTTGAAATTAAATTTGCCATTTATCACTTCAATCGCAGAACACTGAAAACGCTTCATTTAGTTTCTCTTGCTGCCGTAAATAAATCTTATTGCTTTTCTTTGAAGAGACTCAGGTTTTTTTACATCACGCACATGATAGGGTGACCAAACAGCACATGTATGATCAAGAATTGGTCTTATTAGGCATTTTTATATGCGGTAAGCTTGTGCTTTTGAGCAAATTAGGTCGATATGCCTGTGGATTAGGTGTGAATGTTATTCCCAGATACTTAAATCTCTTTACTTGTGATAAGTTGTTTGATCTCTTTTTATAAGTGTATTTAAATGGTTCTTTTTTGGTCGTAAGTTTCATGACGATTTTCTTTAAATTAAATTTGCCATTTCTGACTTCAATCGCAGAACAGTGAAAACGCTTCATTTAGTTTCTCTTGCTGCTGTAAATAAATCTTATTGCTTTTCTTTGAAGAGACTCAGGTTTTTTTACATCACGCACATGAAAGGGTGACCAAACAGCGCATGCATGCTCAAGAATTGATCTTATTAGGCATTTTTATATGCGGTAAGCTTGTGCTTTGGAGCAAATTAGGTCGATATGCCTGTGGATTAGGTGCGAATGTTACTCCCGGATACTGAAATCTCTTTACTTGTGATAAGTTGTTTGATCTGTTTTTATAAGTGTATTTAAACGGTTCTTTTTTGGTCGTAAGTGTCATGACAACGATTTTCTTGAAATTAAATTCGCCATTTATCACTTCAATCGCAGAACACTGAAAACGGTTCATTTAGTTTCTCTTGCTGCCGTAAATAAATCTTATTGCTTTTCTTTGAAGAGACTCAGGTTTTTTTACATCACGCACATGATAGGGTGACCAAACAGCGCATGTATGCTCTAGAATTGATCTTATTAGGCATTTTTATATGCGGTAAGCTTGTGCTTTGGAGCAAATTAGGTCGATATGCCTGTGCATTAGGTGTGAATGTTACTCCCAAAGACTGAAATCTCTTTACTTGTGATAAGTTGTTTGAGCTGTTTTTATAAGTGTATTTAAATGGTTTTTTTGGTCGTAAGTGTCATGACAACGATTTTCTTGAAATTAAATTTGCCATTTCTCACTTGAATCGCAGAACACTGAAAACGCTTCATTTAGTTTCTGTTCCTGCCGTAAATAAATCTTATTGCTTTTCTTTGAAGAGACTCAGGTTTTTTTACATCACGCACATGATAGGGTGACCAAACAGTGCATGTATGCTCAAGAATTGGTCTTATTAGGCATATTTATATGCGGTAAGCTTGTGCTTTGGAGCAAATTAGGTCGATATGCCTGTGCATTAGGTGTGAATGTGAAGACTGAAATCTCTTTACTTGTGATAAGTTGTTTGATCTGTTTTTATGGTTCTTTTTTGGTCGTAAGTGTCATGACAACGATATTCTTGAAATTAAATTTGCCATTTATCACTTCAATCGCAGAACACTGAAAACGCTTCATTTAGTTTCTCTTGCTGCCGTAAATAAATCTTATTGCTTTTCTTTGAAGAGACTCAGGTTTTTTTACATCACGCACATGATAGGGTGACCAAACAGCACATGTATGATCAAGAATTGGTCTTATTAGGCATTTTTATATGCGGTAAGCTTGTGCTTTTGAGCAAATTAGGTCGATATGCCTGTGGATTAGGTGTGAATGTTATTCCCAGATACTTAAATCTCTTTACTTGTGATAAGTTGTTTGATCTCTTTTTATAAGTGTATTTAAATGGTTCTTTTTTGGTCGTAAGTTTCATGACGATTTTCTTTAAATTAAATTTGCCATTTCTGACTTCAATCGCAGAACAGTGAAAACGCTTCATTTAGTTTCTCTTGCTGCTGTAAATAAATCTTATTGCTTTTCTTTGAAGAGACTCAGGTTTTTTTACATCACGCACATGAAAGGGTGACCAAACAGCGCATGCATGCTCAAGAATTGATCTTATTAGGCATTTTTATATGCGGTAAGCTTGTGCTTTGGAGCAAATTAGGTCGATATGCCTGTGGATTAGGTGCGAATGTTACTCCCGGATACTGAAATCTCTTTACTTGTGATAAGTTGTTTGATCTGTTTTTATAAGTGTATTTAAACGGTTCTTTTTTGGTCGTAAGTGTCATGACAACGATTTTCTTGAAATTAAATTCGCCATTTATCACTTCAATCGCAGAACACTGAAAACGGTTCATTTAGTTTCTCTTGCTGCCGTAAATAAATCTTATTGCTTTTCTTTGAAGAGACTCAGGTTTTTTTACATCACGCACATGATAGGGTGACCAAACAGCGCATGTATGATCAAGAATTGGTCTTATTAGGCATTTTTATATGCGGTAAGCTTGTGCTTTTGACAAATTAGGTCGATAGGCCTGTGGATTAGGTGTGAATGTTACTCCCAGATACTGAAATCTCTTTACTTGTGATAAGTTGTTTGATCTGTTTTTATAAGTCTATTTAAATGGTTCGTTTTTGGTCGTAAGTGTCATGACAACGATTTTCTTGAAATTAAATTTGCCATTTCTCACTTGAATCGCAGAACACTGAAAACGCTTCATTTAGTTTCTGTTCCTGCCGTAAATAAATCTTATTGCTTTTCTTTGAAGAGACTCAGGTTTTTTTTACATCACGCACATGATAGGGTGACCAAACAGTGCATGTATGCTCAAGAATTTGTCTTATTAGGCATGTTTATATGCGGTAAGCTTGTGCTTTGGAGCAAATTAGGTCGATATGCCTGTGCATTAAGTGTGAATGTTACTCCCAAAGACTGAAATCTCTTTACTTGTGATAAGTTGTTTGATCTGTTTTTATAAGTGTATTTTATTTAAATGGTTCTTTTTTGGTCGTAAGTGTCATGACAACGATTTTCTTGAAATTAAATTTGACATTTCACACTTCAATCGCAGAACACTGAAAACGCTTCATTTAGTTTTTCTTGCTGCCGTAAATAAATCTTATTCCTTTTCTTTGAAGAGACACAGGTTTTTTTACATCACGCACATGAAAGGGCGACCAAACAGCGCATGCATGCTAGAGAATTGATCTTATTAGGCATTTTTATATGCGGTAAGCTTGTGCTTTGGAGCAAATTAGAACATATGCCTGTGCATTAGATGTGAATGTTACTCCCAGATACTGAAATCTCTTTACTTGTGATAAGTTGTTTGATCTGTTTTTATAAGTGTATTTAAATGGTTCTTTTTTGGACGTAAGTGTCATGACAACGATTTTCTTGAAATTAAATTTGCCATTTATCACTTCAATCGCAGAACACTGAAAACGCTTCATTTAGTTTCTCTTGCTGCCGTAAATAAATCTTATATCTTTTCTTTGAAGAGACTCAGGTTTTTTTTACATCACTCACATGATAGGGTGACCAAACAGGGTATGTATGCTCTAGAATTGATCTTGTTAGGCATTTTTATAATCGGTAAGCTTGTGCTTTGGAGCAAATTAGGTCGATATGCCTGTGCATTAGGTGTGAATGTTACTCCCAAAGACTGAAATCTCTTTACTTGTGATAAGTTGTTTGAGCTGTTTTTATAAGTGTATTTAAATGGTTTTTTTGGTCGTAAGTGTCATGACAACGATTTTCTTGAAATTAAATTTGCCATTTCTCACTTGAATCGCAGAACGCTGAAAACGCTTCATTTAGTTTCTCTTCCTGCCGTAAATAAATCTTATTGCTTTTCTTTGAAGAGACTCAGGTTTTTTTTACATCACGCACATGATAGGGTGACCAAACAGTGCATGTATGCTCAAGAATTGGTCTTATTAGGCATATTTATATGCGGCAAGCTTGTGCTTTGGAGCAAATTAGGTCGATATGCCTGTGCATTAGGTGTGAATGTAAAGACTGAAATCTCTTTATTGTGATAAGTTGTTTGATCTGTTTTTATAAGTGTATTTAAATGGTTCTTTTTGGCCGTAAGTGTCATGACAACGATATTCTTGAAATTAAATTTGCCATTTATCACTTCAATCGCAGAACACTGAAAACGCTTCATTTAGTTTCTCTTGCTGCCGTAAATAAATCTTATTGCTTTTCTTTCAAGAGACTCAGGTTTTTTTACATCACGCACATGATAGGGTGACCAAACAGCGCATGTATGATCAAGAATTGGTCTTATTAGGCAATTTTATATGCGGTAAGCTTGTGCTTTTGAGCAAATTAGGTCGATATGCCTGTGGATTAGGTGTGAATGTTATTCCCAGATACTTAAATCTCTTTACTTGTGATAAGTTGTTTGATCTATTTTTATAAGTGTATTTAAATGGTTCTTTTTTGGTCGTAAGTTTCATGACGATTTTCTTGAAATTAAATTTGCCATTTCTCACTTCAATCGCAGAACAGTGAAAACGCTTCATTTAGTTTCTCTTGTTGCTGTAAATAAATCTTATTGCTTTTCTTTGAAGAGACTCAGGTTTTTTTACATCACGCACATGAAAGGGTGACCAAACAGCGCATGCATGCTCAAGAATTGATCTTATTAGGCATTTTTATATGCGGTAAGCTTGTGCTTTGGAGGAAATTAGGTCGATATGCCTGTGGATTAGGTGTGAATGTTACTCCCGGATACTGAAATCTCTTCACTTGTGATAAGTTGTTTGATCTGTTTTTATAAGTGTATTTAAACGGTTCTTTTTTGGTCGTGTCATGACAACGATTTTCTTGAAATTAAATTCGCCATTTATCACTTCAATCGCAGAACACTGAAAACGCTTCATTTAGTTTCTCTTGCTGCCGTAAATAAATCTTATTGCTTTTCTTTGAAGAGACTCAGGTTTTTTTACATCACGCACATGATAGGGTGACCAAACAGCGCATGTATGATCAAGAATTGGTCTTATTAGGCATTTTTATATGCGGTAAGCTTGTGCTTTTGAGCAAATTAGGTCGATATGCCTGTGGATTAGGTGTGAATGTTACTCCCAGATACTGAAATCTCTTTACTTGTGATAAGTTGTTTGATCTGTTTTTATAAGTGTATTTAAATGGTTCGTTTTTGGTCGTAAGTGTCATGACAACGATTTTCTTGAAATTAAATTTGCCATTTCTCACTTGAATCGCAGAACACTGAAAACGCTTCATTTAGTTTCTCTTGCTGCCGTAAATAAATCTTATTGCTTTTTTTTGAAGAGACTCAGGTTTTTATTACATCACTCACATGACAGGGTGACCAAACAGGGCATGTATGCTCTAGAATTAATCTTATTAGGCATTTTATATGCGGTAAGCTTGTGCTTTGGAGCAAATTAGGTCGATATGCCTGTGCATTAGGTGTGAATGTTACTCCCAAAGACTGAAATCTCTTGTGATAAGTTGTTTGAGCTGTTTTTATAAGTGTATTTAAATGGTTTTTTTTGGTCGTAAGTGTCATGACAACGATTTTCTTGAAATTAAATTTGCCATTTCTCACTTGAATCGCAGAACACTGAAAACGCTACATTTAGTTTCTGTTCCTGCCGTAAATAAATCTTATTGCTTTTCTTTGAAGAGACTCAGGTTTTTTTACATCACGCACATGATAGGGTGACCAAACAGTGCATGTATGCTCAAGAATTTGTCTTATTAGGCATATTTATATGCGGTAAGCTTGTGCTTTGGAGCAAATTAGGTCGATATGCCTGTGCATTAGGTGTGAATGTGAAAACTGAAATCTCTTTACTTGTGATAAGTTGTTTGATCTGTTTTTATAAGTGTATTTAAATGGTTCTTTTTTGGACGTAAGTGTCATGACAACGATTTTCTTGAAATTAAATTTGCCATTTATCACTTCAATCGCAGAACACTGAAAACGCTTCATTTAGTTTCTCTTGCTGCCGTAAATAAATCTTATATCTTTTCTTTGAAGAGACTCAGGTTTTTTTTACATCACTCACATGATAGGGTGACCAAACAGGGTATGTATGCTCTAGAATTGATCTTGTTAGGCATTTTTATAATCGGTAAGCTTGTGCTTTGGAGCAAATTAGGTCGATATGCCTGTGCATTAGGTGTGAATGTTACTCCCAAAGACTGAAATCTCTTTACTTGTGATAAGTTGTTTGAGCTGTTTTTATAAGTGTATTTAAATGGTTTTTTTGGTCGTAAGTGTCATGACAACGATTTTCTTGAAATTAAATTTGCCATTTCTCACTTGAATCGCAGAACGCTGAAAACGCTTCATTTAGTTTCTCTTCCTGCCGTAAATAAATCTTATTGCTTTTCTTTGAAGAGACTCAGGTTTTTTTTACATCACGCACATGATAGGGTGACCAAACAGTGCATGTATGCTCAAGAATTGGTCTTATTAGGCATATTTATATGCGGCAAGCTTGTGCTTTGGAGCAAATTAGGTCGATATGCCTGTGCATTAGGTGTGAATGTAAAGACTGAAATCTCTTTATTGTGATAAGTTGTTTGATCTGTTTTTATAAGTGTATTTAAATGGTTCTTTTTGGCCGTAAGTGTCATGACAACGATATTCTTGAAATTAAATTTGCCATTTATCACTTCAATCGCAGAACACTGAAAACGCTTCATTTAGTTTCTCTTGCTGCCGTAAATAAATCTTATTGCTTTTCTTTCAAGAGACTCAGGTTTTTTTACATCACGCACATGATAGGGTGACCAAACAGCGCATGTATGATCAAGAATTGGTCTTATTAGGCAATTTTATATGCGGTAAGCTTGTGCTTTTGAGCAAATTAGGTCGATATGCCTGTGGATTAGGTGTGAATGTTATTCCCAGATACTTAAATCTCTTTACTTGTGATAAGTTGTTTGATCTATTTTTATAAGTGTATTTAAATGGTTCTTTTTTGGTCGTAAGTTTCATGACGATTTTCTTGAAATTAAATTTGCCATTTCTCACTTCAATCGCAGAACAGTGAAAACGCTTCATTTAGTTTCTCTTGTTGCTGTAAATAAATCTTATTGCTTTTCTTTGAAGAGACTCAGGTTTTTTTACATCACGCACATGAAAGGGTGACCAAACAGCGCATGCATGCTCAAGAATTGATCTTATTAGGCATTTTTATATGCGGTAAGCTTGTGCTTTGGAGGAAATTAGGTCGATATGCCTGTGGATTAGGTGTGAATGTTACTCCCGGATACTGAAATCTCTTCACTTGTGATAAGTTGTTTGATCTGTTTTTATAAGTGTATTTAAACGGTTCTTTTTTGGTCGTGTCATGACAACGATTTTCTTGAAATTAAATTCGCCATTTATCACTTCAATCGCAGAACACTGAAAACGCTTCATTTAGTTTCTCTTGCTGCCGTAAATAAATCTTATTGCTTTTCTTTGAAGAGACTCAGGTTTTTTTACATCACGCACATGATAGGGTGACCAAACAGCGCATGTATGATCAAGAATTGGTCTTATTAGGCATTTTTATATGCGGTAAGCTTGTGCTTTTGAGCAAATTAGGTCGATATGCCTGTGGATTAGGTGTGAATGTTACTCCCAGATACTGAAATCTCTTTACTTGTGATAAGTTGTTTGATCTGTTTTTATAAGTGTATTTAAATGGTTCGTTTTTGGTCGTAAGTGTCATGACAACGATTTTCTTGAAATTAAATTTGCCATTTCTCACTTGAATCGCAGAACACTGAAAACGCTTCATTTAGTTTCTCTTGCTGCCGTAAATAAATCTTATTGCTTTTTTTTGAAGAGACTCAGGTTTTTATTACATCACTCACATGACAGGGTGACCAAACAGGGCATGTATGCTCTAGAATTAATCTTATTAGGCATTTTATATGCGGTAAGCTTGTGCTTTGGAGCAAATTAGGTCGATATGCCTGTGCATTAGGTGTGAATGTTACTCCCAAAGACTGAAATCTCTTGTGATAAGTTGTTTGAGCTGTTTTTATAAGTGTATTTAAATGGTTTTTTTTGGTCGTAAGTGTCATGACAACGATTTTCTTGAAATTAAATTTGCCATTTCTCACTTGAATCGCAGAACACTGAAAACGCTACATTTAGTTTCTGTTCCTGCCGTAAATAAATCTTATTGCTTTTCTTTGAAGAGACTCAGGTTTTTTTACATCACGCACATGATAGGGTGACCAAACAGTGCATGTATGCTCAAGAATTTGTCTTATTAGGCATATTTATATGCGGTAAGCTTGTGCTTTGGAGCAAATTAGGTCGATATGCCTGTGCATTAGGTGTGAATGTGAAAACTGAAATCTCTTTACTTGTGATAAGTTGTTTGATCTGTTTTTATAAGTGTATTTAAATGGTTCTTTTATGGTCGTAAGTTTCATGACAACGATTTTCTTGAAATTAAATTTGCCATTTCTCACTTCAATCGCAGAACACTGAGAACGCTTCATTTAGTTTCTCTTGCTGCTGTAAATAAATCTTATTGCTTTTCTTTAAAGAGACTCAGGTTTTTTTACATCACGCACATGATAGGGTGACCAAACAGCGAATGTATGCTCAAGAATTGGTCTCATTAGGCATTTTTATATGCGGTAAGCTGGTGCTTTGGAGCAAATTAGGTCGATATCCCTGTGCATTAGGTGTGAATGTGAAGACTGAAATCTCTTTACTTGTGGTAAGCTGTTTGATGTGTTTTTATAAGTGTATATAAATTGTTCTTTTTTGGTCGTGTCATGACAGCGATTTTTTATAAATTAAATTTGCCATTTCTCACTTCGATCGCAAAACACTGAAAACGCTTCATTTAGTTTCTCTTGCTGCCGTAAATAAATCTTATTGCTTTTCTTTGAAGAGACTCAGGTTTTTTTTACATCACGCACATGATAGGGTGACCAAACAGTGCATGTATGCTCAAGAATTGGTCTTATTAGGCATATTTATATGCGGTAAGCTTGTGGTTTGGAGCAAATTAGGTCGATATGCCTGTGCATTAGGTGTGAATGTGAAGACTGAAATCTCTTTACTTGTGATAAGTTGTTTGATCTCTTTTTATAAGTGTATTTAAATGGTTCTTTTTTGGTCGTAAGTTTCATGACGATTTTCTTGAAATTAAATTTGCCATTTCTCACTTCATTCGCAGAACAGTGAAAATGCTTCATTTAGTTTCTCTTGCTGCTGTAAATAAATCTTATTGCTTTTCTTTGAAGAGACTCAGATTTTTTTACATCACGCACATGAAAGGGTGACCAAACAGCGCATGCATGCTCAAGAATTGATCTTATTAGGCATTTTTATATGCGGTAAGCTTGTGCTTTGGAGCAAATTAGGTCGATATGCCTGTGGATTAGGTGTGAATGTTACTCCCGGATACTGAAATCTCTTTACTTGAGATAAGTTGTTTGATCTGTTTTTATAAGTGTATTTAAACGGTTCTTTTTTGGTCGTAAGTGTCATGACAACGATTTTCTTGAAATTAAATTCGCCATTTATCACTTCAATCGCAGAACACTGAAAACGCTTCATTTAGTTTCTCTTGCTGCCGTAAATAAATCTTATTGCTTTTCTTTGAAGAGACTCAGGTTTTTTTACGTCACGCACATAATAGGGTGACCAAACAGCGCATGTATGATCAAGAATTGGTCTTATTAGGCATTTTTATATGCGGTAAGCTTGTGCTTTTGAGCAAATTAGGTCGATATGCCTGTGGATTAGGTGTGAATGTTACTCCCAGATACTGAAATCTCTTTACTTGTGATAAGTTGTTTGATCTGTTTTTATAAGTGTATTTTATTTAAATGGTTCTTTTTTGGTCGTAAGTGTCATGACAACGATTTTCTTGAAATTAAATTTGACATTTCACACTTCAATCGCAGAACACTGAAAACGCTTCATTTAGTTTTTCTTGCTGCCGTAAATAAATCTTATTCCTTTTCTTTGAAGAGACACAGGTTTTTTTACATCACGCACATGAAAGGGCGACCAAACAGCGCATGCATGCTAGAGAATTGATCTTATTAGGCATTTTTATATGCGGTAAGCTTGTGCTTTGGAGCAAATTAGAACATATGCCTGTGCATTAGATGTGAATGTTACTCCCAGATACTGAAATCTCTTTACTTGTGATAAGTTGTTTGATCTGTTTTTATAAGTGTATTTAAATGGTTCTTTTTTGGACGTAAGTGTCATGACAACGATTTTCTTGAAATTAAATTTGCCATTTATCACTTCAATCGCAGAACACTGAAAACGCTTCATTTAGTTTCTCTTGCTGCCGTAAATAAATCTTATATCTTTTCTTTGAAGAGACTCAGGTTTTTTTTACATCACTCACACGATAGGGTGACCAAACAGGGTATGTATGCTCTAGAATTGATCTTGTTAGGCATTTTTATAATCGGTAAGCTTGTGCTTTGGAGCAAATTAGGTCGATATGCCTGTGCATTAGGTGTGAATGTTACTCCCAAAGACTGAAATCTCTTTACTTGTGATAAGTTGTTTGAGCTGTTTTTATAAGTGTATTTAAATGGTTTTTTTGGTCGTAAGTGTCATGACAACGATTTTCTTGAAATTAAATTTGCCATTTCTCACTTGAATCGCAGAACACTGAAAACGCTTCATTTAGTTTCTCTTCCTGCCGTAAATAAATCTTATTGCTTTTCTTTGAAGAGACTCAGGTTTTTTTTACATCACGCACATGATAGGGTGACCAAACAGTGCATGTATGCTCAAGAATTGGTCTTATTAAGCATATTTATATGCGGTAAGCTTGTGCTTTGGAGCAAATTAGGTCGATATGCCTGTGCATTAGGTGTGAATGTTACTCCCAAAGACTGAAATCTCTTTACTTGTGATAAGTTGTTTGAGCTGTTTTTATAAGTGTATTTAAATGGTTTTTTTGGTCGTAAGTGTCATGACAACGATTTTCTTGAAATTAAATTTGCCATTTCTCACTTGAATCGCAGAACACTGAAAACGCTTCATTTAGTTTCTCTTGCTGCCGTAAATAAATCTTATTGCTTTTTTTTGAAGAGACTCAGGTTTTTATTACATCACTCACATGACAGGGTGACCAAACAGGGCATGTATGCTCTAGAATTAATCTTATTAGGCATTTTATATGCGGTAAGCTTGTGCTTTGGAGCAAATTAGGTCGATATGCCTGTGCATTAGGTGTGAATGTTACTCCCAAAGACTGAAATCTCTTGTGATAAGTTGTTTGAGCTGTTTTTATAAGTGTATTTAAATGGTTTTTTTTGGTCGTAAGTGTCATGACAACGATTTTCTTGAAATTAAATTTGCCATTTCTCACTTGAATCGCAGAACACTGAAAACGCTACATTTAGTTTCTGTTCCTGCCGTAAATAAATCTTATTGCTTTTCTTTGAAGAGACTCAGGTTTTTTTACATCACGCACATGATAGGGTGACCAAACAGTGCATGTATGCTCAAGAATTTGTCTTATTAGGCATATTTATATGCGGTAAGCTTGTGCTTTGGAGCAAATTAGGTCGATATGCCTGTGCATTAGGTGTGAATGTGAAAACTGAAATCTCTTTACTTGTGATAAGTTGTTTGATCTGTTTTTATAAGTGTATTTAAATGGTTCTTTTATGGTCGTAAGTTTCATGACAACGATTTTCTTGAAATTAAATTTGCCATTTCTCACTTCAATCGCAGAACACTGAGAACGCTTCATTTAGTTTCTCTTGCTGCTGTAAATAAATCTTATTGCTTTTCTTTAAAGAGACTCAGGTTTTTTTACATCACGCACATGATAGGGTGACCAAACAGCGAATGTATGCTCAAGAATTGGTCTCATTAGGCATTTTTATATGCGGTAAGCTGGTGCTTTGGAGCAAATTAGGTCGATATCCCTGTGCATTAGGTGTGAATGTGAAGACTGAAATCTCTTTACTTGTGGTAAGCTGTTTGATGTGTTTTTATAAGTGTATATAAATTGTTCTTTTTTGGTCGTGTCATGACAGCGATTTTTTATAAATTAAATTTGCCATTTCTCACTTCGATCGCAAAACACTGAAAACGCTTCATTTAGTTTCTCTTGCTGCCGTAAATAAATCTTATTGCTTTTCTTTGAAGAGACTCAGGTTTTTTTTACATCACGCACATGATAGGGTGACCAAACAGTGCATGTATGCTCAAGAATTGGTCTTATTAGGCATATTTATATGCGGTAAGCTTGTGGTTTGGAGCAAATTAGGTCGATATGCCTGTGCATTAGGTGTGAATGTGAAGACTGAAATCTCTTTACTTGTGATAAGTTGTTTGATCTCTTTTTATAAGTGTATTTAAATGGTTCTTTTTTGGTCGTAAGTTTCATGACGATTTTCTTGAAATTAAATTTGCCATTTCTCACTTCATTCGCAGAACAGTGAAAATGCTTCATTTAGTTTCTCTTGCTGCTGTAAATAAATCTTATTGCTTTTCTTTGAAGAGACTCAGATTTTTTTACATCACGCACATGAAAGGGTGACCAAACAGCGCATGCATGCTCAAGAATTGATCTTATTAGGCATTTTTATATGCGGTAAGCTTGTGCTTTGGAGCAAATTAGGTCGATATGCCTGTGGATTAGGTGTGAATGTTACTCCCGGATACTGAAATCTCTTTACTTGAGATAAGTTGTTTGATCTGTTTTTATAAGTGTATTTAAACGGTTCTTTTTTGGTCGTAAGTGTCATGACAACGATTTTCTTGAAATTAAATTCGCCATTTATCACTTCAATCGCAGAACACTGAAAACGCTTCATTTAGTTTCTCTTGCTGCCGTAAATAAATCTTATTGCTTTTCTTTGAAGAGACTCAGGTTTTTTTACGTCACGCACATAATAGGGTGACCAAACAGCGCATGTATGATCAAGAATTGGTCTTATTAGGCATTTTTATATGCGGTAAGCTTGTGCTTTTGAGCAAATTAGGTCGATATGCCTGTGGATTAGGTGTGAATGTTACTCCCAGATACTGAAATCTCTTTACTTGTGATAAGTTGTTTGATCTGTTTTTATAAGTGTATTTTATTTAAATGGTTCTTTTTTGGTCGTAAGTGTCATGACAACGATTTTCTTGAAATTAAATTTGACATTTCACACTTCAATCGCAGAACACTGAAAACGCTTCATTTAGTTTTTCTTGCTGCCGTAAATAAATCTTATTCCTTTTCTTTGAAGAGACACAGGTTTTTTTACATCACGCACATGAAAGGGCGACCAAACAGCGCATGCATGCTAGAGAATTGATCTTATTAGGCATTTTTATATGCGGTAAGCTTGTGCTTTGGAGCAAATTAGAACATATGCCTGTGCATTAGATGTGAATGTTACTCCCAGATACTGAAATCTCTTTACTTGTGATAAGTTGTTTGATCTGTTTTTATAAGTGTATTTAAATGGTTCTTTTTTGGACGTAAGTGTCATGACAACGATTTTCTTGAAATTAAATTTGCCATTTATCACTTCAATCGCAGAACACTGAAAACGCTTCATTTAGTTTCTCTTGCTGCCGTAAATAAATCTTATATCTTTTCTTTGAAGAGACTCAGGTTTTTTTTACATCACTCACACGATAGGGTGACCAAACAGGGTATGTATGCTCTAGAATTGATCTTGTTAGGCATTTTTATAATCGGTAAGCTTGTGCTTTGGAGCAAATTAGGTCGATATGCCTGTGCATTAGGTGTGAATGTTACTCCCAAAGACTGAAATCTCTTTACTTGTGATAAGTTGTTTGAGCTGTTTTTATAAGTGTATTTAAATGGTTTTTTTGGTCGTAAGTGTCATGACAACGATTTTCTTGAAATTAAATTTGCCATTTCTCACTTGAATCGCAGAACACTGAAAACGCTTCATTTAGTTTCTCTTCCTGCCGTAAATAAATCTTATTGCTTTTCTTTGAAGAGACTCAGGTTTTTTTTACATCACGCACATGATAGGGTGACCAAACAGTGCATGTATGCTCAAGAATTGGTCTTATTAGGCATATTTATATGCGGCAAGCTTGTGCTTTGGAGCAAATTAGGTCGATATGCCTGTGCATTAGGTGTGAATGTGAAGACTGAAATCTCTTTATTGTGATAAGTTGTTTGATCTGTTTTTATAAGTGTATTTAAATGGTTCTTTTTGGCCGTAAGTGTCATGACAACGATATTCTTGAAATTAAATTTGCCATTTATCACTTCAATCGCAGAACACTGAAAACGCTTCATTTAGTTTCTCTTGCTGCCGTAAATAAATCTTATTGCTTTTCTTTCAAGAGACTCAGGTTTTTTTACATCACGCACATGATAGGGTGACCAAACAGCGCATGTATGATCAAGAATTGGTCTTATTAGGCAATTTTATATGCGGTAAGCTTGTGCTTTTGAGCAAATTAGGTCGATATGCCTGTGGATTAGGTGTGAATGTTATTCCCAGATACTTAAATCTCTTTACTTGTGATAAGTTGTTTGATCTATTTTTATAAGTGTATTTAAATGGTTCTTTTTTGGTCGTAAGTTTCATGACGATTTTCTTGAAATTAAATTTGCCATTTCTCACTTCAATCGCAGAACAGTGAAAACGCTTCATTTAGTTTCTCTTGTTGCTGTAAATAAATCTTATTGCTTTTCTTTGAAGAGACTCAGGTTTTTTTACATCACGCACATGAAAGGGTGACCAAACAGCGCATGCATGCTCAAGAATTGATCTTATTAGGCATTTTTATATGCGGTAAGCTTGTGCTTTGGAGGAAATTAGGTCGATATGCCTGTGGATTAGGTGTGAATGTTACTCCCGGATACTGAAATCTCTTCACTTGTGATAAGTTGTTTGATCTGTTTTTATAAGTGTATTTAAACGGTTCTTTTTTGGTCGTAAGTGTCATGACAACGATTTTCTTGAAATTAAATTCGCCATTTATCACTTCAATCGCAGAACACTGAAAACGCTTCATTTAGTTTCTCTTGCTGCCGTAAATAAATCTTATTGCTTTTCTTTGAAGAGACTCAGGTTTTTTTACATCACGCACATGATAGGGTGACCAAACAGCGCATGTATGATCAAGAATTGGTCTTATTAGGCATTTTTATATGCGGTAAGCTTGTGCTTTTGAGCAAATTAGGTCGATATGCCTGTGGATTAGGTGTGAATGTTACTCCCAGATACTGAAATCTCTTTACTTGTGATAAGTTGTTTGATCTGTTTTTATAAGTGTATTTAAATGGTTCGTTTTTGGTCGTAAGTGTCATGACAACGATTTTCTTGAAATTAAATTTGCCATTTCTCACTTGAATCGCAGAACACTGAAAACGCTTCATTTAGTTTCTCTTGCTGCCGTAAATAAATCTTATTGCTTTTTTTTGAAGAGACTCAGGTTTTTATTACATCACTCACATGACAGGGTGACCAAACAGGGCATGTATGCTCTAGAATTAATCTTATTAGGCATTTTATATGCGGTAAGCTTGTGCTTTGGAGCAAATTAGGTCGATATGCCTGTGCATTAGGTGTGAATGTTACTCCCAAAGACTGAAATCTCTTGTGATAAGTTGTTTGAGCTGTTTTTATAAGTGTATTTAAATGGTTTTTTTTGGTCGTAAGTGTCATGACAACGATTTTCTTGAAATTAAATTTGCCATTTCTCACTTGAATCGCAGAACACTGAAAACGCTACATTTAGTTTCTGTTCCTGCCGTAAATAAATCTTATTGCTTTTCTTTGAAGAGACTCAGGTTTTTTTACATCACGCACATGATAGGGTGACCAAACAGTGCATGTATGCTCAAGAATTTGTCTTATTAGGCATATTTATATGCGGTAAGCTTGTGCTTTGGAGCAAATTAGGTCGATATGCCTGTGCATTAGGTGTGAATGTGAAAACTGAAATCTCTTTACTTGTGATAAGTTGTTTGATCTGTTTTTATAAGTGTATTTAAATGGTTCTTTTATGGTCGTAAGTTTCATGACAACGATTTTCTTGAAATTAAATTTGCCATTTCTCACTTCAATCGCAGAACACTGAGAACGCTTCATTTAGTTTCTCTTGCTGCTGTAAATAAATCTTATTGCTTTTCTTTAAAGAGACTCAGGTTTTTTTACATCACGCACATGATAGGGTGACCAAACAGCGAATGTATGCTCAAGAATTGGTCTCATTAGGCATTTTTATATGCGGTAAGCTGGTGCTTTGGAGCAAATTAGGTCGATATCCCTGTGCATTAGGTGTGAATGTGAAGACTGAAATCTCTTTACTTGTGGTAAGCTGTTTGATGTGTTTTTATAAGTGTATATAAATTGTTCTTTTTTGGTCGTGTCATGACAGCGATTTTTTTTAAATTAAATTTGCCATTTCTCACTTCGATCGCAAAACACTGAAAACGCTTCATTTAGTTTCTCTTGCTGCCGTAAATAAATCTTATTGCTTTTCTTTGAAGAGACTCAGGTTTTTTTTACATCACGCACATGATAGGGTGACCAAACAGTGCATGTATGCTCAAGAATTGGTCTTATTAGGCATATTTATATGCGGTAAGCTTGTGGTTTGGAGCAAATTAGGTCGATATGCCTGTGCATTAGGTGTGAATGTGAAGACTGAAATCTCTTTACTTGTGATAAGTTGTTTGATCTCTTTTTATAAGTGTATTTAAATGGTTCTTTTTTGGTCGTAAGTTTCATGACGATTTTCTTGAAATTAAATTTGCCATTTCTCACTTCATTCGCAGAACAGTGAAAATGCTTCATTTAGTTTCTCTTGCTGCTGTAAATAAATCTTATTGCTTTTCTTTGAAGAGACTCAGGTTTTTTTACATCACGCACATGAAAGGGTGACCAAACAGCGCATGCATGCTCAAGAATTGATCTTATTAGGCATTTTTATATGCGGTAAGCTTGTGCTTTGGAGCAAATTAGGTCGATATGCCTGTGGATTAGGTGTGAATGTTACTCCCGGATACTGAAATCTCTTTACTTGAGATAAGTTGTTTGATCTGTTTTTATAAGTGTATTTAAACGGTTCTTTTTTGGTCGTAAGTGTCATGACAACGATTTTCTTGAAATTAAATTCGCCATTTATCACTTCAATCGCAGAACACTGAAAACGCTTCATTTAGTTTCTCTTGCTGCCGTAAATAAATCTTATTGCTTTTCTTTGAAGAGACTCAGGTTTTTTTACGTCACGCACATGATAGGGTGACCAAACAGCGCATGTATGATCAAGAATTGGTCTTATTAGGCATTTTTATATGCGGTAAGCTTGTGCTTTTGAGCAAATTAGGTCGATATGCCTGTGGATTAGGTGTGAATGTTACTCCCAGATACTGAAATCTCTTTACTTGTGATAAGTTGTTTGATCTGTTTTTATAAGTGTATTTAAATGGTTCGTTTTTGGTCGTAAGTGTCATGACAACGATTTTGTTGAAATTAAATTTGCCATTTCTCACTTGAATCGCAGAACACTTAAAACGCTTCATTTAGTTTCTCTTGCTGCCGTAAATAAATCTTATTGCTTTTTTTGAAGAGACTCAGGTTTTTATTACATCACTCACATGATAGGGTGACCAAACAGGGCATGTATGCTCTAGAATTGATCTTATTAGGCATTTTATATGCGGTAAGCTTGTGCTTTGGAGCAAATTAGGTCGATATGCCTGTGCATTAGGTGTGAATGTTACTCCCAAAGACTGAAATCTCTTTACTTATGATAAGTTGTTTGAGCTGGTTTTATAAGTGTATTTAAATGGATTTTTTTTGGTCGTAAGTGTCATGACAACGATTTTCTTGAAATTAAATTTGCCATTTCTCACTTGAATCGCAGAACACTCAAAAAAGCTACATTTAGTTTCTATTCCTGCCGTAAATAAATCTTATTGCTTTTCTTTGAAGAGACTGAGGTTTTTTTTACATCACGCACATGATAGGGTGACCAAACAGTGCATGTATGCTCAAGAATTGGTCTTATTAGGCATATTTATATGCGGCAAGCTTGTGCTTTGGAGCAAATTAGGTCGATATGCCTGTGCATTAGGTGTGAATGTGAAGACTGAAATCTCTTTATTGTGATAAGTTGTTTGATCTGTTTTTATAAGTGTATTTAAATGGTTCTTTTTGGCCGTAAGTGTCATGACAACGATATTCTTGAAATTAAATTTGCCATTTATCACTTCAATCGCAGAACACTGAAAACGCTTCATTTAGTTTCTCTTGCTGCCGTAAATAAATCTTATTGCTTTTCTTTCAAGAGACTCAGGTTTTTTTACATCACGCACATGATAGGGTGACCAAACAGCGCATGTATGATCAAGAATTGGTCTTATTAGGCAATTTTATATGCGGTAAGCTTGTGCTTTTGAGCAAATTAGGTCGATATGCCTGTGGATTAGGTGTGAATGTTATTCCCAGATACTTAAATCTCTTTACTTGTGATAAGTTGTTTGATCTATTTTTATAAGTGTATTTAAATGGTTCTTTTTTGGTCGTAAGTTTCATGACGATTTTCTTGAAATTAAATTTGCCATTTCTCACTTCAATCGCAGAACAGTGAAAACGCTTCATTTAGTTTCTCTTGTTGCTGTAAATAAATCTTATTGCTTTTCTTTGAAGAGACTCAGGTTTTTTTACATCACGCACATGAAAGGGTGACCAAACAGCGCATGCATGCTCAAGAATTGATCTTATTAGGCATTTTTATATGCGGTAAGCTTGTGCTTTGGAGGAAATTAG
Source organism: Amblyomma mixtum (assembly GCF_055824585.1). Taxonomy (NCBI): domain Eukaryota; kingdom Metazoa; phylum Arthropoda; class Arachnida; order Ixodida; family Ixodidae; genus Amblyomma; species Amblyomma mixtum. The sequence goes on from NC_143016.1 coordinate 205,352,416, forward strand.
GTCGATATGCCTGTGGATTAGGTGTGAATGTTACTCCCGGATACTGAAATCTCTTCACTTGTGATAAGTTGTTTGATCTGTTTTTATAAGTGTATTTAAACGGTTCTTTTTTGGTCGTAAGTGTCATGACAACGATTTTCTTGAAATTAAATTCGCCATTTATCACTTCAATCGCAGAACACTGAAAACGCTTCATTTAGTTTCTCTTGCTGCCGTAAATAAATCTTATTGCTTTTCTTTGAAGAGACTCAGGTTTTTTTACATCACGCACATGATAGGGTGACCAAACAGCGCATGTATGATCAAGAATTGGTCTTATTAGGCATTTTTATATGCGGTAAGCTTGTGCTTTTGAGCAAATTAGGTCGATATGCCTGTGGATTAGGTGTGAATGTTACTCCCAGATACTGAAATCTCTTTACTTGTGATAAGTTGTTTGATCTGTTTTTATAAGTGTATTTAAATGGTTCGTTTTTGGTCGTAAGTGTCATGACAACGATTTTCTTGAAATTAAATTTGCCATTTCTCACTTGAATCGCAGAACACTGAAAACGCTTCATTTAGTTTCTCTTGTTGCCGTAAATAAATCTTATTGCTTTTTTTTGAAGAGACTCAGGTTTTTATTACATCACTCACATGACAGGGTGACCAAACAGGGCATGTATGCTCTAGAATTAATCTTATTAGGCATTTTATATGCGGTAAGCTTGTGCTTTGGAGCAAATTAGGTCGATATGCCTGTGCATTAGGTGTGAATGTTACTCCCAAAGACTGAAATCTCTTGTGATAAGTTGTTTGAGCTGTTTTTATAAGTGTATTTAAATGGTTTTTTTTGGTCGTAAGTGTCATGACAACGATTTTCTTGAAATTAAATTTGCCATTTCTCACTTGAATCGCAGAACACTGAAAACGCTACATTTAGTTTCTGTTCCTGCCGTAAATAAATCTTATTGCTTTTCTTTGAAGAGACTCAGGTTTTTTTACATCACGCACATGATAGGGTGACCAAACAGTGCATGTATGCTCAAGAATTTGTCTTATTAGGCATATTTATATGCGGTAAGCTTGTGCTTTGGAGCAAATTAGGTCGATATGCCTGTGCATTAGGTGTGAATGTGAAAACTGAAATCTCTTTACTTGTGATAAGTTGTTTGATCTGTTTTTATAAGTGTATTTAAATGGTTCTTTTATGGTCGTAAGTTTCATGACAACGATTTTCTTGAAATTAAATTTGCCATTTCTCACTTCAATCGCAGAACACTGAGAACGCTTCATTTAGTTTCTCTTGCTGCTGTAAATAAATCTTATTGCTTTTCTTTAAAGAGACTCAGGTTTTTTTACATCACGCACATGATAGGGTGACCAAACAGCGAATGTATGCTCAAGAATTGGTCTCATTAGGCATTTTTATATGCGGTAAGCTGGTGCTTTGGAGCAAATTAGGTCGATATCCCTGTGCATTAGGTGTGAATGTGAAGACTGAAATCTCTTTACTTGTGGTAAGCTGTTTGATGTGTTTTTATAAGTGTATATAAATTGTTCTTTTTTGGTCGTGTCATGACAGCGATTTTTTTTAAATTAAATTTGCCATTTCTCACTTCGATCGCAAAACACTGAAAACGCTTCATTTAGTTTCTCTTGCTGCCGTAAATAAATCTTATTGCTTTTCTTTGAAGAGACTCAGGTTTTTTTTACATCACGCACATGATAGGGTGACCAAACAGTGCATGTATGCTCAAGAATTGGTCTTATTAGGCATATTTATATGCGGTAAGCTTGTGGTTTGGAGCAAATTAGGTCGATATGCCTGTGCATTAGGTGTGAATGTGAAGACTGAAATCTCTTTACTTGTGATAAGTTGTTTGATCTCTTTTTATAAGTGTATTTAAATGGTTCTTTTTTGGTCGTAAGTTTCATGACGATTTTCTTGAAATTAAATTTGCCATTTCTCACTTCATTCGCAGAACAGTGAAAATGCTTCATTTAGTTTCTCTTGCTGCTGTAAATAAATCTTATTGCTTTTCTTTGAAGAGACTCAGGTTTTTTTACATCACGCACATGAAAGGGTGACCAAACAGCGCATGCATGCTCAAGAATTGATCTTATTAGGCATTTTTATATGCGGTAAGCTTGTGCTTTGGAGCAAATTAGGTCGATATGCCTGTGGATTAGGTGTGAATGTTACTCCCGGATACTGAAATCTCTTTACTTGAGATAAGTTGTTTGATCTGTTTTTATAAGTGTATTTAAACGGTTCTTTTTTGGTCGTAAGTGTCATGACAACGATTTTCTTGAAATTAAATTCGCCATTTATCACTTCAATCGCAGAACACTGAAAACGCTTCATTTAGTTTCTCTTGCTGCCGTAAATAAATCTTATTGCTTTTCTTTGAAGAGACTCAGGTTTTTTTACGTCACGCACATGATAGGGTGACCAAACAGCGCATGTATGATCAAGAATTGGTCTTATTAGGCATTTTTATATGCGGTAAGCTTGTGCTTTTGAGCAAATTAGGTCGATATGCCTGTGGATTAGGTGTGAATGTTACTCCCAGATACTGAAATCTCTTTACTTGTGATAAGTTGTTTGATCTGTTTTTATAAGTGTATTTAAATGGTTCGTTTTTGGTCGTAAGTGTCATGACAACGATTTTGTTGAAATTAAATTTGCCATTTCTCACTTGAATCGCAGAACACTTAAAACGCTTCATTTAGTTTCTCTTGCTGCCGTAAATAAATCTTATTGCTTTTTTTGAAGAGACTCAGGTTTTTATTACATCACTCACATGATAGGGTGACCAAACAGGGCATGTATGCTCTAGAATTGATCTTATTAGGCATTTTATATGCGGTAAGCTTGTGCTTTGGAGCAAATTAGGTCGATATGCCTGTGCATTAGGTGTGAATGTTACTCCCAAAGACTGAAATCTCTTTACTTATGATAAGTTGTTTGAGCTGGTTTTATAAGTGTATTTAAATGGATTTTTTTTGGTCGTAAGTGTCATGACAACGATTTTCTTGAAATTAAATTTGCCATTTCTCACTTGAATCGCAGAACACTCAAAAAAGCTACATTTAGTTTCTATTCCTGCCGTAAATAAATCTTATTGCTTTTCTTTGAAGAGACTGAGGTTTTTTTTACATCACGCACATGATAGGGTGACCAAACAGTGCATGTATGCTCAAGAATTTGTCTTATTAGGCATATTTATATGCGGTAAGCTTGTGCTTTGGAGCAAATTAGGTCGATATGCCTGTGCATTAGGTGTGAATGTGAAAACTGAAATCTCTTTACTTGTGATAAGTTGTTTGATCTGTTTTTATAAGTGTATTTAAATGGTTCTTTTATGGTCGTAAGTTTCATGACAACGATTTTCTTGAAATTAAATTTGCCATTTCTCACTTCAATCGCAGAACACTGAAAACGCTTCATTTAGTTTCTCTTGCTGCTGTAAATAAATCTTATTGCTTTTCTTTGAAGAGACTCAGGTTTTTTTACATCACGCACATGATAGGGTGACCAAACAGCGAATGTATGCTCAAGAATTGGTCTCATTAGGCATTTTTATATGCGGTAAGCTGGTGCTTTGGAGCAAATTAGGTCGATATCCCTGTGCATTAGGTGTGAATGTGAAGACTGAAATCTCTTTACTTGTGATAAGTTGTTTGATGTGTTTTTATAAGTGTATATAAATTGTTCTTTTTTGGTCGTGTCATGACAACGATTTTTTTTAAATTAAATTTGCCATTTCTCACTTCGATCGCAAAACACTGAAAACGCTTCATTTAGTTTCTCTTGCTGCCGTAAATAAATCTTATTGCTTTTCTTTGAAGAGACTCAGGTTTTTTTACGTCACGCACATGATAGGGTGACCAAACAGCGCATGTATGATCAAGAATTGGTCTTATTAGGCATTTTTATATGCGGTAAGCTTGTGCTTTTGAGCAAATTAGGTCGATATGCCTGTGGATTAGGTGTGAATGTTACTCCCAGATACTGAAATCTCTTTACTTGTGATAAGTTGTTTGATCTGTTTTTATAAGTGTATTTAAATGGTTCGTTTTTGGTCGTAAGTGTGATGACAACGATTTTGTTGAAATTAAATTTGCCATTTCTCACTTGAATCGCAGAACACTGAAAACGCTTCATTTAGTTTCTCTTGCTGCCGTAAATAAATCTTATTGCTTTTTTTGAAGAGACTCAGGTTTTTATTACATCACTCACATGATAGGGTGACCAAACAGGGCATGTATGCTCTAGAATTGATCTTATTAGGCATTTTATATGCGGTAAGCTTGTGCTTTGGAGCAAATTAGGTCGATATGCCTGTGCATTAGGTGTGAATGTTACTCCCAAAGACTGAAATCTCTTTACTTGTGATAAGTTGTTTGAGCTGGTTTTATAAGTGTATTTAAATGGTTTTTTTTTGGTCGTAAGTGTCATGACAACGATTTTCTTGAAATTAAATTTGCCATTTCTCACTTGAATCGCAGAACACTGAAAACGCTACATTTAGTTTCTGTTCCTGCCGTAAATAAATCTTATTGCTTTTCTTTGAAGAGACTCAGGTTTTTTTTACATCACGCACATGATAGGGTGACCAAACAGTGCATGTATGCTCAAGAATTTGTCTTATTAGGCATATTTATATGCGGTAAGCTTGTGCTTTGGAGCAAATTAGGTCGATATGCCTGTGCATTAGGTGTGAATGTGAAAACTGAAATCTCTTTACTTGTGATAAGTTGTTTGATCTGTTTTTATAAGTGTATTTAAATGGTTCTTTTATGGTCGTAAGTTTCATGACAACGATTTTCTTGAAATTAAATTTGCCATTTCTCACTTCAATCGCAGAACACTGAAAACGCTTCATTTAGTTTCTCTTGCTGCTGTAAATAAATCTTATTGCTTTTCTTTGAAGAGACTCAGGTTTTTTTACATCACGCACATGATAGGGTGACCAAACAGCGAATGTATGCTCAAGAATTGGTCTCATTAGGCATTTTTATATGCGGTAAGCTGGTGCTTTGGAGCAAATTAGGTCGATATCCCTGTGCATTAGGTGTGAATGTGAAGACTGAAATCTCTTTACTTGTGATAAGTTGTTTGATGTGTTTTTATAAGTGTATATAAATTGTTCTTTTTTGGTCGTGTCATGACAACGATTTTTTTTAAATTAAATTTGCCATTTCTCACTTCGATCGCAAAACACTGAAAACGCTTCATTTAGTTTCTCTTGCTGCCGTAAATAAATCTTATTGCTTTTCTTTGAAGAGACACAGGTTTTTTTACATCACGCACATGAAAGGGTGACCAAACAGCGCATGCATGCTCAAGAATTGATCTTATTAGGCATTTTTATATGCGGTAAGCTTGTGCTTTGGAGCAAATTAGGTCATATGCCTGTGCATTAGATGTGAATGTTACTCCCAGATACTGAAATATCTTTACTTGTGATAAGTTGTTTGATCTGTTTTATAAGTGTATTTAAATGGTTCTTTTTTGGTCGTAAGTGTCATGACAACGATTTTCTTGAAATTAAATTTGCCATTTCTCACTTCAATCGCAGAACAGTGAAAACGCTTCATTTAGTTTCTCTTGTTGCTGTAAATAAATCTTATTGCTTTTCTTTGAAGAGACTCAGGTTTTTTTACATCACGCACATGAAAGGGTGACCAAACAGCGCATGCATGCTCAAGAATTGATCTTATTAGGCATTTTTATATGCGGTAAGCTTGTGCTTTGGAGCAAATTAGGTCGATATGCCTGTGGATTAGGTGTGAATGTTACTCCCGGATACTGAAATCTCTTGACTTGTGATAAGTTGTTTGATCTGTTTTTATAAGTGTATTTAAACGGTTCTTTTTTGGTCGTAAGTGTCATGACAACGATTTTCTTGAAATTAAATTCGCCATTTATCACTTCAATCGCAGAACACTGAAAACGCTTCATTTAGTTTCTCTTGCTGCCGTAAATAAATCTTATTGCTTTTCTTTGAAGAGACTCAGGTTTTTTTACATCACGCACATGATAGGGTGACCAAACAGCGCATGTATGATCAAGAATTGGTCTTATTAGGCATTTTTATATGCGGTAAGCTTGTGCTTTTGAGCAAATTAGGTCGATATGCCTGTGGATTAGGTGTGAATGTTACTCCCAGATACTGAAATCTCTTTACTTGTGATAAGTTGTTTGATCTGTTTTTATAAGTGTATTTAAATGGTTCGTTTTTGGTCGTAAGTGTCGCGACAACGATTTTCTTGAAATTAAATTTGCCATTTATCACTTCAATCGCAGAACACTGAAAACGCTTCATTTAGTTTCTCTTGCTGCCGTAAATAAATCTTATTGCTTTTCTTTGAAGAGACTCAGGTTTTTTTACATCACGCACATGATAGGGTGACCAAACAGCGCATGTATGATCAAGAATTGGTCTTATTAGGCATTTTTATATGCGGTAAGCTTGTGCTTTTGAGCAAATTAGGTCGATATGCCTGTGGATTAGGTGTGAATGTTACTCCCAGATACTGAAATCTCTTTACTTGTGATAAGTTGTTTGATCTGTTTTTATAAGTGTATTTAAATGGTTCGTTTTTGGTCGTAAGTGTCATGACAACGATTTTCTTGAAATTAAATTTGCCATTTCTCACTTCAATCGCAGAACACTGAAAACGCTTCATTTAGTTTCTCTTGCTGCTGTAAATAAATCTTATTGCTTTTCTTTGAAGAGACTCAGGTTTTTTTACATCACGCACATGATAGGGTGACCAAACAGCGAATGTATGCTCATGAATTGGTCTCATTAGGCATTTTTATATGCGGTAAGCTGGTGCTTTGGAGCAAATTAGGTCGATATCCCTGTGCATTAGGTGTGAATGTGAAGACTGAAATCTCTTTACTTGTGATAAGTTGTTTGATGTGTTTTTATAAGTGTATATAAATTGTTCTTTTTTGGTCGTGTCATGACAACGATTTTTTTTAAATTAAATTTGCCATTTCTCACTTCGATCGCAAAACACTGAAAACGCTTCATTTAGTTTCTCTTGCTGCCGTAAATAAATCTTATTGCTTTTCTTTGAAGAGACTCAGGTTTTTTTACGTCACGCACATGATAGGGTGACCAAACAGCGCATGTATGATCAAGAATTGGTCTTATTAGGCATTTTTATATGCGGTAAGCTTGTGCTTTTGAGCAAATTAGGTCGATATGCCTGTGGATTAGGTGTGAATGTTACTCCCAGATACTGAAATCTCTTTACTTGTGATAAGTTGTTTGATCTGTTTTTATAAGTGTATTTAAATGGTTCGTTTTTGGTCGTAAGTGTGATGACAACGATTTTGTTGAAATTAAATTTGCCATTTCTCACTTGAATCGCAGAACACTGAAAACGCTTCATTTAGTTTCTCTTGCTGCCGTAAATAAATCTTATTGCTTTTTTTGAAGAGACTCAGGTTTTTATTACATCACTCACATGATAGGGTGACCAAACAGGGAATGTATGCTCTAGAATTGATCTTATTAGGCATTTTATATGCGGTAAGCTTGTGCTTTGGAGCAAATTAGGTCGATATGCCTGTGCATTAGGTGTGAATGTTACTCCCAAAGACTGAAATCTCTTTACTTGTGATAAGTTGTTTGAGCTGGTTTTATAAGTGTATTTAAATGGTTTTTTTTTGGTCGTAAGTGTCATGACAACGATTTTCTTGAAATTAAATTTGCCATTTCTCACTTGAATCGCAGAACACTGAAAACGCTACATTTAGTTTCTGTTCCTGCCGTAAATAAATCTTATTGCTTTTCTTTGAAGAGACTCAGGTTTTTTTTACATCACGCACATGATAGGGTGACCAAACAGTGCATGTATGCTCAAGAATTTGTCTTATTAGGCATATTTATATGCGGTAAGCTTGTGCTTTGGAGCAAATTAGGTCGATATGCCTGTGCATTAGGTGTGAATGTGAAAACTGAAATCTCTTTACTTGTGATAAGTTGTTTGATCTGTTTTTATAAGTGTATTTAAATGGTTCTTTTATGGTCGTAAGTTTCATGACAACGATTTTCTTGAAATTAAATTTGCCATTTCTCACTTCAATCGCAGAACACTGAAAACGCTTCATTTAGTTTCTCTTGCTGCTGTAAATAAATCTTATTGCTTTTCTTTGAAGAGACTCAGGTTTTTTTACATCACGCACATGATAGGGTGACCAAACAGCGAATGTATGCTCAAGAATTGGTCTCATTAGGCATTTTTATATGCGGTAAGCTGGTGCTTTGGAGCAAATTAGGTCGATATCCCTGTGCATTAGGTGTGAATGTGAAGACTGAAATCTCTTTACTTGTGATAAGTTGTTTGATGTGTTTTTATAAGTGTATATAAATTGTTCTTTTTTGGTCGTGTCATGACAACGATTTTTTTTAAATTAAATTTGCCATTTCTCACTTCGATCGCAAAACACTGAAAACGCTTCATTTAGTTTCTCTTGCTGCCGTAAATAAATCTTATTGCTTTTCTTTGAAGAGACACAGGTTTTTTTACATCACGCACATGAAAGGGTGACCAAACAGCGCATGCATGCTCAAGAATTGATCTTATTAGGCATTTTTATATGCGGTAAGCTTGTGCTTTGGAGCAAATTAGGTCATATGCCTGTGCATTAGATGTGAATGTTACTCCCAGATACTGAAATATCTTTACTTGTGATAAGTTGTTTGATCTGTTTTATAAGTGTATTTAAATGGTTCTTTTTTGGTCGTAAGTGTCATGACAACGATTTTCTTGAAATTAAATTTGCCATTTCTCACTTCAATCGCAGAACAGTGAAAACGCTTCATTTAGTTTCTCTTGTTGCTGTAAATAAATCTTATTGCTTTTCTTTGAAGAGACTCAGGTTTTTTTACATCACGCACATGAAAGGGTGACCAAACAGCGCATGCATGCTCAAGAATTGATCTTATTAGGCATTTTTATATGCGGTAAGCTTGTGCTTTGGAGCAAATTAGGTCGATATGCCTGTGGATTAGGTGTGAATGTTACTCCCGGATACTGAAATCTCTTGACTTGTGATAAGTTGTTTGATCTGTTTTTATAAGTGTATTTAAACGGTTCTTTTTTGGTCGTAAGTGTCATGACAACGATTTTCTTGAAATTAAATTCGCCATTTATCACTTCAATCGCAGAACACTGAAAACGCTTCATTTAGATTCTCTTGCTGCCGTAAATAAATCTTATTGCTTTTCTTTGAAGAGACTCAGGTTTTTTTACATCACGCACATGATAGGGTGACCAAACAGCGCATGTATGATCAAGAATTGGTCTTATTAGGCATTTTTATATGCGGTAAGCTTGTGCTTTTGAGCAAATTAGGTCGATATGCCTGTGGATTAGGTGTGAATGTTACTCCCAGATACTGAAATCTCTTTACTTGTGATAAGTTGTTTGATCTGTTTTTATAAGTGTATTTAAATGGTTCGTTTTTGGTCGTAAGTGTCATGACAACGATTTTCTTGAAATTAAATTTGCCATTTATCACTTCAATCGCAGAACACTGAAAACGCTTCATTTAGTTTCTCTTGCTGCCGTAAATAAATCTTATTGCTTTTCTTTGAAGAGACTCAGGTTTTTTTACATCACGCACATGATAGGGTGACCAAACAGCGCATGTATGATCAAGAATTGGTCTTATTAGGCATTTTTATATGCGGTAAGCTTGTGCTTTTGAGCAAATTAGGTCGATATGCCTGTGGATTAGGTGTGAATGTTACTCCCAGATACTGAAATCTCTTTACTTGTGATAAGTTGTTTGATCTGTTTTTATAAGTGTATTTAAATGGTTCGTTTTTGGTCGTAAGTGTCATGACAACGATTTTCTTGAAATTAAATTTGCCATTTCTCACATCAATCGCAGAACACTGAGAACGCTTCATTTAGTTTCTCTTGCTGCTGTAAATAAATCTTATTGCTTTTCTTTGAAGAGACTCAGGTTTTTTTACATCACGCACATGATAGGGTGACCAAACAGCGAATGTATGCTCAAGAATTGGTCTCATTAGGCATTTTTATATGCGGTAAGCTGGTGCTTTGGAGCAAATTAGGTCGATATCCCTGTGCATTAGGTGTGAATGTGAAGACTGAAATCTCTTTACTTGTGGTAAGCTGTTTGATGTGTTTTTATAAGTGTATATAAATTGTTCTTTTTTGGTCGTGTCATGACAACGATTTTTTTAAAATTAAATTTGCCATTTCTCACTTCGATCGCAAAACACTGAAAACGCTTCATTATGTTTCTCTTGCTGCCGTAAATAAATCTTATTGCTTTTCTTTGAAGAGACACAGGTTTTTTTACATCACGCACATGAAAGGGTGACCAAACAGCGCATGCATGCTCAAGAATTGATCTTATTAGGCATTTTTATATGCGGTAAGCTTGTGCTTTGGAGCAAATTAGGTCATATGCCTGTGCATTAGATGTGAATGTTACTCCCAGATACTGAAATCTCTTTACTTGTGATAAGTTGTTTGATCTGTTTTATAAGTGTATTTAAATGGTTCTTTTTTGGTCGTAAGTGTCATGACAACGATTTTCTTGAAATTAAATTTGCCATTTATCACTTCAATCGCAGAACACTGAAAATGCTTCATTTAGTTTCTCTTGCTGCCGTAAATAAATCTTATTGCTTTTCTTTGAAGAGGCTCAGGTTTTTTTACATCACGCACATGATAGGGTGACCAAACAGCGCATGTATGATCAAGAATTGGTCTTATTAGGCATTTTTATATGCGGTAAGCTTGTGCTTTTGAGCAAATTAGGTCGATATGCCTGTGGATTAGATGTGAATGTTTTTCCCAGATACTGAAATCTCTTTACTTGTGATAAGTTGTTTCATCTGTTTTTATAAGTGTATTTAAATGGTTCGTTTTTGGTCGTAAGTGTCATGACAACGATTTTCTTGAAATTAAATTTGCCATTTCTCACTTGAATCGCAGAACACTGAAAACGCTTCATTTAGTTTCTCTTCCTGCCGTAAATAAATCTTATTGCTTTTCTTTGAAGAGACTCAGGTTTTTTTTACATCACGCACATGATAGGGTGACCAAACAGTGCATGTATGCTCAAGAATTGGTCTTATTAGGCATATTTATATGCGGTAAGCTTGTGCTTTGGAGCAAATTAGGTCGATATGCCTGTGCATTAGGTGTGAATGTGAAGACTGAAATCTCTTTACTTGTGATAAGTTGTTTGATCTCTTTTTATAAGTGTATTTAAATGGTTCTTTTTTGGTCGTAAGTTTCATGACGATTTTCTTGAAATTAAATTTGCCATTTCTCACTTCATTCGCAGAACAGTGAAAATGCTTCATTTAGTTTCTCTTGCTGCTGTAAATAAATCTTATTGCTTTTCTTTGAAGAGACTCAGGTTTTTTTACATCACGCACATGAAAGGGTGACCAAACAGCGCATGCATGCTCAAGAATTGATCTTATTAGGCATTTTTATATGCGGTAAGCTTGTGCTTTGGAGCAAATTAGGTCGATATGCCTGTGGATTAGGTGTGAATGTTACTCCCGGATACTGAAATCTCTTTACTTGAGATAAGTTGTTTGATCTGTTTTTATAAGTGTATTTAAACGGTTCTTTTTTGGTCGTAAGTGTCATGACAACGATTTTCTTGAAATTAAATTCGCCATTTATCACTTCAATCGCAGAACACTGAAAACGCTTCATTTAGTTTCTCTTGCTGCCGTAAATAAATCTTATTGCTTTTCTTTGAAGAGACTCAGGTTTTTTTACGTCACGCACATGATAGGGTGACCAAACAGCGCATGTATGATCAAGAATTGGTCTTATTAGGCATTTTTATATGCGGTAAGCTTGTGCTTTTGAGCAAATTAGGTCGATATGCCTGTGCATTAGGTGTGAATGTTACTCCCAAAGACTGAAATCTCTTTACTTGTGATAAGTTGTTTGAGCTGGTTTTATAAGTGTATTTAAATGGTTTTTTTTTGGTCGTAAGTGTCATGACAACGATTTTCTTGAAATTAAATTTGCCATTTCTCACTTGAATCGCAGAACACTGAAAACGCTACATTTAGTTTCTGTTCCTGCCGTAAATAAATCTTATTGCTTTTCTTTGAAGAGACTCAGGTTTTTTTTACATCACGCACATGATAGGGTGACCAAACAGTGCATGTATGCTCAAGAATTTGTCTTATTAGGCATATTTATATGCGGTAAGCTTGTGCTTTGGAGCAAATAAGGTCGATATGCCTGTGCATTAGGTGTGAATGTGAAAACTGAAATCTCTTTACTTGTGATAAGTTGTTTGATCTGTTTTTATAAGTGTATTTAAATGGTTCTTTTATGGTCGTAAGTTTCATGACAACGATTTTCTTGAAATTAAATTTGCCATTTCTCACCTCAATCGCAGAACACTGAAAACGCTTCATTTAGTTTCTCTTGCTGCTGTAAATAAATCTTATTGCTTTTCTTTGAAGAGACTCAGGTTTTTTTACATCACGCACATGATAGGGTGACCAAACAGCGCATGTATGATCAAGAATTGGTCTTATTAGGCAATTTTATATGCGGTAAGCTTGTGCTTTTGAGCAAATTAGGTCGATATGCCTGTGGATTAGGTGTGAATGTTATTCCCAGATACTTAAATCTCTTTACCTGTGATAAGTTGTTTGATCTATTTTTATAAGTGTATTTAAATGGTTCTTTTTTGGTCGTAAGTTTCATGACGATTTTCTTGAAATTAAATTTGCCATTTCTCACTTCAATCGCAGAACAGTGAAAACGCTTCATTTAGTTTCTCTTGTTGCTGTAAATAAATCTTATTGCTTTTCTTTGAAGAGACTCAGGTTTTTTTACATCACGCACATGAAAGGGTGACCAAACAGCGCATGCATGCTCAAGAATTGATCTTATTAGGCATTTTTATATGCGGTAAGCTTGTGCTTTGGAGGAAATTAGGTCGATATGCCTGTGGATTAGGTGTGAATGTTACTCCCGGATACTGAAATCTCTTTACTTGTGATAAGTTGTTTGATCTGTTTTTATAAGTGTATTTAAACGGTTCTTTTTTGGTCGTAAGTGTCATGACAACGATTTTCTTGAAATTAAATTCGCCATTTATCACTTCAATCGCAGAACACTGAAAACGCTTCATTTAGTTTCTCTTGCTGCCGTAAATAAATCTTATTGCTTTTCTTTGAAGAGACTCAGGTTTTTTTACATCACGCACATGATAGGGTGACCAAACAGCGCATGTATGATCAAGAATTGGTCTTATTAGGCATTTTTATATGCGGTAAGCTTGTGCTTTTGAGCAAATTAGGTCGATATGCCTGTGGATTAGGTGTGAATGTTACTCCCAAATACTGAAATCTCTTTACTTGTGATAAGTTGTTTGATCTGTTTTTATAAGTGTATTTAAATGGTTCGTTTTTGGTCGTAAGTGTCATGACAACGATTTTCTTGAAATTAAATTTGCCATTTCTCACTTGAATCGCAGAACACTGAAAACGCTTCATTTAGTTTCTCTTGCTGCCGTAAATAAATCTTATTGCTTTTTTTTGAAGAGACTCAGGTTTTTATTACATCACTCACATGACAGGGTGACCAAACAGGGCATGTATGCTTTAGAATTAATCTTATTAGGCATTTTATATCCGGTAAGCTTGTGCTTTGGAGCAAATTAGGTCGATATGCCTGTGCATTAGGTGTGAATGTTACTCCCAAAGACTGAAATCTCTTGTGATAAGTTGTTTGAGCTGTTTTTATAAGTGTATTTAAATGGTTTTTTTTGGTCGTAAGTGTCATGACAACGATTTTCTTGAAATTAAATTTGCCATTTCTCACTTGAATCGCAGAACACTGAAAACGCTACATTTAGTTTCTGTTCCTGCCGTAAATAAATCTTATTGCTTTTCTTTGAAGAGACTCAGGTTTTTTTTACATCACGCACATGATAGGGTGACCAAACAGTGCATGTATGCTCAAGAATTTGTCTTATTAGGCATATTTATATGCGGTAAGCTTGTGCTTTGGAGCAAATTAGGTCGATATGCCTGTGCATTAGGTGTGAATGTGAAAACTGAAATCTCTTTACTTGTGATAAGTTGTTTGATCTGTTTTTATAAGTGTATTTAAATGGTTCTTTTATGGTCGTAAGTTTCATGACAACGATTTTCTTGACATTAAATTTGCCATTTCTCACTTCAATCGCAGAACACTGAGAACGCTTCATTTAGTTTTTCTTGCTGCCGTAAATAAATCTTATTCCTTTTCTTTGAAGAGACACAGGTTTTTTTACATCACGCACATGATAGGGTGACCAAACAGCGAATGTATGCTCAAGAATTGGTCTCATTAGGCATTTTTATATGCGGTAAGCTGGTGCTTTGGAGCAAATTATGTCGATATCCCTGTGCATTAGGTGTGAATGTGAAGACTGAAATCTCTTTACTTGTGGTAAGCTGTTTGATGTGTTTTTATAAGTGTATATAAATTGTTCTTTTTTGGTCGTGTCATGACAACGATTTTTTTTAAATTAAATTTGCCATTTCTCACTTCGATCGCAAAACACTGAAAACGCTTCATTTAGTTTCTCTTGCTGCCGTAAATAAATCTTATTGCTTTTCTTTGAAGAGACACAGGTTTTTTTACATCACGCACATGAAAGGGTGACCAAACAGCGCATGCATGCTCAAGAATTGATCTTATTAGGCATTTTTATATGCGGTAAGCTTGTGCTTTGGAGCAAATTAGGTCATATGCCTGTGCATTAGATGTGAATGTTACTCCCAGATACTGAAATCTCTTTACTTGTGATAAGTTGTTTGATCTGTTTTATAAGTGTATTTAAATGGTTCTTTTTTGGTCGTAAGTGTCATGACAACGATTTTCTTGAAATTAAATTTGCCATTTATCACTTCAATCGCAGAACACTGAAAACGCTTCATTTAGTTTCTCTTGCTGCCGTAAATAAATCTTATTGCTTTTCTTTGAAGAGACTCAGGTTTTTTTACATCACGCACATGATAGGGTGACCAAACAGCGCATGTATGATCAAGAATTGGTCTTATTAGGCATTTTTATATGCGGTAAGCTTGTGCTTTTGAGCAAATTAGGTCGATATGCCTGTGGATTAGATGTGAATTTTTTTACCAGATACTGAAATCTCTTTACTTGTGATAAGTTGTTTCATCTGTTTTTATAAGTGTATTTAAATGGTTCGTTTTTGGTCGTAAGTGTCATGACAACGATTTTCTTGAAATTAAATTTGCCATTTCTCACTTGAATCGCAGAACACTGAAAACGCTTCATTTAGTTTCTCTTGCTGCCGTAAATAAATCTTATTGCTTTTTTTCAAGAGACTCAGGTTTTTTTTACATCACTCACATGATAGGGTGACCAAACAGGGTATGTATGCTCTAGAATTGATCTTATTAGGCATTTTTATATGCGGTAAGCTTGTGCTTTGGAGCAAATTAGGTCGATATGCCTGTGCATTAGGTGTGAATGTTACTCCCAAAGACTGAAATCTCTTTACTTGTGATAAGTTGTTTGAGCTGTTTTTATAAGTGTATTTAAATGGTTTTTTTGGTCGTAAGTGTCATGACAACGATTTTCTTGGAATTAAATTTGCCATTTCTCACTTGAATCGCAGAACACTGAAAACGCTTCATTTAGTTTCTCTTCCTGCCGTAAATAAATCTTATTGCTTTTCTTTGAAGAGACTCAGGTTTTTTACATCACGCACATTATAGGGTGACCAAACAGCGCATGTATGCTGAAGAATTGGTCTTATTAGGCATTTTTATATGCGGTAAGCTGGTGCTTTAGAGCAAATTAGGTCGATATGCCTGTGCATAGGTGTGAATGTGAAGACTGAAATCTCTTTACTTCTGATAAGTTGTTTGATGTGTTTTTATAAGTGTATTTAAATGGTTCTTTTTTGGTCGTAAGTGTCATGACAACGGTTTTCTTGAAATTAATTTTGCCAATTCTCACTTCGATCGCAAAGCACTGAAAACGCTTCATTTAGTTTCTCTTGCTGCTGTAAATAAATCTTATTGCTTTTCTTTGAAGAGACACAGGTTTTTTAACATCACGCACATGAAAGGGTGACCAAACAGCGCATGCATGCTCAAGAATTGATCTTATTAGGCATTTTTATATGCGGTAAGCTTGTGCTTTGGAGCAAATTAGGTCGATATGCCTGTGGATTAGGTGTGAATGTTACTCCCGGATACTGAAATCTCTTTACTTGTGATAAGTTGTTTGAGCTGTTTTTATAAGTGTATTTAAACGGTTCTTTTTTGGTCGTAAGTGTCATGACAACGATTTTCTTGAAATTAAATTCGCCATTTATCACTTCAATCGCAGAACACTGAAAACGCTTCATTTAGTTTCTCTTGCTGCCGTAAATAAATCTTATTGCTTTTCTTTGAAGAGACTCGGGTTTTTTTACATCACGCACATGATAGGGTGACCAAACAGCGCATGTATGATCAAGAATTGGTCTTATTAGGCATTTTTATATGCGGTAAGCTTGTGCTTTGGAGCAAATTAGGTCATATGCCTGTGCATTAGATGTGAATGTTACTCCCAGATACTGAAATCTCTTTACTTGTGATAAGTTGTTTGATCTGTTTTTATAAGTGTATTTAAATGGTTCTTTTTTGGTCGTAAGTGTCATGACAACGATTTTCTTGAAATTAAATTTGCCATTTATCACTTCAATCGCAGAACACTGAAAACGCTTCATTTAGTTTCTCTTGCTGCCGTAAATAAATCTTATTGCTTTTCTTTGAAGAGACTCAGGTTTTTTTACATCACGCACATGATAGGGTGACCAAACAGCTCATGTATGATCAAGAATTGGTCTTATTAGGCATTTTTATATGCGGTAAGCTTGTGCTTTTGAGCAAATTAAGTCGATATGCCTGTGGATTAGGTGTTAATGTTATTCCCAGATACTGAAATCTCTTTACTTGTGATAAGTTGTTTGATCTGTTTTTATAAGTGTATTTAAATGGTTTTTTTGGTTGTAAGTGTCATGACAACGATTTTCTTGAAATTAAATTTGCCATTTCTCACTTGAATCGCAGAACACTGAAAACGCTTCATTTAGTTTCTCTTGCTGCCGTAAATAAATCTTATTGCTTTTTTTGAAGAGACTCATTTTTTTTTACATCACTCACATGATAGGGTAACCAAACAGGGTATGTATGGTCTAGAATTGATCTTATTAGGCATTTTTATATGCGGTTTGCTTGTGCTTTGGAGCAAATTAAGTCGATATGCCAGTGCATTAGGTGTGAATGTTACTCCCAAAGACTGAAATCTCTTTACTTGTGATAAGTTGTTTGAGCTGTTTTTATAAGTGTATTTAAATGGTTTTTTTGGTCGTAAGTGTTATGACAACGATTTTCTTGAAATTAAATTTGCCATTTCTCACTTGAATCGCAGAACACTGAAAACGCTTCATTTAGTTTCTCTTCCTGCCGTAAATAAATCTTATTGCTTTTCTTTGAAGAGACTCAGGTTTTTTTTACATCACGCACATGATAGGGTGACCAAACAGTGCATGTATGCTCAAGAATTGGTCTTATTAGGCATATTTATATGCGGTAAGCTTGTGCTTTGGAGCAAATTAGGTCGATATGCCTGTGCATTAGGTGTGAATGTGAAGACTGAAATCTCTTTACTTGTGATAAGTTGTTTGATCTGTTTTTATAAGTGTATTTAAATGGTTCTTTTTTGGTCGTAAGTGTCATGACAACGATATTCTTGAAATTAAATTTGCCATTTATCACTTCAATCGCAGAACACTGAAAACGCTTCATTTAGTTTCTCTTGCTGCCGTAAATAAATCTTATTGCTTTTCTTTGAAGAGACTCAGGTTTTTTTACATCACGCACATGAAAGGGTGACCAAACAGCGCATGCATGCTCAAGAATTGATCTTATTAGGCATTTTTATATGCGGTAAGCTTGTGCTTTGGAGCAAATTAGGTCGATATGCCTGTGGATTAGGTGTGAATGTTACTCCCGGATACTGAAATCTCTTTACTTGAGATAAGTTGTTTGATCTGTTCTTATAAGTGTATTTAAACGGTCTTTTTTGGTCGTAAGTGTCATGACAACGATTTTCTTGAAATTAAATTCGCCATTTATCACTTCAATCGCAGAACACTGAAAACGCTTCATTTAGTTTCTCTTGCTGCCGTAAATAAATCTTATTGCTTTTCTTTGAAGAGACTCAGGTTTTTTTACGTCACGCACATGATAGGGTGACCAAACAGCGCATGTATGATCAAGAATTGGTCTTATTAGGCATTTTTATATGCGGTAAGCTTGTGCTTTTGAGCAAATTAGGTCGATATGCCTGTGGATTAGGTGTGAATGTTACTCCCAGATACTGAAATCTCTTTACTTGTGATAAGTTGTTTGATCTGTTTTTATAAGTGTATTTAAATGGTTCGTTTTTGGTCGTAAGTGTCATGACAACGATTTTGTTGAAATTAAATTTGCCATTTCTCACTTGAATCGCAGAACACTGAAAACGCTTCATTTAGTTTCTCTTGCTGCCGTAAATAAATCTTATTGCTTTTTTTGAAGAGACTCAGGTTTTTATTACATCACTCACATGATAGGGTGACCAAACAGGGCATGTATGCTCTAGAATTGATCTTATTAGGCATTTTATATGCGGTAAGCTTGTGCTTTGGAGCAAATTAGGTCGATATGCCTGTGCATTAGGTGTGAATGTTACTCCCAAAGACTGAAATCTCTTTACTTGTGATAAGTTGTTTGAGCTAGTTTTATAAGTGTATTTAAATGGTTTTTTTTTGGTCGTAAGTGTCATGACAACGATTTTCTTGAAATTAAATTTGCCATTTCTCACTTGAATCGCAGAACACTGAAAACGCTACATTTAGTTTCTGTTCCTGCCGTAAATAAATCTTATTGCTTTTCTTTGAAGAGACTCAGGTTTTTTTTACATCACGCACATGATAGGGTGACCAAACAGTGCATGTATGCTCAAGAATTTGTCTTATTAGGCATATTTATATGCGGTAAGCTTGTGCTTTGGAGCAAATTAGGTCGATTTGCCTGTGCATTAGGTGTGAATGTGAAAACTGAAATCTCTTTACTTGTGATAAGTTGTTTGATCTGTTTTTATAAGTGTATTTAAATGGTTCTTTTATGGTCGTAAGTTTCATGACAACGATTTTCTTGAAATTAAATTTGCCATTTCTCACTTCAATCGCAGAACACTGAAAACGCTTCATTTAGTTTCTCTTGCTGCTGTAAATAAATCTTATTGCTTTTCTTTGAAGAGACTCAGGTTTTTTTACATCACGCACATGATAGGGTGACCAAACAGCGAATGTATGCTCAAGAATTGGTCTCATTAGGCATTTTTATATGCGGTAAGCTGGTGCTTTGGAGCAAATTAGGTCGATATCCCTGTGCATTAGGTGTGAATGTGAAGACTGAAATCTCTTTACTTGTGATAAGTTGTTTGATGTGTTTTTATAAGTGTATATAAATTGTTCTTTTTTGGTCGTGTCATGACAACGATTTTTTTTAAATTAAATTTGCCATTTCTCACTTCGATCGCAAAACACTGAAAACGCTTCATTTAGTTTCTCTTGCTGCCGTAAATAAATCTTATTGCTTTTCTTTGAAGAGACACAGGTTTTTTTTACATCACGCACATGAAAGGGTGACCAAACAGCGCATGCATGCTCAAGAATTGATCTTATTAGGCATTTTTATATGCGGTAAGCTTGTGCTTTGGAGCAAATTAGGTCATATGCCTGTGCATTAGATGTGAATGTTACTCCCAGATACTGAAATCTCTTTACTTGTGATAAGTTGTTTGATCTGTTTTATAAGTGTATTTAAATGGTTCTTTTTTGGTCGTAAGTGTCATGACAACAATTTTCTTGAAATTAAATTTGCCATTTCTCACTTCAATCGCAGAACAGTGAAAACGCTTCATTTAGTTTCTCTTGTTGCTGTAAATAAATCTTATTGCTTTTCTTTGAAGAGACTCAGGTTTTTTTACATCACGCACATGAAAGGGTGACCAAACAGCGCATGCATGCTCAAGAATTGATCTTATTAGGCATTTTTATATGCGGTAAGCTTGTGCTTTGGAGCAAATTAGGTCGATATGCCTGTGGATTAGGTGTGAATGTTACTCCCGGATACTGAAATCTCTTGACTTGTGATAAGTTGTTTGATCTGTTTTTATAAGTGTATTTAAACGGTTCTTTTTTGGTCGTAAGTGTCATGACAACGATTTTCTTGAAATTAAATTCGCCATTTATCACTTCAATCGCAGAACACTGAAAACGCTTCATTTAGTTTCTCTTGCTGCCGTAAATAAATCTTATTGCTTTTCTTTGAAGAGACTCAGGTTTTTTTACATCACGCACATGATAGGGTGACCAAACAGCGCATGTATGATCAAGAATTGGTCTTATTAGGCATTTTTATATGCGGTAAGCTTGTGCTTTTGAGCAAATTAGGTCGATATGCCTGTGGATTAGGTGTGAATGTTACTCCCAGATACTGAAATCTCTTTACTTGTGATAAGTTGTTTGATCTGTTTTTATAAGTGTATTTAAATGGTTCGTTTTTGGTCGTAAGTGTCATGACAACGATTTTCTTGAAATTAAATTTGCCATTTCTCACTTCAATCGCAGAACAGTGAAAACGCTTCATTTAGTTTCTCTTGTTGCTGTAAATAAATCTTATTGCTTTTCTTTGAAGAGACTCAGGTTTTTTTACATCACGCACATGATAGGGTGACCAAACAGCGCATGTATGATCAAGAATTGGTCTTATTAGGCAATTTTATATGCGGTAAGCTTGTGCTTTTGAGCAAAATAGGTCGATATGCCTGTGGATTAGGTGTGAATGTTATTCCCAGATACTTAAATCTCTTTACTTGTGATAAGTTGTTTGATCTATTTTTATAAGTGTATTTAAATGGTTCTTTTTTGGTCGTAAGTTTCATGACGATTTTCTTGAAATTAAATTTGCCATTTCTCACTTCAATCGCAGAACAATGAAAACGCTTCATTTAGTTTCTCTTGTTGCTGTAAATAAATCTTATTGCTTTTCTTTGAAGAGACTCAGGTTTTTTTACATCACGCACATGAAAGGGTGACCAAACAGTGCATGTATGCTCAAGAATTTGTCTTATTAGGCATATTTATATGCGGTAAGCTTGTGCTTTGGAGCAAATTAGGTCGATATGCCTGTGCATTAGGTGTGAATGTGAAAACTGAAATCTCTTTACTTGTGATAAGTTGTTTGATCTGTTTTTATAAGTGTATTTAAATGGTTCTTTTATGGTCGTAAGTTTCATGACAACGATTTTCTTGAAATTAAATTTGCCATTTCTCACTTCAATCGCAGAACGCTGAAAACGCTTCATTTAGTTTCTCTTGCTGCTGTAAATAAATCTTATTGCTTTTCTTTGAAGAGACTCGGGTTTTTTTACATCACGCACATGATAGGGTGACCAAACAGCGAATGTATGCTCAAGAATTGGTCTCATTAGGCATTTTTATATGCGGTAAGCTGGTGCTTTGGAGCAAATTAGGTCGATATCCCTGTGCATTAGGTGTCAATGTGAAGACTGAAATCTCTTTACTTGTGATAAGTTGTTTGATGTGTTTTTATAAGTGTATATAAATTGTTCTTTTTTGGTCGTGTCATGACAACGATTTTTTAAAAATTAAATTTGCCATTTCTCACTTCGATCGCAAAACACTGAAAACGCTTCATTTAGTTTCTCTTGCTGCCGTAAATAAATCTTATTGCTTTTCTTTGAAGAGACACAGGTTTTTTTACATCACGCACATGAAAGGGTGACGAAACAGCGCATGCATGCTCAAGAATTGATCTTATTAGGCATTTTTATATGCGGTAAGCTTGTGCTTTGGAGCAAATTAGGTCATATGCCTGTGCATTAGATGTGAATGTTACTCCCAGATACTGAAATCTCTTTACTTGTGATAAGTTGTTTGATCTGTTTTATAAGTGTATTTAAATGGTTCTTTTTTGGTCGTAAGTGTCATGACAACGATTTTCTTGAAATTAAATTTGCCATTTATCACTTCAATCGCAGAACACTGAAAACGCTTCATTTAGTTTCTCTTGCTG
Organism: Amblyomma mixtum; assembly: GCF_055824585.1. Taxonomy (NCBI): domain Eukaryota; kingdom Metazoa; phylum Arthropoda; class Arachnida; order Ixodida; family Ixodidae; genus Amblyomma; species Amblyomma mixtum. The sequence continues at coordinate 205,374,609 of NC_143016.1, forward strand.
CCGTAAATAAATCTTATTGCTTTTCTTTGAAGAGACTCAGGTTTTTTTACATCACGCACATGATAGGGTGACCAAACAGCGCATGTATGATCAAGAATTGGTCTTATTAGGCATTTTTATATGCGGTAAGCTTGTGCTTTTGAGCAAATTAGGTCGATATGCCTGTGGATTAGATGTGAATGTTTTTCCCAGATACTGAAATCTCTTTACTTGTGATAAGTTGTTTCATCTGTTTTTATAAGTGTATTTAAATGGTTCGTTTTTGGTCGTAAGTGTCATGACAACGATTTTCTTGAAATTAAATTTGCCATTTCTCACTTGAATCTCAGAACACTGAAAACGCTTCATTTAGTTTCTCTTGCTGCCGTAAATAAATCTTATTGCTTTTTTTGAAGAGACTCAGGTTTTTTTTACATCACTCACATGATAGGGTGACCAAACAGGGTATGTATGCTCTAGAATTGATCTTATTAGGCATTTTTATATGCGGTAAGCTTGTGCTTTGGAGCAAATTAGGTCGATATGCCTGTGCATTAGGTGTGAATGTTACTCCCAAAGACTGAAATCTCTTTACTTGTGATAAGTTGTTTGAGCTGTTTTTATAAGTGTATTTAAATGGTTTTTTTGGTCGTAAGTGTCATGACAACGATTTTCTTGAAATTAAATTTGCCATTTCTCACTTGAATCGCAGAACACTGAAAACGCTTCACTTAGTTTCTCTTCCTGCCGTAAATAAATCTTATTGCTTTTCTTTGAAGAGACTCAGGTTTTTTTACATCACGCACATGATAGGGTGACCAAACAGCGCATGTATGCTCAAGAATTGGTCTTATTAGGCATTTTTATATGCGGTAAGCTGGTGCTTTGGAGCAAATTAGGTCGATATGCCTGTGCATTAGGTGTGAATGTGAAGACTGAAATCTCTTTACTTGTGATAAGTTGTTTGATGTGTTTTCATAAGTGTATTTAAATGGTTCTTTTTTGGTCGTAAGTGTCATGACAACGATTTTCTTGAAATTAAATTTGCCATTTCTCACTTCGATCGCAAAACACTGAAAACGCTTCATTTAGTTTCTCTTGCTGCCGTAAATAAATCTTATTGCTTTTCTTTGAAGAGACTCAGGTTTTTTTACATGACGCACATGTAGGGGGACCAAACAGCGCATGTATGCTCAAGAATTGGTCTTATTAGGCATTTTTATATGCGGTAAGCTTGTGCTTTGGAGCAAATTAGGTCGATATGCCTGTGCATTAGGTGTGAATGTGAAGACTGAAATCTCTACTTGTGATAAGTTGTTTGATCTTTTTTATAAGTGCATTTAAATGGTTCTTTTTTGGTCGTAAGTGTCATGACAACGATTTTCTTGAAATTAAATTTGCCATTTCTCACTTGAATCGCAGAACACTGAAAACGCTTCATTTAGTTTCTCTTGCTGCCGTAAATAAATCTTATTGCTTTTTTTGAAGAGACTCAGGTTTTTATTACATCACTCACATGATAGGGTGACCAAACAGGGCATGTATGCTCTAGAATTGATCTTATTAGGCATTTTATATGCGGTAAGCTTGTGCTTTGGAGCAAATTAGGTCGATATGCCTGTGCATTAGGTGTGAATGTTACTCCCAAAGACTGAAATCTCTTTACTTGTGATAAGTTGTTTGAGCTGTTTTTATAAGTGTATTTAAATGGTTTTTTTTGGTCGTAAGTGTCATGACAACGATTTTCTTGAAATTAAATTTGCCATTTCTCACTTGAATCGCAGAACACTGAAAACGCTTCATTTAGTTTCTCTTGCTGCCATAAATAAATCTTATTGCTTTTCTTTGAAGAGACACAGGTTTTTTTACATCACGCACATGAAAGGGTGACGAAACAGCGCATGCATGCTCAAGAATTGATCTTATTAGGCATTTTTATATGCGGTAAGCTTGTGCTTTGGAGCAAATTAGGTCATATGCCTGTGCATTAGATGTGAATGTTACTCCCAGATACTGAAATCTCTTTACTTGTGATAAGTTGTTTGATCTGTTTTATAAGTGCATTTAAATGGTTCTTTTTTGGTCGTAAGTGTCATGACAACGATTTTCTTGAAATTAAATTTGCCATTTATCACTTCAATCGCAGAACACTGAAAACGCTTCATTTAGTTTCTCTTGCTGCCGTAAATAAATCTTATTGCTTTTCTTTGAAGAGACTCAGGTTTTTTTACATCACGCACATGATAGGGTGACCAAACAGCGCATGTATGATCAAGAATTGGTCTTATTAGGCATTTTTATATGCGGTAAGCTTGTGCTTTTGAGCAAATTAGGTCGATATGCCTGTGGATTAGATGTGAATGTTTTTCCCAGATACTGAAATCTCTTTACTTGTGATAAGTTGTTTCATCTGTTTTTATAAGTGTATTTAAATGGTTCGTTTTTGGTCGTAAGTGTCATGACAACGATTTTCTTGAAATTAAATTTACCATTTCTCACTTGAATCGCAGAACACTGAAAACGCTTCATTTAGTTTCTCTTGCTGCCGTAAATAAATCTTATTGCTTTTTTTGAAGAGACTCAGGTTTTTTTTACATCACTCACATGATAGGGTGACCAAACAGGGCATGTATGCTCTAGAATTGATCTTATTAGGCATTTTATATGCGGTAAGCTTGTGCTTTGGAGCAAATTAGGTCGATATGGCTGTGCATTAGGTGTGAATGTTACTCCCAAAGACTGAAATCTCTTTACTTGTGATAAGTTGTTTGAGCTGTTTTTATAAGTGTATTTAAATGGTTTTTTTTGGTCGTAAGTGTCATGACAACGATTTTCTTGAAATTAAATTTGCCATTTCTCACTTGAATCGCAGAACACTGAAAACGCTTCATTTAGTTTCTGTTCCTGCCGTAAATAAATCTTATTGCTTTTCTTTGAAGAGACACAGGTTTTTTTACATCACGCACATGAAAGGGTGACCAAACAGCGCATGCATGCTCAAGAATTGATCTAATTAGGCATTTTTATATGCGGTAAGCTTGTGCTTTTGAGCAAATTAGGTCGATATGCCTGTGGATTAGGTGTGAATGTTATTCCCAGATACTGAAATCTCTTTACTTGTGATAAGTTGTTTGATCTGTTTTTATAAGTGTATTTAAATGGTTTTTTTGGTCGTAAGTGTCATGACAACGATTTTTTTTAAATTAAATTTGCCATTTCTCACTTCAATCGCAGAACACTGAAAACGCTTCATTTAGTTTCTCTTGCTGCCGTAAATAAATCTTATTGCTTTTCTTAGAAGAGACTCAGGTTTTTTTACATCACGCACATGTAGGGGGACCAAACAGCGCATGTATGCTCAAGAATTGTTCTTATTAGGCATTTTTATATGCGGTAAGCTTGTGCTTTGGAGCAAATTAGGTCGATATGCCTGTGCATTAGGTGTGAATGTGAAGACTGAAATCTCTTTACTTGTGATAAGTTGTTTGATCTTTTTTATAAGTGTATTTAAATGGTTCTTTTTTGGTCGTAAGTGTCATGACAACGATTTTCTTGAAATTAAATTTGCCATTTCTCACTTCAATCGCAGAACACTGAAAACGCTTCATTTAGTTTCTCTTGCTGCCGTAAATAAATCTTATTGCTTTTCTTTGAAGAGACTCAGGTTTTTTTTACATCACGCACATGAAAGGGTGACCAAACAGCGCATGTATGCTCAAGAATTGATTTTTTTAGGCATTTTTATATGCGGTAAGCTTGTGCTTTGGAGCAAATTAGGTCGATATGCCTGTGCATTAGGTGTGAATGTTACTCCCAAAGACTAAAATCTATTTACTTGTGATAAGTTGTTTGATCTGTTTATATAAGTGTATTTAAATGGTTCTTTTTTGGTCGTAAGTGTCATGACAACGATTTTCTTGAAATTAAATTTGCCATTTCTCACTTCAATCGCAGAACACTGAAAACGCTTCATTTAGTTTCTCTTGCTGCCGTAAATAAATCTTATTGCTTTTCTTTGAAGAGACTCAGGTTTTTTTACATCACGCACATGTAGGGGGACCAAACAGCGCATGTATGCTCAAGAATTGTTCTTATTAGGCATTTTTATATGCGGTAAGCTTGTGCTTTGGAGCAAATTAGGTCGATATGCCTGTGCGTTAGGTGTGAATGTGAAGACTGAAATCTCTTTACTTGTGATAAGTTGTTTGATCTTTTTTATAAGTGTATTTAAATGGTTCTTTTTTGGTCGTAAGTGTCATGACAACGATTTTCTTGAAATTAAATTTGCCATTTCTCACTTCAATCGCAGAACACTGAAAACGCTTCATTTAGTTTCTCTTGCTGCCGTCAAAAAATCTTATTGCTTTTCTTTGAAGAGACTCAGGTTTTTTTACATCACGCACATGTAGGGGGACCAAACAGCGCATGTATGCTCAAGAATTGATTTTATTAGGCATTTTTATATGCGGTAAGCTTGTGCTTTGGAGCAAATTAGGTCGATATGCCTGTGCATTAGGTGTGAATGTTACTCCCAAAGACTAAAATCTATTTACTTGTGATAAGTTGTTTGATCTGTTTATATAAGTGTATTTAAATGGTTCTTTATTGGTCGTAAGTGTCATGACAACGATTTTCTTGAAATTAAATTTGCCATTTCTCACTTGAATCGCAGAACACTGAAAACGCTTCATTTAGTTTCTCTTGCTGCCGTAAATAAATCTTATTGCTTTTCTTTGAAGAGACTCAGGTTTTTTTACATCACGCACATGACAGGGTGACCAAACAGCGCATGTATGCTCAAGAATCATGAAGTCAATAGAAGGAACGCCGACCAAAAGGTTGTTGTTTAATATGAAAACGAAGACGTTTCGGCTTCCATACGGAAGCCTTGATCACTGGGCGAAAAGCCGAAAGCACATCGCTTAAGTGCACTGCAGTAATCGTCCCAGGCATCTTGCATATGTAGGCGGGAGATTGCCTGCGTTGTGGTTAAGGGTTTTTTCTGTTGATTAAATTATTAGGGATTCTAGATACCGACGTAACAGCCAATTCTTCTCTCTTGCGATGATTGAAGCTTCTTCCCAGGCTATTTTGTGCGTCGCGGCTTCCACGTGTTCCGCAAGTGCATTAGAAGCAATCCTCTTGTTGCTGACGTCGTTCTTGTGGTCCCTCAATCGTCTCTCGAAATTCCCGCTCTCGCCGATATAGCAGTAGTCGCAATCTGCGCAGGGAATCTTGTAGATGACGCCAGGAAACTTCTCTTTCTTTATCTTGTCTTTGACAGACACCAGCTCGTGCCTCAGCTTGCACGCCGGAACATGAGCGACGTGTACGCCGTAAGTGCGCAAAACGCGAGCCAGAGACTCGCTCACGCCCAGTACATATGGGATAGCGGCTCGGGCTCGACGCGGGGTACCAACTGGTTCTGGCGGGCGTGATGACTGTTGACGAACGGAATCTACGAAGTGCTTCGGGTAGCCGCATTCACTCAGTTCTCGGCGCACTTGGCGTAGGTCAGCAGCCCGATCTTCTGGACTTGGGCAGATGTTTTTGGCACGTCGGACGACGGAAGCCACGACGGAGCGTTCGTGGCAAACCGGGTGCACGGAATTAAAATGAAGGTACCGGCCTGTGTGGGTGTCCTTTCTATCAACTTTGAAAGAAAGGCGGTGGTTACGGCGTTCGACCAAAACGTCCAGAAAAGGAAGACGGCAAGCAGCCTCCTCCTCAACCGTGAATTGAATGGAGTCTTCCATGCTATTGATGTGATCTGTGAAGGCACCTAACGCAACCTTAAGGCGCAGCTTTTCAATTTCTCAAGTTTGCGCAGTGCCACCTGAGCTCACGTTAGAGCGAACTCGTTTAAACTTCATCGAACTCTCCAAACTCCGTTGAACCTGTAAAGTCTGAATCACGAACCACCTTTGCAGGCTGATGGTGCTCGAAACTGGTTTTGCCCCCGAAAGGACACAGCGGGGTATGCGGAGCCTCTTCCAAGCGCACACCCCTGAAGAAGCCGGGCGCCGGGCCGGGGGTGGCTTGTACCCATTTTTAACGGGGGGTGTCCGGCGGTGGGTTTCGAACCAACCACCTCCCGCAGCCGAGGCGGACGACCAAGCCTCTAAGCCAATCTCCCGCCTACGTATGCAAGATGCCTGGGGCGATTACTGCAGTGCACTTAAGCGATGTGCTTTGGGCTTTTCGCCCAGTGATCAAGGCTTCCGTATGGAAGCCGAAACGTCTTCGTTTTCATATTAAACAACAACCTTTTGGTCGGCGTTCCTTCTATTGACTTCAAGAATCTTCTTCCCGACCAGACGAGTTTTCGTCGAACGTTAGATTTTATGCTCAAGAATTGGTCTTATTAGGCATTTTTATATGCTGTAAGCTTGTGCTTTGGAGCAAATTAGGTCGATATGCCTGTGCATTAGGTGTGAATGTTACTCCCAAAGACTGAAATCTTTTTACTTGTGATAAGTTGTTTGGTCTGTTTTTATAAGTGTATTTAAATGGTTCTTTTTTGGTCGTAAGTGTCATGACGATTTTCTTGAATTTAAATTTGCCATTTCTCACTTCAATCGCAGAACACTGAAAACGCTTCATTTAGTTTTTCTTGCTGCCGTAAATAAATCTTATTGCTTTTCTGTGAAGAGACTCAGGTTTTTTTTACATCACGCACATGATAGGGTGACCAAACAGCGCATGTATGCTCAAGAATTGGTCTTATTAGGCATTTTTATACGCGGTAAGGTTGTGCTTTGGAGCAAATTAGGTCGATATGCCTGTGAATTAGGTGTGAATGTGAAGACTGAAATCTCTTTACTTGTGATAAGTTCTTTGTTTTGTTTTTATAAGTTTATTTAAATGGTTCGTTTTTAGTCGTACGTGTCATGACAACGATTTTCTTGAAATTAAATTTGCCATTTCTCACTTGAATCGCAAAACACTGAAAACGCTTCATTTAGTTTCTCTTGCTTCCGTAAATAAATCTTATTGCTTTTTTTGAAGAGACTCAGGTTTTTTTACATCACTCACAAGATAGGGTGACCAAACAGGGCATGTATGCTCAAGAATTGGTCTTATTAGGCATTTTTATATGTGGTAAGCTGGTGCTTTGGAGCAAATTAGGTCATATGCCTGTGCATTAGGTGTGAATGTGAAGACTGAAATCGCTTTACTTGTGATAAGTTGTTTCATCTGTTTTTATAAGTGTATTTAAATGGTTCTTTTTGGTCGTGTCGTGACAACGATTTTCTTGAAATTAAATATGCCATTTCTCACTTCAATCGCAGAACACTGAAAACGCTTCATTTATTTTCTCTTGCTGCCGTAAATAAATCTTATTGCTTTTCTTTGAAGAGACTCAGGTTTTTTCACATTACGCACATGATAGGGTGACCAAACAGCGCATGTATGCTCAAGAATTGGTCTTATTAGGCATTTTTATATGCGGCAAGCTTGTGCTTTGGAGCAAATTAGATCGAAATGCCTGTGGATTAGGTGTGAATGTTACTCCCAGATACTGAAATCTCTTTACTTGTGATAAGTTGTTTGATCTCTTTTTATAAGTGTATTAAAATGGTTCATTTTTGGTCGTAAGTTTCATGACACCGATTTTCTTGAAATTAAATTTCCCATTTCTCACTTTAATCGCAGAACATTGAAAACGCTTCATTTAGTTTCTCTTGCTGCTGTAAATAAATCTTATTGCTTTTCTTTGAAGAGACTCAGGTTTTTTTACATCACGCACATGATAGGGTGACTAAACAGCGCATGTATGCTCAAGAATTGTTCTTATTAGGCATTTTTATATGCGGTAAGATGGTGCTTTGGAGCAAATTAGGTCGATATGCCTGTCCATTAGGTGTGAATGTTACTCCCAAAGACTGAAATCTCTTTACTTGTGATAAGTTGTTTGATCTCTTTTTATAAGTGTATTTAAATGGTTCTTTTTTGGTCGTAAGTTTCATGACACCGATTTTCTTGAAATTAAATTTCCCATTTCTCACTTTAATCGCAGAACATTGAAAACGCTTCATTTAGTTTCTCTTGCTGCTGTAAATAAATCTTATTGCTTTTCTTTGAAGAGACTCAGGTTTTTTACATCACGCACATCATAGGGTGACCAAACAGCGCATGTATGCTCAAGAATTGTTCTTATTAGGCATTTTTATATGCGGTAAGCTGGTGCTTTGGAGCAAATTAGGTCGATATGCTTGTGCATTAGGTGTGAATGTTACTCCCAAAGACTGAAATCTCTTTACTTGTGATAAGTTGTTTGATGTATTTTTATAAGTGTATTTAAATGGTTCTTTTTTGGTCGTAAGTGTCATGACAACGATTTTCTTGAAATTAAATTTGCCATTTCTCACTTCGATCGCAAAACACTGAAAACGCTTCATTTAGTTTCTCTTGCTGCCGTAAATACATCTTATTGCTTTTCATTGAAGAGACACGGGTTTTTTTGCATCACGCATATGAAAGGGTGACCAAACAGCGCATGCATGCTCAAGAATTGATCTTATTAGGCATTTTTATATGCGGTAAGCTTGTGCTTTGGAGCAAATTAGGTCGATATGCCTGTGGATTAGGTGTGAATGTTACTCCCAGATACTGAAATCTCTTTACTTGTGATAAACTGTTTGATCTGTTTTTATAAGTGTATTTAAATGGTTATTTTTTGGTCGTAAGTGTCATGACAACGATTTTCTTGAAATTAAATTTGCCATTTATCACTTCCATCGCAGAACACTGAAAACGCTTCATTTAGTTTCTCTTGCTGCCGTAAATAAATTTTATTGCTTTTCTTTGAAGAGACTCAGGTTTTTTTACATCACTCCCATGATAGGGTGACCAAACAGGGCATGTATGCTCTAGAATTGATCTTATTAGGCATTTTTATATGCGGTAAGCTTGTGCTTTGGAGCAAATTAGGTCGATATGCCTGTGCATTAGGTGTGAATGTTACTCCCAAAGACTGAAATCTCTTTACTTGTGATAAGTTGTTTGAGCTGTTTTTATAAGTGTATTTAAATGGTTTTTTTTGGTCGTAAGTGTCATGACAACGATTTTCTTGAAATTAAATTTGCCATTTCTCACTTGAATCGCAAAACACTGAAAACGCTTCATTTAGTTTCTCTTGCTGCCGTAAATAAATCTTATTGCTTTTTTTGAAGAGACTCAGGTTTTTTTACATCACTCACAAGATAGGGTGACCAAACAGGGCATGTATGCTCAAGAATTGGTCTTATTAGGCATTTTTATATGTGGTAAGCTGGTGCTTTGGAGCAAATTAGGTCATATGCCTGTGCATTAGATGTGAATGTGAAGACTGAAATCGCTTTACTTGTGATAAGTTGTTTCATCTGTTTTTATAAGTGTATTTAAATGGTTCTTTTTTGGTCGTGTCGTGACAACGATTTTCTTGAAATTAAATATGCCATTTCTCACTTCAATCGCAGAACACTGAAAACGCTTCATTTATTTTCTCTTGCTGCCGTAAATAAATCTTATTGCTTTTCTTTGAAGAGACTCAGGTTTTTTCACATTACGCACATGATAGGGCGACCAAACAGCGCATGTATGCTCAAGAATTGGTCTTATTAGGCATTTTTATATGCGGCAAGCTTGTGCTTTGGAGCAAATTAGATCGAAATGCCTGTGGATTAGGTGTGAATGTTACTCCCAGATACTGAAATCTCTTTACTTGTGATAAGTTGTTTGATCTCTTTTTATAAGTGTATTTAAATGGTTCTTTTTTGGTCGTAAGTTTCATGACACCGATTTTCTTGAAATTAAATTTCCCATTTCTCACTTTAATCGCAGAACATTGAAAACGCTTCATTTAGTTTCTCTTGCTGCTGTAAATAAATCTTATTGCTTTTCTTTGAAGAGACTCAGGTTTTTTTACATCACGCACATGATAGGGTGACCAAACAGCGCATGTATGCTCAAGAATTGTTCTTATTAGGCATTTTTATATGCGGTAAGATGGTGCTTTGGAGCAAATTAGGTCGATATGCCTGTCCATTAGGTGTGAATGTTACTCCCAAAGACTGAAATCACTTTACTTGTGATAAGTTGTTTGATCTCTTTTTATAAGTGTATTTAAATGGTTCTTTTTTGGTCGTAAGTTTCATGACACCGATTTTCTTGAAATTAAATTTCCCATTTCTCACTTTAATCGCAGAACATTGAAAACGCTTCATTTAGTTTCTCTTGCTGCTGTAAATAAATCTTATTGCTTTTCTTTGAAGAGACTCAGGTTTTTTACATCACGCACATCATAGGGTGACCAAACAGCGCATGTATGCTCAAGAATTGTTCTTATTAGGCATTTTTATATGCGGTAAGCTTGTGCTTTGGAGCAAATTAGGTCGATATGCCTGTGCATTAGGTGTGAATGTTACTCCCAAAGACTGAAATCTCTTTACTTGTGATAAGTTGTTTGAGCTGTTTTTATAAGTGTATTTAAATGATTTTTTTGGTCGTAAGTGTCATGACAACGATTTTCTTGAAATTAAATTTGCCATTTCTCACTTGAATCGCAGAACACTGAAAACGCTTCACTTAGTTTCTCTTCCTGCCGTAAATAAATCTTATTGCTTTTCTTTGAAGAGACTCAGGTTTTTTTACATCACGCACATGATAGGGTGACCAAACAGCGCATGTATGCTCAAGAATTGGTCTTATTAGGCATTTTTATATGCGGTAAGCTGGTGCTTTGGAGCAAATTAGGTCGATATGCCTGTGCATTAGGTGTGAATGTGAAGACTGAAATCTCTTTACTTGTGATAAGTTGTTTGATGTGTTTTCATAAGTGTATTTAAATGGTTCTTTTTTGGTCGTAAGTGTCATGACAACGATTTTCTTGAAATTAAATTTGCCATTTCTCACTTCGATCGCAAAACACTGAAAACGCTTCATTTAGTTTCTCTTGCTGCCGTAAATAAATCTTATTGCTTTTCTTTGAAGAGACTCAGGTTTTTTTACATGACGCACATGTAGGGGGACCAAACAGCGCATGTATGCTCAAGAATTGGTCTTATTAGGCATTTTTATATGCGGTAAGCTTGTGCTTTGGAGCAAATTAGGTCGATATGCCTGTGCATTAGGTGTGAATGTGAAGACTGAAATCTCTACTTGTGATAAGTTGTTTGATCTTTTTTATAAGTGCATTTAAATGGTTCTTTTTTGGTCGTAAGTGTCATGACAACGATTTTCTTGAAATTAAATTTGCCATTTCTCACTTGAATCGCAGAACACTGAAAACGCTTCATTTAGTTTCTCTTGCTGCCGTAAATAAATCTTATTGCTTTTTTTGAAGAGACTCAGGTTTTTATTACATCACTCACATGATAGGGTGACCAAACAGGGCATGTATGCTCTAGAATTGATCTTATTAGGCATTTTATATGCGGTAAGCTTGTGCTTTGGAGCAAATTAGGTCGATATGCCTGTGCATTAGGTGTGAATGTTACTCCCAAAGACTGAAATCTCTTTACTTGTGATAAGTTGTTTGAGCTGTTTTTATAAGTGTATTTAAATGGTTTTTTTTGGTCGTAAGTGTCATGACAACGATTTTCTTGAAATTAAATTTGCCATTTCTCACTTGAATCGCAGAACACTGAAAACGCTACATTTAGTTTCTGTTCCTGCCGTAAATAAATCTTATTGCTTTTCTTTGAAGAGACTCAGGTTTTTTTTACATCACGCACATGATAGGGTGACCAAACAGTGCATGTATGCTCAAGAATTTGTCTTATTAGGCATATTTATATGCGGTAAGCTTGTGCTTTGGAGCAAATTAGGTCGATATGCCTGTGCATTAGGTGTGAATGTGAAAACTGAAATCTCTTTACTTGTGATAAGTTGTTTGATCTGTTTTTATAAGTGTATTTAAATGGTTCTTTTATGGTCGTAAGTTTCATGACACCGATTTTCTTGAAATTAAATTTCCCATTTCTCACTTTAATCGCAGAACATTGAAAACGCTTCATTTATTTTCTCTTGCTGCTGTAAATAAATCTTATTGCTTTTCTTTGAAGAGACTCAGGTTTTTTACATCACGCACATCATAGGGTGACCAAACAGCGCATGTATGCTCAAGAATTGTTCTTATTAGGCATTTTTATATGCGGTAAGCTTGTGCTTTGGAGCAAATTAGGTCGATATGCCTGTGCATTAGGTGTGAATGTTACTCCCAAAGACTGAAATCTCTTTACTTGTGATAAGTTGTTTGAGCTGTTTTTATAAGTGTATTTAAATGATTTTTTTGGTCGTAAGTGTCATGACAACGATTTTCTTGAAATTAAATTTGCCATTTCTCACTTGAATCGCAGAACACTGAAAACGCTTCACTTAGTTTCTCTTCCTGCCGTAAATAAATCTTATTGCTTTTCTTTGAAGAGACTCAGGTTTTTTTACATCACGCACATGATAGGGTGACCAAACAGCGCATGTATGCTCAAGAATTGGTCTTATTAGGCATTTTTATATGCGGTAAGCTGGTGCTTTGGAGCAAATTAGGTCGATATGCCTGTGCATTAGGTGTGAATGTGAAGACTGAAATCTCTTTACTTGTGATAAGTTGTTTGATGTGTTTTCATAAGTGTATTTAAATGGTTCTTTTTTGGTCGTAAGTGTCATGACAACGATTTTCTTGAAATTAAATTTGCCATTTCTCACTTCGATCGCAAAACACTGAAAACGCTTCATTTAGTTTCTCTTGCTGCCGTAAATAAATCTTATTGCTTTTCTTTGAAGAGACTCAGGTTTTTTTACATGACGCACATGTAGGGGGACCAAACAGCGCATGTATGCTCAAGAATTGGTCTTATTAGGCATTTTTATATGCGGTAAGCTTGTGCTTTGGAGCAAATTAGGTCGATATGCCTGTGCATTAGGTGTGAATGTGAAGACTGAAATCTCTACTTGTGATAAGTTGTTTGATCTTTTTTATAAGTGCATTTAAATGGTTCTTTTTTGGTCGTAAGTGTCATGACAACGATTTTCTTGAAATTAAATTTGCCATTTCTCACTTGAATCGCAGAACACTGAAAACGCTTCATTTAGTTTCTCTTGCTGCCGTAAATAAATCTTATTGCTTTTTTTGAAGAGACTCAGGTTTTTATTACATCACTCACATGATAGGGTGACCAAACAGGGCATGTATGCTCTAGAATTGATCTTATTAGGCATTTTATATGCGGTAAGCTTGTGCTTTGGAGCAAATTAGGTCGATATGCCTGTGCATTAGGTGTGAATGTTACTCCCAAAGACTGAAATCTCTTTACTTGTGATAAGTTGTTTGAGCTGTTTTTATAAGTGTATTTAAATGGTTTTTTTTGGTCGTAAGTGTCATGACAACGATTTTCTTGAAATTAAATTTGCCATTTCTCACTTGAATCGCAGAACACTGAAAACGCTACATTTAGTTTCTGTTCCTGCTGTAAATAAATCTTATTGCTTTTCTTTGAAGAGACTCGGGTTTTTTTACATCACGCACATGATAGGGTGACCAAACAGCGAATGTATGCTCAAGAATTGGTCTCATTAGGCATTTTTATATGCGGTAAGCTGGTGCTTTGGAGCAAATTAGGTCGATATCCCTGTGCATTAGGTGTCAATGTGAAGACTGAAATCTCTTTACTTGTGATAAGTTGTTTGATGTGTTTTTATAAGTGTATATAAATTGTTCTTTTTTGGTCGTGTCATGACAACGATTTTTTTTAAATTAAATTTGCCATTTCTCACTTCGATCGCAAAACACTGAAAACGCTTCATTTAGTTTCTCTTGCTGCCATAAATAAATCTTATTGCTTTTCTTTGAAGAGACACAGGTTTTTTTACATCACGCACATGAAAGGGTGACGAAACAGCGCATGCATGCTCAAGAATTGATCTTATTAGGCATTTTTATATGCGGTAAGCTTGTGCTTTGGAGCAAATTAGGTCATATGCCTGTGCATTAGATGTGAATGTTACTCCCAGATACTGAAATCTCTTTACTTGTGATAAGTTGTTTCATCTGTTTTTATAAGTGTATTTAAATGGTTCGTTTTTGGTCGTAAGTGTCATGACAACGATTTTCTTGAAATTAAATTTGCCATTTCTCACTTGAATCGCAGAACACTGAAAACGCTTCATTTAGTTTCTCTTGCTGCCGTAAATAAATCTTATTGCTTTTTTTGAAGAGACTCAGGTTTTTTTTACATCACTCACATGATAGGGTGACCAAACAGGGTATGTATGCTCTAGAATTGATCTTATTAGGCATTTTTATATGCGGTAAGCTTGTGCTTTGGAGCAAATTAGGTCGATATGCCTGTGCATTAGGTGTGAATGTTACTCCCAAAGACTGAAATCTCTTTACTTGTGATAAGTTGTTTGAGCTGTTTTTATAAGTGTATTTAAATGGTTTTTTTGGTCGTAAGTGTCATGACAACGATTTTCTTGAAATTAAATTTGCCATTTCTCACTTGAATCGCAGAACACTGAAAACGCTTCACTTAGTTTCTCTTCCTGCCGTAAATAAATCTTATTGCTTTTCTTTGAAGAGACTCAGGTTTTTTTACATCACGCACATGATAGGGTGACCAAACAGCGCATGTATGCTCAAGAATTGGTCATATTAGGCATTTTTATATGCGGTAAGCTGGTGCTTTGGAGCAAATTAGGTCGATATGCCTGTGCATTAGGTGTGAATGTGAAGACTGAAATCTCTTTACTTGTGATAAGTTGTTTGATGTGTTTTTATAAGTGTATTTAAATGGTTCTTTTTTGGTCGTAAGTGTCATGACAACGATTTTCTTGAAATTAAATTTGCCATTTCTCACTTCGATCGCAAAACACTGAAAACGCTTCATTTAGTTTCTCTTGCTGCCGTAAATAAATCTTATTGCTTTTTTTGAAGAGACTCAGGTTTTTATTACATCACTCACATGATAGGGTGACCAAACAGGGCATGTATGCTCTAGAATTGATCTTATTAGGCATTTTATATGCGGTAAGCTTGTGCTTTGGAGCAAATTAGGTCGATATGCCTGTGCATTAGGTGTGAATGTTACTCCCAAAGACTGAAATCTCTTTACTTGTGATAAGTTGTTTGAGCTGTTTTTATAAGTGTATTTAAATGGTTTTTTTTGGTCGTAAGTGTCATGACAACGATTTTCTTGAAATTAAATTTGCCATTTCTCACTTGAATCGCAGAACACTGAAAACGCTACATTTAGTTTCTGTTCCTGCTGTAAATAAATCTTATTGCTTTTCTTTGAAGAGACTCGGGTTTTTTTTACATCACGCACATGATAGGGTGACCAAACAGCGAATGTATGCTCAAGAATTGGTCTCATTAGGCATTTTTATATGCGGTAAGCTGGTGCTTTGGAGCAAATTAGGTCGATATCCCTGTGCATTAGGTGTCAATGTGAAGACTGAAATCTCTTTACTTGTGATAAGTTGTTTGATGTGTTTTTATAAGTGTATATAAATTGTTCTTTTTTGGTCGTGTCATGACAACGATTTTTTTTAAATTAAATTTGCCATTTCTCACTTCGATCGCAAAACACTGAAAACGCTTCATTTAGTTTCTCTTGCTGCCATAAATAAATCTTATTGCTTTTCTTTGAAGAGACACAGGTTTTTTTACATCACGCACATGAAAGGGTGACGAAACAGCGCATGCATGCTCAAGAATTGATCTTATTAGGCATTTTTATATGCGGTAAGCTTGTGCTTTGGAGCAAATTAGGTCATATGCCTGTGCATTAGATGTGAATGTTACTCCCAGATACTGAAATCTCTTTACTTGTGATAAGTTGTTTCATCTGTTTTTATAAGTGTATTTAAATGGTTCGTTTTTGGTCGTAAGTGTCATGACAACGATTTTCTTGAAATTAAATTTGCCATTTCTCACTTGAATCGCAGAACACTGAAAACGCTTCATTTAGTTTCTCTTGCTGCCGTAAATAAATCTTATTGCTTTTTTTGAAGAGACTCAGGTTTTTTTTACATCACTCACATGATAGGGTGACCAAACAGGGTATGTATGCTCTAGAATTGATCTTATTAGGCATTTTTATATGCGGTAAGCTTGTGCTTTGGAGCAAATTAGGTCGATATGCCTGTGCATTAGGTGTGAATGTTACTCCCAAAGACTGAAATCTCTTTACTTGTGATAAGTTGTTTGAGCTGTTTTTATAAGTGTATTTAAATGGTTTTTTTGGTCGTAAGTGTCATGACAACGATTTTCTTGAAATTAAATTTGCCATTTCTCACTTGAATCGCAGAACACTGAAAACGCTTCACTTAGTTTCTCTTCCTGCCGTAAATAAATCTTATTGCTTTTCTTTGAAGAGACTCAGGTTTTTTTACATCACGCACATGATAGGGTGACCAAACAGCGCATGTATGCTCAAGAATTGGTCATATTAGGCATTTTTATATGCGGTAAGCTGGTGCTTTGGAGCAAATTAGGTCGATATGCCTGTGCATTAGGTGTGAATGTGAAGACTGAAATCTCTTTACTTGTGATAAGTTGTTTGATGTGTTTTTATAAGTGTATTTAAATGGTTCTTTTTTGGTCGTAAGTGTCATGACAACGATTTTCTTGAAATTAAATTTGCCATTTCTCACTTCGATCGCAAAACACTGAAAACGCTTCATTTAGTTTCTCTTGCTGCCGTAAATAAATCTTATTGCTTTTCTTTGAAGAGACACAGGTTTTTTTACATCACGCACATGAAAGGGTGACCAAACAGCGCATGCATGCTCAAGAATTGATCTTATTAGGCATTTTTATATGCGGTAAGCTTGTGCTTTGGAGCAAATTAGGTCGATATGCCTGTGGATTAGGTGTGAATGTTACTCCCAGATAATGAAATCTCTTTACTTGTGATAAGTTGTTTGATCTGTTTTTATAAGTGTATTTAAATGGTTCGTTTTTGGTCGTAAGTTTCATGACAACGATTTTCTTGAAATTAAATTTGCCATTTCTCACTTGAATCGCAGAACACTGAAAACGCTTCATTTAGTTTCTCTTGCTGCCGTAAATAAATCTTATTGCTTTTTTTGAAGAGACTCATGTTTTTATTACATCACTCACATGATAGGGTGACCAAACAGGGCATGTATGCTCTAGAATTGATCTTATTAGGCATTTTATATGCGGTAAGCTTGTGCTTTGGAGCAAATTAGGTCGATATGGCTTTGCATTAGGTGTGAATGTTACTCCCAAAGACTGAAATCTCTTTACTTGTGATAAGTTGTTTGAGCTGTTTTTATAAGTGTATTTAAATGGTTTTTTTTGGTCGTAAGTGTCATGACAACGATTTTCTTGAAATTAAATTTGCCATTTCTCACTTCGATCGCAAAACACTGAAAACGCTTCATTTAGTTTCTGTTCCTGCCGTAAATAAATCCTATTGCTTTTCTTTGAAGAGACACAGGTTTTTTTACATCACGCACATGAAAGGGTGACCAAACAGCGCATGCATGCTCAAGAATTGATCTAATTAGGCATTTTTATATGCGGTAAGCTTGTGCTTTTGAGCAAATTAGGTCGATATGCCTGTGGATTAGGTGTGAATGTTATTCCCAGATACTGAAATCTCTTTACTTGTGATAAGTTGTTTGATCTGTTTTTATAAGTGTATTTAAATGGTTTTTTTGGTCGTAAGTGTCATGACAACGATTTTTTTGAAATTAAATTTGCCATTTCTCACTTCAATCGCAGAACACTGAAAACGCTTCATTTAGTTTCTCTTGCTGCCGTAAATAAATCTTATTGCTTTTCTTAGAAGAGACTCAGGTTTTTTTACATCACGCACATGTAGGGGGACCAAACAGCGCATGTATGCTCAAGAATTGTTCTTATTAGGCATTTTTATATGCGGTAAGCTTGTGCTTTGGAGCAAATTAGGTCGATATGCCTGTGCATTAGGTGTGAATGTGAAGACTGAAATCTCTTTACTTGTGATAAGTTGTTTGATCTTTTTTATAAGTGTATTTAAATGGTTCTTTTTTGGTCGTAAGTGTCATGACAACGATTTTCTTGAAATTAAATTTGCCATTTCTCACTTCAATCGCAGAACACTGAAAACGCTTCATTTAGTTTCTCTTGCTGCCGTAAATAAATCTTATTGCTTTTCTTTGAAGAGACTCAGGTTTTTTTTACATCACGCACATGAAAGGGTGACCAAACAGCGCATGTATGCTCAAGAATTGATTTTATTAGGCATTTTTATATGCGGTAAGCTTGTGCTTTGGAGCAAATTAGGTCGATATGCCTGTGCATTAGGTGTGAATGTTACTCCCAAAGACTAAAATCTATTTACTTGTGATAAGTTGTTTGATCTGTTTATATAAGTGTATTTAAATGGTTCTTTTTTGGTCGTAAGTGTCATGACAACGATTTTCTTGAAATTAAATTTGCCATTTCTCACTTCAATCGCAGAACACTGAAAACGCTTCATTTAGTTTCTCTTGCTGCCGTAAATAAATCTTATTGCTTTTCTTTGAAGAGACTCAGGTTTTTTTTTACATCACGCACATGATAGGGTGACCAAACAGTGCATGTATGCTCAAGAATTGGTCTTATTAGACATATTTATATGCGGTAAGCTTGTGCTTTGGAGCAAATTAGGTCGATATGCCTGTGCATTAGGTGTGAATGTGAAGACTGAAATCTCTTTACTTGTGATAAGTTGCTTGATCTGTTTTTATAAGTGTATTTAAATGGTTCTTTTTTGGTCGTAAGTGTCATGACAACGATTTTCTTGAAATTAAATTTGCCATTTCTCACTTCAACCGCAGAACACTGAAAACGCTTCATTTAGTTTCTCTTGCTGCCGTAAATAAATCTTATTGCTTTTCTTAGAAGAGACTCAGGTTTTTTTACATCACGCACATGTAGGGGGACCAAACAGCGCATGTATGCTCAAGAATTGTTCTTATTAGGCATTTTTATATGCGGTAAGCTTGTGCTTTGGAGCAAATTAGGTCGATATGCCTGTGCGTTAGGTGTGAATGTGAATACTGAAATCTCTTTACTTGTGATAAGTTGTTTGATCTTTTTTATAAGTGTATTTAAATGGTTCTTTTTTGGTCGTAAGTGTCATGACAACGATTTTCTTGAAATTAAATTTGCCATTTCTCACTTCAATCGCAGAACACTGAAAACGCTTCATTTAGTTTCTCTTGCTGCCGTCAAAAAATCTTATTGCTTTTCTTTGAAGAGACTCAGGTTTTTTTTACATCACGCACATGAAAGAGTGACCAAACAGCGCATGTATGCTCAAGAATTGATTTTATTAGGCATTTTTATATGCGGTAAGCTTGTGCTTTGGAGCAAATTAGGTCGATATGCCTGTGCATTAGGTGTGAATGTTACTCCCAAAGACTAAAATCTATTTACTTGTGATAAGTTGTTTGATCTGTTTATATAAGTGTATTTAAATGGTTCTTTATTGGTCGTAAGTGTCATGACAACGATTTTCTTGAAATTAAATTTGCCATTTCTCACTTGAATCGCAGAACACTGAAAACGCTTCATTTAGTTTCTCTTGCTGCCGTAAATAAATCTTATTGCTTTTCTTTGAAGAGACTCAGGTTTTTTTTACATCACGCACATGATAGGGTGACCAAACAGTGCATGTATGCTCAAGAATTGGTCTTATTAGGCATATTTATATGCGGTAAAATTGTGCTTTGGAGCAAATTAGGTCGATATGACTGTGCATTAGGTGTGAATGTGAAGACTGAAATCTCTACTTGTGATAAGTTTGATGTCTTTTTATAAGTGTATTTAAATGGTTCTTTTTTGGTCGTAAGTGTCATGACAACGATTTTCTTGAAATTAAATTTGCCATTTCTCACTTCGATCGCAAAACACTGAAAACGCTTGATTTGGTTTCTCTTGCTGCCATAAATAAATCTTATTGCTTTTCTTTGAAGAGACACAGGTTTTTTTACATCACGCACATGAAAGGGTGACCAAACAGCGCATGCATGCTCAAGAAATGATCTTATTAGGCATTTTTATATGCGGTAAGCTTGTGCTTTGGAGCAAATTAGGTCGATATGCCTGTGCATTAGGTGTGAATGTTACTCCGAAAGACTGAAATCTCTTTACTTGTGATAAGTTGTTTGATCTGTTTTTATAAGTGTATTTAAATGGTTCTTTTTTGGTCGTAACTGTCATGACAACGATTTTCTTGAAATTAAATTTGACATTTCTCACTTCAATCGCAGAACACTGAAAACGCTTCATTTAGTTTTTCTTGCTGCCGTAAATAAATCTTATTGCTTTTCTTTGAAGAGACTCAGGTTTTTTTACATCACGCACATGACAGGGTGACCAAACAGCGCATGTATGCTCAAGAATCATGAAGTCAATAGAAGGAACGCCGACCAAAAGGTTGTTGTTTAATATGAAAACGAAGACGTTTCGGCTTCCATACGGAAGCCTTGATCACTGGGCGAAAAGCCGAAAGCACATCGCTTAAGTGCACTGCAGTAATCGTCCCAGGCGTCTTGCATACGTAGGCGGGAGATTGCCTGCGTTGTGGTTAAGGGTTTTTTCTGTTGATTAAATTATTAGGGATTCTAGATACCGACGTAACAGCCAATTCTTCTCTCTTGCGATGATTGAAGCTTCTTCCCAGGCTATTTTGTGCGTCGCGGCTTCCACGTGTTCCGCAAGTGCATTAGAAGCAATCCTCTTGTTGCTGACGTCGTTCTTGTGGTCCCTCAATCGTCTCTCGAAATTCCCGCTCTCGCCGATATAGCAGTAGTCGCAATCTGCGCAGGGAATCTTGTAGATGACGCCAGGAAACTTCTCTTTCTTTATCTTGTCTTTGACAGACACCAGCTCGTGCCTCAGCTTGCACGCCGGAACGTGAGCGACGTGTACGCCGTAAGTGCGCAAAACGCGAGCCAGAGACTCGCTCACGCCCAGTACATATGGGATAGCGGCTCGGGCTCGACGCGGGGTACCAACTGGTTCTGGCGGGCGTGATGACTGTTGACGAACGGAATCTACGAAGTGCTTCGGGTAGCCGCATTCACTCAGTTCTCGGCGCACTTGGCGTAGGTCAGCAGCCCGATCTTCTGGACTTGGGCAGATGTTTTTGGCACGTCGGACGACGGAAGCCACGACGGAGCGTTTGTGGCAAACCGGGTGCACGGAATTAAAATGAAGGTACCGGCCTGTGTGGGTGTCCTTTCTATCAACTTTGAAAGAAAGGCGGTGGTTACGGCGTTCGACCAAAACGTCCAGAAAAGGAAGACGGCAAGCAGCCTCCTCCTCAACCGTGAATTGAATGGAGTCTTCCATGCTATTGATGTGATCTGTGAAGGCACCTAACGCATCCTTAAGGCGCAGCTTTTCAATTTCTCAAGTTTGCGCAGTGCCACCTGAGCTCACGTTAGAGCGAACTCGTTTAAACTTCATCGAACTCTCCAAACTCCGTCGAACCTGTAAAGTCTGAATCACGAACCACCTTTGCAGGCTGATGGTGCTCGAAACTGGTTTTGCCCCCGAAAGGACACAGCGGGGTTTGCGGAGCCTCTTCCAAGCGCACACCCCTGAAGAAGCCGGGCGCCGGGCCGGGGGTGGCTTGTACCCATTTTTAACGGGGGGTGTCCGGCGGTGGGTTTCGAACCAACCACCTCCCGCAGCCGAGGCGGACGACCAAGCCTCTAAGCCAATCTCCCGCCTACGTATGCAAGATGCCTGGGGCGATTACTGCAGTGCACTTAAGCGATGTGCTTTGGGCTTTTCGCCCAGTGATCAAGGCTTCCGTATGGAAGCCGAAACGTCTTCGTTTTCATATTAAACAACAACCTTTTGGTCGGCGTTCCTTCTATTGACTTCAAGAATCTTCTTCCCGACCAGACGAGTTTTCGTCGAACGTTAGATTTTATGCTCAAGAATTGGTCTTATTAGGCATTTTTATATGCTGTAAGCTTGTGCTTTGGAGCAAATTAGGTCGATATGCCTGTGCATTAGGTGTGAATGTTACTCCCAAAGACTGAAATCTTTTTACTTGTGATAAGTTGTTTGGTCTGTTTTTATAAGTGTATTTAAATGGTTCTTTTTTGGTCGTAAGTGTCATGACGATTTTCTTGAATTTAAATTTGCCATTTCTCACTTCAATCGCAGAACACTGAAAACGCTTCATTTAGTTTTTCTTGCTGCCGTAAATAAATCTTATTGTTTTTCTCTGAAGAGACTCAGGTTTTTTTTACATCACGCACATGATAGGGTGACCAAACAGCGCATGTATGCTCAAGAATTGGTCTTATTAGGCATTTTTATACGCGGTAAGGTTGTGCTTTGGAGCAAATTAGGTCGATATGCCTGTGAATTAGGTGTGAATGTGAAGACTGAAATCTCTTTACTTGTGATAAGTTCTTTGTTTTGTTTTTATAAGTTTATTTAAATGGTTCGTTTTTAGTCGTACGTGTCATGACAACGATTTTCTTGAAATTAAATTTGCCATTTCTCACTTGAATCGCAAAACACTGAAAACGCTTCATTTAGTTTCTCTTGCTGCCGTAAATAAATCTTATTGCTTTTTTTGAAGAGACTCAGGTTTTTTTACATCACTCACAAGATAGGGTGACCAAACAGGGCATGTATGCTCAAGAATTGGTCTTATTAGGCATTTTTATATGTGGTAAGCTGGTGCTTTGGAGCAAATTAGGTCATATGCCTGTGCATTAGGTGTGAATGTGAAGACTGAAATCGCTTTACTTGTGATAAGTTGTTTCATCTGTTTTTATAAGTGTATTTAAATGGTTCTTTTTTGGTCGTGTCGTGACAACGATTTTCTTGAAATTAAATATGCCATTTCTCACTTCAATCGCAGAACACTGAAAACGCTTCATTTATTTTCTCTTGCCGCCGTAAATAAATCTTATTGCTTTTCTTTGAAGAGACTCAGGTTTTTTCACATTACGCACATGATAGGGTGACCAAACAGCGCATGTATGCTCAAGAATTGGTCTTATTAGGCATTTTTATAAGCGGCAAGCTTGTGCTTTGGAGCAAATTAGATCGAAATGCCTGTGGATTAGGTGTGAATGTTACTCCCAGATACTGAAATCTCTTTACTTGTGATAAGTTGTTTGATCTCTTTTTATAAGTGTATTTAAATGGTTCATTTTTGGTCGTAAGTTTCATGACACCGATTTTCTTGAAATTAAATTTCCCATTTCTCACTTTAATCGCAGAACATTGAAAACGCTTCATTTAGTTTCTCTTGCTGCTGTAAATAAATCTTATTGCTTTTCTTTGAAGAGACTCAGGTTTTTTTACATCACGCACATGATAGGGTGACCAAACAGCGCATGTATGCTCAAGAATTGTTCTTATTAGGCATTTTTATATGCGGTAAGATGGTGCTTTGGAGCAAATTAGGTCGATATGCCTGTCCATTAGGTGTGAATGTTACTCCCAAAGACTGAAATCTCTTTACTTGTGATAAGTTGTTTGATCTCTTTTTATAAGTGTATTTAAATGGTTCTTTTTTGGTCGTAAGTTTCATGACACCGATTTTCTTGAAATTAAATTTCCCATTTCTCACTTTAATCGCAGAACATTGAAAACGCTTCATTTAGTTTCTCTTGCTGCTGTAAATAAATCTTATTGCTTTTCTTTGAAGAGACTAAGGTTTTTTACATCACGCACATCATAGGGTGACCAAACAGCGCATGTATGCTCAAGAATTGTTCTATTAGGCATTTTTATATGCGGTAAGCTGGTGCTTTGGAGCAAATTAGGTCGATATGCTTGTGCATTAGGTGTGAATGTTACTCCCAAAGACTGAAATCTCTTTACTTGTGATAAGTTGTTTGATGTATTTTTATAAGTGTATTTAAATGGTTCTTTTTTGGTCGTAAGTGTCATGACAACGATTTTCTTGAAATTAAATTTGCCATTTCTCACTTCGATCGCAAAACACTGAAAACGCTTCATTTAGTTTCTCTTGCTGCCGTAAATACATCTTATTGCTTTTCTTTGAAGAGACACGGGTTTTTTTGCATCACGCATATGAAAGGGTGACCAAACAGCGCATGCATGCTCAAGAATTGATCTTATTAGGCATTTTTATATGCGGTAAGCTTGTGCTTTGGAGCAAATTAGGTCGATATGCCTGTGGATTAGGTGTGAATGTTACTCCCAGATACTGAAATCTCTTTACTTGTGATAAACTGTTTGATCTGTTTTTATAAGTGTATTTAAATGGTTATTTTTTGGTCGTAAGTGTCATGACAACGATTTTCTTGAAATTAAATTTGCCATTTATCACTTCCATCGCAGAACACTGAAAACGCTTCATTTAGTTTCTCTTGCTGCCGTAAATAAATTTTATTGCTTTTCTTTGAAGAGACTCAGGTTTTTTTACATCACTCCCATGATAGGGTGACCAAACAGGGCATGTATGCTCTAGAATTGATCTTATTAGGCATTTTTATATGCGGTAAGCTTGTGCTTTGGAGCAAATTAGGTCGATATGCCTGTGCATTAGGTGTGAATGTTACTCCCAAAGACTGAAATCTCTTTACTTGTGATAAGTTGTTTGAGCTGTTTTTATAAGTGTATTTAAATGGTTTTTTTTGGTCGTAAGTGTCATGACAACGATTTTCTTGAAATTAAATTTGCCATTTCTCACTTGAATCGCAAAACACTGAAAACGCTTCATTTAGTTTCTCTTGCTGCCGTAAATAAATCTTATTGCTTTTTTTGAAGAGACTCAGGTTTTTTTACATCACTCACAAGATAGGGTGACCAAACAGGGCATGTATGCTCAAGAATTGGTCTTATTAGGCATTTTTATATGTGGTAAGCTGGTGCTTTGGAGCAAATTAGGTCATATGCCTGTGCATTAGATGTGAATGTGAAGACTGAAATCGCTTTACTTGTGATAAGTTGTTTCACCTGTTTTTATAAGTGTATTTAAATGGTTCTTTTTTGGTCGTGTCGTGACAACGATTTTCTTGAAATTAAATATGCCATTTCTCACTTCAATCGCAGAACACTGAAAACGCTTCATTTATTTTCTCTTGCTGCCGTAAATAAATCTTATTGCTTTTCTTTGAAGAGACTCAGGTTTTTTCACATTACGCACATGATAGGGTGACCAAACAGCGCATGTATGCTCAAGAATTGGTCTTATTAGGCATTTTTATATGCGGCAAGCTTGTGCTTTGGAGCAAATTAGATCGAAATGCCTGTGGATTAGGTGTGAATGTTACTCCCAGATACTGAAATCTCTTTACTTGTGATAAGTTGTTTGATCTCTTTTTATAAGTGTATTTAAATGGTTCTTTTTTGGTCGTAAGTTTCATGACACCGATTTTCTTGAAATTAAATTTCCCATTTCTCACTTTAATCGCAGAACATTGAAAACGCTTCATTTAGTTTCTCTTGCTGCTGTAAATAAATCTTATTGCTTTTCTTTGAAGAGACTCAGGTTTTTTACATCACGCACATCATAGGGTGACCAAACAGCGCATGTATGCTCAAGAATTGTTCTTATTAGGCATTTTTATATGCGGTAAGCTGGTGCTTTGGAGCAAATTAGGTCGATATGCTTGTGCATTAGGTGTGAATGTTACTCCCAAAGACTGAAATCTCTTTACTTGTGATAAGTTGTTTGATGTATTTTTATAAGTGTATTTAAATGGTTCTTTTTTGGTCGTAAGTGTCATGACAACGATTTTCTTGAAATTAAATTTGCCATTTCTCACTTCGATCGCAAAACACTGAAAACGCTTCATTTAGTTTCTCTTGCTGCCGTAAATACATCTTATTGCTTTTCTTTGAAGAGACACGGGTTTTTTTGCATCACGCATATGAAAGGGTGACCAAACAGCGCATGCATGCTCAAGAATTGATCTTATTAGGCATTTTTATATGCGGTAAGCTTGTGCTTTGGAGCAAATTAGGTCGATATGCCTGTGGATTAGGTGTGAATGTTACTCCCAGATACTGAAATCTCTTTACTTGTGATAAACTGTTTGATCTGTTTTTATAAGTGTATTTAAATGGTTATTTTTTGGTCGTAAGTGTCATGACAACGATTTTCTTGAAATTAAATTTGCCATTTATCACTTCCATCGCAGAACACTGAAAACGCTTCATTTAGTTTCTCTTGCTGCCGTAAATAAATTTTATTGCTTTTCTTTGAAGAGACTCAGGTTTTTTTACATCACTCCCATGATAGGGTGACCAAACAGGGCATGTATGCTCTAGAATTGATCTTATTAGGCATTTTTATATGCGGTAAGCTTGTGCTTTGGAGCAAATTAGGTCGATATGCCTGTGCATTAGGTGTGAATGTTACTCCCAAAGACTGAAATCTCTTTACTTGTGATAAGTTGTTTGAGCTGTTTTTATAAGTGTATTTAAATGGTTTTTTTTGGTCGTAAGTGTCATGACAACGATTTTCTTGAAATTAAATTTGCCATTTCTCACTTGAATCGCAGAACACTGAAAACGCTTCATTTAGTTTCTCTTCCTGCCGTAAATAATGTTATTGATTTTCTTTGAAGAGACTCAGGTTTTTTTTACATCACGCACATGATAGGGTGACCAAACAGTGCATGTATGCTACAGAATTGGTCTTATTAGGCATATTTATATGCGGTAAGCTTGTGCTTTGGAGCAAATTAGGTCGATATGCCTGTGCATTAGGTGTGAATGTGAAGACTGAAATCTCTTTACTTGTGATAAGTTGTTTGATCTGTTTTTATAAGTGTATTTAAATGGTTCTTTTTTGGTCGTAAGTTTCATGACAACGATTTTCTTCAAATTAAATTTGCCATTTCTCACTTCAATCGCAGAACACTGAAAACGCTTCATTTAGTTTCTCTTGCTGCTATAAATAAATCTTATTGCTTTTCTTTGAAGAGACTCAGGTTTTTTTACATCACGCACATGATAGGGTGACCAAACAACGCATGTAGGCTCTAGAATTGGTCTTATTAGGCATTTTTATATGCGGTAAGCTGGTGCTTTGGAGCAAATTAGGTCGATATGCCTGTGGATTAGGTGTGAATGTTACTCCCAAATACTGAAATCTCTTTACTTGTGATAAGTTGTTTGATCTGTTTTTATAAGTGTATTTAAATGGTTCTTTTTTGGTCGTAAGTGTCATGACAACGATTTTCTTGAAATTAAATTTGCCATTTATCACTTCAATCGCAGAACACTGAAAACGCTTCATTTAGTTTCTCTTGCTGCCGTAAATAAATCTTATTGCTTTTCTTTGAAGAGACTCAGGTTTTTTTACATCACTCACATGATAGGGTGACCAAACAGGGCATGTATGCTCTAGAATTGATCTTATTAGGCATTTTTATATGCGGTAAGCTTGTGCTTTGGAGCAAATTAGGTCGATATGCCTGTGCATTAGGTGTGAATGTTACTCCCAAAGACTGAAATCTCTTTAATTGTGATAAGTTGTTTGAGTTGTTTTTATAAGTGTATTTAAATAGTTTTTTTTTGGTCGTAAGTGTCATGACAACGATTTTCTTGAAATTAAATTTGCCATTTCTCACTTGAATCGCAGAACACTGAAAACGCATCATTTAGTTTCTCTTCCTGCCGTAAATAAATCTTAGTGCTTTTCTTTGAAGCGACACAGGTTTTTTTACATCACGCACATGATAGGGTGACCAAACAGTGCATGTATGCTCAAGAATTGGTCTTATTACGCATATTTATATGCGGTAAGCTTGTGGAGCAAATTAGGTCGATATGCCTGTGCATTAGGTGTGAATGTGAAGACTGAAATCTCTTTACTTGTGATAAGTTGTTTGATCTGTTTTTATAAGTGTATTTAAATGGTTCTTTTTTGGTCGTAAGTGTCATGACAACGATTTTCTTGAAATTAAATTTGCCATTTATCACTTCAATCGCACAACACTGAAAACGCTTCATTTAGTTTCTCTTGCTGCCGTAAATAAATCTTATTGCTTTTCTTTGAAGAGACTCAGGTTTTTTTACATCACTCACATGATAGGGTGACCAAACAGGGCATGTATGCTCTAGAATTGATCTTATTAGGCATTTTTATATGCGGTAAGCTTGTGCTTTGGAGCAAATTAGGTCGATATGCCTGTGCATTAGGTGTGAATGTTACTCCCAAAGACTGAAATCTCTTTAATTGTGATAAGTTGTTTGAGTTGTTTTTATAAGTGTATTTAAATGGTTTTTTTTTGGTCGTAAGTGTCATGACAACGATTTTCTTGAAATTAAATTTGCCATTTCTCACTTGAATCGCAGAACACTGAAAACGCATCATTTAGTTTCTCTTCCTGCCGTAAATAAATCTTATTGCTTTTCTTTGAAGCGACACAGGTTTTTTTACATCACGCACATGATAGGGTGACCAAACAGTGCATGTATGCTCAAGAATTGGTCTTATTACGCATATTTATATGCGGTAAGCTTGTGGAGCAAATTAGGTCGATATGCCTGTGCATTAGGTGTGAATGTGAAGACTGAAATCTCTTTACTTGTGATAAGTTGTTTGATCTGTTTTTATAAGTGTATTTAAATGGTTCTTTTTTGGTCGTAAGTGTCATGACAACGATTTTCTTGAAATTAAATTTGCCATTTCTCACTTCAATCGCACAACACTGAAAACGCTTCATTTAGTTTCTCTTGCTGCCGTAAATAAATCTTATTGCTTTTCTTTGAAGAGACTCAGGTTTTTTTACATCACGCACATGTAGGGGGACCAAACAGCGCATGTATGCTCAAGAATTGGTCTTATTAGGCATTTTTATATGCGGTAAGCTTGTGCTTTGGAGCAAATTAGGTCGATATGCCTGTGCATTAGGTGTGAATGTGAAGACTGAAATCTCTACTTGTGATAAGTTGTTTGATCTTTTTTATAAGTGCATTTAAATGGTTCTTTTTTGGTCGTAAGTGTCATGACAACGATTTTCTTGAAATTAATTTTGCCATTTCTCACTTCAATCGCAGAACACTGAAAACGCTTCATTTAGTTTCTCTTGCTGCCGTAAATAAATCTTATTGCTTTTCTTTGAAGAGACTCAGGTTTTTTTACATCACTCACATGATAGGGTGACCAAACAGGGCATGTATGCTCTAGAATTGATCTTATTAGGCATTTTTATATGCGGTAAGCTTGTGCTTTGGAGCAAATTAGGTCGATATGCCTGTGCATTAGGTGTGAATGTTACTCCCAAAGACTGAAATCTCTTTAATTGTGATAAGTTGTTTGAGTTGTTTTTATAAGTGTATTTAAATGGTTTTTTTTTGGTCGTAAGTGTCATGACAACGATTTTCTTGAAATTAAATTTGCCATTTCTCACTTGAATCGCAGAACACTGAAAACGCATCATTTAGTTTCTCTTCCTGCCGTAAATAAATCTTATTGCTTTTCTTTGAAGCGACACAGGTTTTTTTACATCACGCACATGACAGGGTGACCAAACAGTGCATGTATGCTCAAGAATTGGTCTTATTACGCATATTCATATGCGGTAAGCTTGTGGAGCAAATTAGGTCGATATGCCTGTGCATTAGGTGTGAATGTGAAGACTGAAATCTCTTTACTTGTGATAAGTTGTTTGATCTGTTTTTATAAGTGTATTTTAATGGTTCTTTTTTGGTCGTAAGTGTCATGACAACGATTTTCTTGAAATTAAATTTGCCATTTATCACTTCAATCGCACAACACTGAAAACGCTTCATTTAGTTTCTCTTGCTGCCGTAAATAAATCTTATTGCTTTTCTTTGAAGAGACTCAGGCTTTTTACATCACTCACATGATAGGGTGACCAAACAGGGCATGTATGCTCTAGAATTGATCTTATTAGGCATTTTTATATGCGGTAAGCTTGTGCTTTGGAGCAAATTAGGTCGATATGCCTGTGCATTAGGTGTGAATGTTACTCCCAAAGACTGAAATCTCTTTAATTGTGATAAGTTGTTTGAGTTGTTTTTATAAGTGTATTTAAATGGTTTTTTTTTGGTCGTAAGTGTCATGACAACGATTTTCTTGGAATTAAATTTGCCATTTCTCACTTGAATCGCAGAACACTGAAAACGCATCATTTAGTTTCTCTTCCTGCCGTAAATAAATCTTATTGCTTTTCTTTGAAGCGACACAGGTTTTTTTACATCACGCACATGATAGGGTGACCAAACAGTGCATGTATGCTCAAGAATTGGTCTTATTACGCATATTTATATGCGGTAAGCTTGTGGAGCAAATTAGGTCGATATGCCTGTGCATTAGGTGTGAATGTGAAGACTGAAATCTCTTTACTTGTGATAAGTTGTTTGATCTGTTTTTATAAGTGTATTTAAATGGTTCTTTTTTGGTCGTAAGTGTCATGACAACGATTTTCTTGAAATTAAATTTGCCATTTCTCACTTCAATCGCACAACACTGAAAACGCTTCATTTAGTTTCTCTTGCTGCCGTAAATAAATCTTATTGCTTTTCTTTGAAGAGACTCAGGTTTTTTTACATCACGCACATGAAAGGGTGACCAAACAGCGCATGCATGCTCAAGAATTGATTTTATTAGGCATTTTTATATGCGGTAAGCTTGTGCTTTGGAGCAAATTAGATCGAAATGCCTGTGGATTAGGTGTGAATGTTACTCCCAGATACTGAAATCTCTTTACTTGTGATAAGTTGTTTGATCTCTTTTTATAAGTGTATTTAAATGGTTCTTTTTGGTCGTAAGTTTCATGACACCGATTTTCTTGAAATTAAATTTCCCATTTCTCACTTTAATCGCAGAACATTGAAAACGCTTCATTTAGTTTCTCTTGCTGCTGTAAATAAATCTTATTGCTTTTCTTTGAAGAGACTCAGGTTTTTTTACATCACGCACATGATAGGGTGACCAAACAGCGCATGTATGCTCAAGAATTGTTCTTATTAGGCATTTTTATATGCGGTAAGATGGTGCTTTGGAGCAAATTAGGTCGATATGCCTGTCCATTAGGTGTGAATGTTACTCCCAAAGACTGAAATCTCTTTACTTGTGATAAGTTGTTTGATCTCTTTTTATAAGTGTATTTAAATGGTTCTTTTTTGGTCGTAAGTTTCATGACACCGATTTTCTTGAAATTAAATTTCCCATTTCTCACTTTAATCGCAGAACATTGAAAACGCTTCATTTAGTTTCTCTTGCTGCTGTAAATAAATCTTATTGCTTTTCTTTGAAGAGACTCAGGTTTTTTACATCACGCACATGATAGGGTGACCAAACAGCGCATGTATGCTCAAGAATTGGTCTTATTAGGCATTTTTATATGCGGTAAGCTTGTGCTTTGGAGCAAATTAGATCGAAATGCCTGTGGATTAGGTGTGAATGTTACTCCCAGATACTGAAATCTCTTTACTTGTGATAAGTTGTTTGATCTCTTTTTATAAGTGTATTTAAATGGTTCTTTTTTGGTCGTAAGTTTCATGACACCGATTTTCTTGAAATTAAATTTCCCATTTCTCACTTT
This sequence comes from Amblyomma mixtum, assembly GCF_055824585.1. Lineage (NCBI taxonomy): Eukaryota > Metazoa > Arthropoda > Arachnida > Ixodida > Ixodidae > Amblyomma > Amblyomma mixtum. The sequence goes on from NC_143016.1 coordinate 205,406,100, forward strand.
AATCGCAGAACATTGAAAACGCTTCATTTAGTTTCTCTTGCTGCTGTAAATAAATCTTATTGCTTTTCTTTGAAGAGACTCAGGTTTTTTTACATCACGCACATCATAGGGTGACCAAACAGCGCATGTATGCTCAAGAATTGTTCTTATTAGGCATTTTTATATGCGGTAAGCTGGTGCTTTGGAGCAAATTAGGTCGATATGCCTGTGCATTAGGTGTGAATGTTACTCCCAAAGACTGAAATCTCTTTACTTGTGATAAGTTGTTTGATGTATTTTTATAAGTGTATTTAAATGGTTCTTTTTTGGTCGTAAGTGTCATGACAACGATTTTCTTGAAATTAAATTTGCCATTTCACACTTCGATCGGAAAACACTGAAAACGCTTCATTTAGTTTCTCTTGCTGCCGTAAATACATCTTATTGCTTTTCTTTGAAGAGACACGGGTTTTTTTGCATCACGCATATGAAAGGGTGACCAAACAGCGCATGCATGCTCAAGAATTGATCTTATTAGGCATTTTTATATGCGGTAAGCTTGTGCTTTGGAGCAAATTAGGTCGATATGCCTGTGGATTAGGTGTGAATGTTACTCCCAGATACTGAAATCTCTTTACTTGTGATAAACTGTTTGATCTGTTTTTATACGTGTATTTAAATGGTTATTTTTTGGTCGTAAGTGTCAAGACAACGATTTTCTTGAAATTAAATTTGCCATTTATCACTTCCATCGCAGAACACTGAAAACGCTTCATTTAGTTTCTCTTGCTGCCGTAAATAAATCTTATTGCTTTTCTTTGAAGAGACTCAGGTTTTTTTACATCACTCCCATGATAGGGTGACCAAACAGGGCATGTATGCTCTAGAATTGATCTTATTAGGCATTTTTATATGCGGTAAGCTTGTGCTTTGGAGCAAATTAGGTCGATATGCCTGTGCATTAGGTGTGAATGTTACTCCCAAAGACTGAAATCTCTTTACTTGTGATAAGTTGTTTGAGCTGTTTTTATAAGTGTATTTAAATGGTTTTTTTTGGTCGTAAGTGTCATGACAACGATTTTCTTGAAATTAAATTTGCCATTTCTCACTTGAATCGCAGAACACTGAAAACGCTTCATTTAGTTTCTCTTCCTGCCGTAAATAAATGTTATTGATTTTCTTTGAAGAGACTCAGGTTTTTTTTACATCACGCACATGATAGGGTGACCAAACAGTGCATGTATGCTACAGAATTGGTCTTATTAGGCATATTTATAAGCGGTAAGCTTGTGCTTTGGAGCAAATTAGGTCGATATGCCTGTGCATTAGGTGTGAATGTGAAGACTGAAATCTCTTTACTTGTGATAAGTTGTTTGATCTGTTTTTATAAGTGTATTTAAATGGTTCTTTTTTGGTCGTAAGTGTCATGACAACGATTTTCTTGAAATTAAATTTGCCATTTATCACTTCAATCGCAGAACATTGAAAACGCTTCATTTAGTTTCTCTTGCTGCTGTAAATAAATCTTATTGCTTTTCTTTGAAGAGACTCAGGTTGTTTACATCACGCACATCATAGGGTGACCAAACAGCGCATGTATGCTCAAGAATTGTTCTTATTAGGCATTTTTATATGCGGTAAGCTGGTGCTTTGGAGCAAATTAGGTCGATATGCTTGTGCATTAGGTGTGAATGTTACTCCCAAAGACTGAAATCTCTTTACTTGTGATAAGTTGTTTGATGTATTTTTATAAGTGTATTTAAATGGTTCTTTTTTGGTCGTAAGTGTCATGACAACGATTTTCTTGAAATTAAATTTGCCATTTCTCACTTCGATCGCAAAACACTGAAAACGCTTCATTTAGTTTCTCTTGCTGCCGTAAATACATCTTATTGCTTTTCTTTGAAGAGACACGGGTTTTTTTGCATCACGCATATGAAAGGGTGACCAAACAGCGCATGCATGCTCAAGAATTGATCTTATTAGGCATTTTTATATGCGGTAAGCTTGTGCTTTGGAGCAAATTAGGTCGATATGCCTGTGGATTAGGTGTGAATGTTACTCCCAGATACTGAAATCTCTTTACTTGTGATAAACTGTTTCATCTGTTTTTATAAGTGTATTTAAATGGTTATTTTTTGGTCGTAAGTGTCATGACAACGATTTTCTTGAAATTAAATTTGCCATTTATCACTTCCATCGCAGAACACTGAAAACGCTTCATTTAGTTTCTCTTGCTGCCGTAAATAAATTTTATTGCTTTTCTTTGAAGAGACTCAGGTTTTTTTACATCACTCCCATGATAGGGTGACCAAACAGTGCATGTATGCTACAGAATTGGTCTTATTAGGCATATTTATATGCGGTAAGCTTGTGCTTTGGAGCAAATTAGGTCGATATGCCTGTGCATTAGGTGTGAATGTGAAGACTGAAATCTCTTTACTTGTGATAAGTTGTTTGATCTGTTTTTATAAGTGTATTTAAATGGTTCTTTTTTGGTCGTAAGTTTCATGACAACGATTTTCTTCAAATTAAATTTGCCATTTCTCACTTCAATCGCAGAACACTGAAAACGCTTCATTTAGTTTCTCTTGCTGCTATAAATAAATCTTATTGCTTTTCTTTGAAGAGACTCAGGTTTTTTTACATCACGCACATGATAGGGTGACCAAACAGCGCATGTAGGCTCTAGAATTGGTCTTATTAGGCATTTTTATATGCGGTAAGCTGGTGCTTTGGAGCAAATTAGGTCGATATGCCTGTGGATTAGGTGTGAATGTTACTCCCAAATACTGAAATCTCTTTACTTGTGATAAGTTGTTTGATCTGCTTTTATAAGTGTATTTAAATGGTTCTTTTTTGGTCGTAAGTGTCATGACAACGATTTTCTTGAAATTAAATTTGCCATTTATCACTTCAATCGCAGAACACTGAAAACGCTTCATTTAGTTTCTCTTGCTGCCGTAAATAAATCTTATTGCTTTTCTTTGAAGAGACTCAGGTTTTTTTACATCACTCACATGATAGGGTGACCAAACAGGGCATGTATGCTCTAGAATTGATCTTATTAGGCATTTTTATATGCGGTAAGCTTGTGCTTTGGAGCAAATTAGGTCGATATGCCTGTGCATTAGGTGTGAATGTTACTCCCAAAGACTGAAATCTCTTTAATTGTGATAAGTTGTTTGAGTTGTTTTTATAAGTGTATTTAAATGGTTTTTTTTTGGTCGTAAGTGTCATGACAACGATTTTCTTGAAATTAAATTTGCCATTTCTCACTTGAATCGCAGAACACTGAAAACGCATCATTTAGTTTCTCTTCCTGCCGTAAATAAATCTTATTGCTTTTCTTTGAAGCGACACAGGTTTTTTTACATCACGCACATGATAGGGTGACCAAACAGTGCATGTATGCTCAAGAATTGGTCTTATTACGCATATTTATATGCGGTAAGCTTGTGCTTTGGAGCAAATCAGGTCGATATGCCTGTGCATTAGGTGTGAATGTGAAGACTGAAATCTCTACTTGTGGTAAGTTGTTTGATCTTTTTTATAAGTGCATTTAAATGGTTCTTTTTTGGTCGTAAGTGTCATGACAACGATTTTCTTGAAATTAAATTTGCCATTTCTCACTTCAATCGCAGAACACTGAAAACGCTTCATTTAGTTTCTCTTGCCTCCGTAAATAAATCTTATTGCTTTTCTTTGAAGAGACTCAGGTTTTTTTTACATCACGCACATGAAAGGGTGACCAAACACCGCATGTATGCTCAAGAATTGATCTTATTAGGCATTTTTATATGAGGTAAGCTTGTGCTTTGGAGCAAATTAGGTCCATATGCCTGTGCATTAGGTGTGAATGTGAAGACTGAAATCTCTTTACTTGTGATAAGTTGTTTGATCTGTTTTTATAAGTGTATTTAAATGGTTCTTTTTTGGTCGTAAGTGTCATGACAACGACTTTCTTGAAATTAAATTTGCCATTTCTCACTTGAATCGCAGAACACTGAAAACGCTTCATTTAGTTCCTCTTACTGCCGTAAATAAATCTTATTGCTTTTCTTTGAAGAGACTCAGGTTTTTTTGCATCACGTACATGATAGGGTGACCAAACAGCGCATATATGCTCAAGAATTGGTCTTATTAGGCATTTTTATATGCGGTAAGCTTGTGCTTTGGAGCAAATTACGTCGATATGCCTGTGCATTAGGTGTGAATGTGAAGACTGAAATCTACTTGTGATAAGTTGTTTGATGTCTTTTTATAAGTGTATTTAAATGGTTCTTTTTTGGTCGTAAGTGTCATGACAACGATTTTCTTGAAATTAAATTTGCCATTTCTCACTTCGATCGCAAAACACTGAAAACGCTTCATTTAGTTTCTCTTGCTGCCGTAAATACATCTTATTGCTTTTCTTTGAAGAGACTCAGGTTTTTTTACATCACTCACATGATAGGGTGACCAAACAGGGCATGTATGCTCTAGAATTGATCTTATTAGGCATTTTTATATGCGGTAAGCTTGTGCTTTGGAGCAAATTAGGTCGATATGCCTGTGCATTAGGTGTGAATGTTACTCCCAAAGACTGAAATCTCTTTAATTGTGATAAGTTGTTGGAGTTGTTTTTATAAGTGTATTTAAATGGTTTTTTTTGGTCGTAAGTGTCATGACAACGATTTTCTTGAAATTAAATTTGCCATTTCTCACTTGAATCGCAGAACACTGAAAACGCATCATTTAGTTTCTCTTCCTGCCGTAAATAAATCTTATTGCTTTTCTTTGAAGCGACACAGGTTTTTTTACATCACGCACATGATAGGGTGACCAAACAGTGCATGTATGCTCAAGAATTGGTCTTATTACGCATATTTATATGCGGTAAGCTTGTGGAGCAAATTAGGTCGATATGCCTGTGCATTAGGTGTGAATGTGAAGACTGAAATCTCTTTACTTGTGATAAGTTGTTTGATCTGTTTTTATAAGTGTATTTAAATGGTTCTTTTTTGGTCGTAAGTGTCATGACAACGATTTTCTTGAAATTAAATTTGCCATTTCTCACTTCAATCGCACAACACTGAAAACGCTTCATTTAGTTTCTCTTGCTGCCGTAAATAAATCTTATTGCTTTTCTTTGAAGAGACTCAGGTTTTTTTACATCACGCACATGTAGGGGGACCAAACAGCGCATGTATGCTCAAGAATTGGTCTTATTAGGCATTTTTATATGCGGTAAGCTTGTGCTTTGGAGCAAATTAGGTCGATGTGCCTGTGCATTAGGTGTGAATGTGAAGACTGAAATCTCTACTTGTGATAAGTTGTTTGATCTTTTTTATAAGTGCATTTAAATGGTTCTTTTTTTTTCGTAAGTGTCATGACAACGATTTTCTTGAAATTAAATTTGCCATTTCTCACTTCAATCGCAGAACACTGAAAACGCTTCATTTAGTTTCTCTTGCTGCCGTAAATAAATCTTATTGCTTTTCTCTGAAGAGACTCAGGTTTTTTTACATCACTCACATGATAGGGTGACCAAACAGGGCATGTATGCTCTAGAATTGATCTTATTAGGCATTTTTATATGCGGTAAGCTTGTGCTTTGGAGCAAATTAGGTCGATATGCCTGTGCATTAGGTGTGAATGTTACTCCCAAAGACTGAAATCTCTTTAATTGTGATAAGTTGTTTGAGTTGTTTTTATAAGTGTATTTAAATGGTTTTTTTTGGTCGTAAGTGTCATGACAACGATTTTCTTGAAATTAAATTTGCCATTTATCACTTCAATCGCACAACACTGAAAACGCTTCATTTAGTTTCTCTTGCTGCCGTAAATAAATCTTATTGCTTTTCTTTGAAGAGACTCAGGTTTTTTTACATCACTCACATGATAGGGTGACCAAACAGGGCATGTATGCTCTAGAATTGATCTTATTAGGCATTTTTATATGCGGTAAGCTTGTGCTTTGGAGCAAATTAGGTCGATATGCCTGTGCATTAGGTGTGAATGTTACTCCCAAAGACTGAAATCTCTTTAATTGTGATAAGTTGTTTGAGTTGTTTTTATAAGTGTATTTAAATGGTTTTTTTTGGTCGTAAGTGTCATGACAACGATTTTCTTGAAATTAAATTTGCCATTTCTCACTTGAATCGCAGAACACTGAAAACGCATCATTTAGTTTCTCTTCCTGCCGTAAATAAATCTTATTGCTTTTCTTTGAAGCGACACAGGTTTTTTTACATCACGCACATGATAGGGTGACCAAACAGTGCATGTATGCTCAAGAATTGGTCTTATTACGCATATTTATATGCGGTAAGCTTGTGGAGCAAATTAGGTCGATATGCCTGTGCATTAGGTGTGAATGTGAAGACTGAAATCTCTTTACTTGTGATAAGTTGTTTGATCTGTTTTTATAAGTGTATTTAAATGGTTCTTTTTTGGTCGTAAGTGTCATGACAACGATTTTCTTGAAATTAAATTTGCCATTTCTCACTTCAATCGCACAACACTGAAAACGCTTCATTTAGTTTCTCTTGCTGCCGTAAATAAATCTTATTGCTTTTCTTTGAAGAGACTCAGGTTTTTTTTACATCACGCATATGAAAGGGTGACCAAACAGCGCATGCATGCTCAAGAATTGATTTTATTAGGCATTTTTATATGCGGTAAGCTTGTGCTTTGGAGCAAATTAGATCGAAATGCCTGTGGATTAGGTGTGAATGTTACTCCCAGATACTGAAATCTCTTTACTTGTGATAAGTTGTTTGATCTCTTTTTATAAGTGTATTTAAATGGTTCTTTTTGGTCGTAAGTTTCATGACACCGATTTTCTTGAAATTAAATTTCCCATTTCTCACTTTAATCGCAGAACATTGAAAACGCTTCATTTAGTTTCTCTTGCTGCTGTAAATAAATCTTATTGCTTTTCTTTGAAGAGACTCAGGTTTTTTTACATCACGCACATGATAGGGTGACCAAACAGCGCATGTATGCTCAAGAATTGTTCTTATTAGGCATTTTTATATGCGGTAAGATGGTGCTTTGGAGCAAATTAGGTCGATATGCCTGTCCATTAGGTGTGAATGTTACTCCCAAAGACTGAAATCTCTTTACTTGTGATAAGTTGTTTGATCTCTTTTTATAAGTGTATTTAAATGGTTCTTTTTTGGTCGTAAGTTTCATGACACCGATTTTCTTGAAATTAAATTTCCCATTTCTCACTTTAATCGCAGAACATTGAAAACGCTTCATTTAGTTTCTCTTGCTGCTGTAAATAAATCTTATTGCTTTTCTTTGAAGAGACTCAGGTTTTTTACATCACGCACATGATAGGGTGACCAAACAGCGCATGTATGCTCAAGAATTGTTCTTATTAGGCATTTTTATATGCGGTAAGCTGGTGCTTTGGAGCAAATTAGGTCGATATGCCTGTGCATTAGGTGTGAATGTTACTCCCAAAGACTGAAATCTCTTTACTTGTGATAAGTTGTTTGATGTATTTTTATAAGTGTATTTAAATGGTTCTTTTTTGGTCGTAAGTGTCATGACAACGATTTTCTTGAAATTAAATTTGCCATTTCTCACTTCGATCGCAAAACACTGAAAACGCTTCATTTAGTTTCTCTTGCTGCCGTAAATACATCTTATTGCTTTTCTTTGAAGAGACACGGGTTTTTTTGCATCACGCATATGAAAGGGTGACCAAACAGCGCATGCATGCTCAAGAATTGATCTTATTAGGCATTTTTATATGCGGTAAGCTTGTGCTTTGGAGCAAATTAGGTCGATATGCCTGTGGATTAGGTGTGAATGTTACTCCCAGATACTGAAATCTCTTTACTTGTGATAAACTGTTTGATCTGTTTTTATAAGTGTATTTAAATGGTTATTTTTTGGTCGTAAGTGTCATGACAACGATTTTCTTGAAATTAAATTTGCCATTTATCACTTCCATCGCAGAACACTGAAAACGCTTCATTTAGTTTCTCTTGCTGCCGTAAATAAATCTTATTGCTTTTCTTTGAAGAGACTCAGGTTTTTTTACATCACTCCCATGATAGGGTGACCAAACAGGGCATGTATGCTCTAGAATTGATCTTATTAGGCATTTTTATATGCGGTAAGCTTGTGCTTTGGAGCAAATTAGGTCGATATGCCTGTGCATTAGGTGTGAATGTTACTCCCAAAGACTGAAATCTCTTTACTTGTGATAAGTTGCTTGAGCTGTTTTTATAAGTGTATTTAAATGGTTTTTTTTGGTCGTAAGTGTTATGACAACGATTTTCTTGAAATTAAATTTGCCATTTCTCACTTGAATCGCAGAACACTGAAAACGCTTCATTTAGTTTCTCTTCCTGCCGTAAATAAATGTTATTGATTTTCTTTGAAGAGACTCAGGTTTTTTTTACATCACGCACATGATAGGGTGACCAAACAGTGCATGTATGCTACAGAATTGGTCTTATTAGGCATATTTATATGCGGTAAGCTTGTGCTTTGGAGCAAATTAGGTCGATATGCCTGTGCATTAGGTGTGAATGTGAAGACTGAAATCTCTTTACTTGTGATAAGTTGTTTGATCTGCTTTTATAAGTGTATTTAAATGGTTCTTTTTTGGTCGTAAGTGTCATGACAACGATTTTCTTGAAATTAAATTTGCCATTTATCACTTCAATCGCAGAACACTGAAAACGCTTCATTTAGTTTCTCTTGCTGCCGTAAATAAATCTTATTGCTTTTCTTTGAAGAGACTCAGGTTTTTTTACATCACTCACATGATAGGGTGACCAAACAGGGCATGTATGCTCTAGAATTGATCTTATTAGGCATTTTTATATGCGGTAAGCTTGTGCTTTGGAGCAAATTAGGTCGATATGCCTGTGGATTAGGTGTGAATGTTACTCCCAAATACTGAAATCTCTTTAATTGTGATAAGTTGTTTGAGTTGTTTTTATAAGTGTATTTAAATGGTTTTTTTTTTGGTCGTAAGTGTCATGACAACGATTTTCTTGAAATTAAATTTGCCATTTCTCACTTGAATCGCAGAACACTGAAAACGCATCATTTAGTTTCTCTTCCTGCCGTAAATAAATCTTATTGCTTTTCTTTGAAGCGACACAGGTTTTTTTACATCACGCACATGATAGGGTGACCAAACAGTGCATATGCGGTAAGCTTGTGGAGCAAATTAGGTCGATATGCCTGTGCATTAGGTGTGAATGTGAAGACTGAAATCTCTTTACTTGTGATAAGTTGTTTGATCTGTTTTTATAAGTGTATTTAAATGGTTCTTTTTTGGTCGTAAGTGTCATGACAACGATTTTCTTGAAATTAAATTTGCCATTTCTCACTTCAATCGCAGAACACTGAAAACACTTCATTTAGTTTCTCTTGCTGCCGTAAATAAATCTTATTGCTTTTCTTTGAAGAGACTCAGGTTTTTTTACATCACGCACATGTAGGGGGACCAAACAGCGCATGTATGCTCAAGAATTGGTCTTATTAGGCATTTTTATATGCGGTAAGCTTGTGCTTTGGAGCAAATTAGGTCGATATGCCTGTGCATTAGGTGTGAATGTGAAGACTGAAATCTCTACTTGTGATAAGTTGTTTGATCTTTTTTATAAGTGCATTTAAATGGTTCTTTTTTGGTCGTAAGTGTCATGACAACGATTTTCTTGAAATTAAATTTGCCATTTCTCACTTCAATCGCAGAACACTGAAAACGCTTCATTTAGTTTCTCTTGCTGCCGTAAATAAATCTTATTGCTTTTCTTTGAAGAGACTCAGGTTTTTTTTACATCACGCACATGAAAGGGTGACCAAACAGCGCATGCATGCTCAAGAATTGATTTTATAAGGCATTTTTATATGCGGTAAGCTTGTGCTTTGGAGCAAATTAGGTCGATACGCCTGTGCATTAGGTGTGAATGTTACTCCCAAAGACTAAAATCTATTTACTTGTGATAAGTGTTTTGATCTGTTTTTATAAGTGTATTTAATTGGTTCTTTTTTGGTCGTAAGTGTCATGACAACGATTTTCTTGAAATTAAATTTGCCATTTCTCACTTGAATCGCAGAACACTGAAAACGCTTCATTTAGTTTCTCTTGCTGCCGTAAATAAATCTTATTGCTTTTCTTTGAAGAGACTCAGGTTTTTTTACATGACGCACATGTAGGGGGACCAAACAGCGCATGTATGCTCAAGAATTGGTCTTATTAGGCATTTTTATATGCGGTAAGCTTGTGCTTTGGAGCAAATTAGGTCGATATGCCTGTGCATTAGGTGTGAATGTGAAGACTGAAATCTCTACTTGTGATAAGTTGTTTGATCTTTTTTATAAGTGCATTTAAATGGTTCTTTTTTGGTCGTAAGTGTCATGACAACGATTTTCTTGAAATTAAATTTGCCATTTCTCACTTCAATCGCAGAACACTGAAAACGCTTCATTTAGTTTCTCTTGCTGCCGTAAATAAATCTTATTGCTTTTCTTTGAAGAGACTCAGGTTTTTTTTACATCACGCACATGAAAGGGTGACCAAACAGCGCATGCATGCTCAAGAATTGATTTTATAAGGCATTTTTATATGCGGTAAGCTTGTGCTTTGGAGCAAATTAGGTCAATACGCCTGTGCATTAGGTGTGAATGTTACTCCCAAAGACTAAAATCTATTTACTTGTGATAAGTGTTTTGATCTGTTTTTATAAGTGTATTTAATTGGTTCTTTTTTGGTCGTAAGTGTCATGACAACGATTTTCTTGAAATTAAATTTGCCATTTATCACTTCCATCGCAGAACACTGAAAACGCTTCATTTAGTTTCTCTTGCTGCCGTAAATAAATTTTTTTGCTTTTCTTTGAAGAGACTCAGGTTTTTTTACATCACTCCCATGATAGGGTGACCAAACAGGGCATGTATGCTCTAGAATTGATCTTATTAGGCATTTTTATATGCGGTAAGCTTGTGCTTTGGAGCGAATTAGGTCGATATGCCTGTGCATTAGGTTTGAATGTTACTCCCAAAGACTGAAATCTCTTTACTTGTGATAAGTTGTTTGAGCTGTTTTTATAAGTGTATTTAAATGGTTTTTTTTGGTCGTAAGTGTCATGACAACGATTTTCTTGAAATTAAATTTGCCATTTCTCACTTGAATCGCAGAACACTGAAAACGCTTCATTTAGTTTCTCTTCCTGCCGTAAATAAATGTTATTGATTTTCTTTGAAGAGACTCAGGTTTTTTTTACATCACGCACATGATAGGGTGACCAAACAGTGCATGTATGCTACAGAATTGGTCTTATTAGGCATATTATATGCGGTAAGCTTGTGCTTTGGAGCAAATTAGGTCGATATGCCTGTGCATTAGGTGTGAATGTGAAGACTGAAATCTCTTTACTTGTGATAAGTTGTTTGATCTGTTTTGATAAGTGTATTTAAATGGTTCTTTTTTGGTCGTAAGTTTCATGACAACGATTTTCTTCAAATTAAATTTGCCATTTCTCACTTCAATCGCAGAACACTGAAAACGCTTCATTTAGTTTCTCTTGCTGCTGTAAATAAATCTTATTGCTTTTCTTTGAAGAGACTCAGGTTTTTTTACATCACGCACATGATAGGGTGACCAAACAGCGCATGTAGGCTCTAGAATTGGTCTTATTAGGTATTTTTATATGCGGTAAGCTGGTGCTTTGGAGCAAATTAGGTCGATATGCCTGTGGATTAGGTGTGAATTTAATCCCAAATATTGAAATCTCTTTACTTGTGATAAGTTGTTTGATCTGTTTTTATAAGTGTATTTAAATGGTTCTTTTTTTGGTCGTAAGTGTCATGACAACGATTTTCTTGAAATTAAATTTGCCATTTATCACTTCAATCGCAGAACACTGAAAACGCTTCATTTAGTTTCTCTTGCTGCCGTAAATAAATCTTATTGCTTTTCTTTGAAGAGACTCAGGTTTTTTTACATCACTCACATGATAGGGTGACCAAACAGGGCATGTATGCTCTAGAATTGATCTTATTAGGCATTTTTATATGCGGTAAGCTTGTGCTTTGGAGCAAATTAGGTCGATATGCCTGTGCATTAGGTGTGAATGTTACTCCCAAAGACTGAAATCTCTTTAATTGTGATAAGTTGTTTGAGTTGTTTTTATAAGTGTATTTAAATGGTTTTTTTTTGGTCGTAAGTGTCATGACAACGATTTTCTTGAAATTAAATTTGCCATTTCTCACTTGAATCGCAGAACACTGAAAACGCATCATTTAGTTTCTCTTCCTGCCGTAAATAAATCTTATTGCTTTTCTTTGAAGCGACACAGGTTTTTTTACATCACGCACATGATAGGGTGACCAAACAGTGCATGTATGCTCAAGAATTGGTCTTATTACGCATATTTATATGCGGTAAGCTTGTGGAGCAAATTAGGTCGATATGCCTGTGCATTAGGTGTGAATGTGAAGACTGAAATCTCTTTACTTGTGATAAGTTGTTTGATCTGTTTTTATAAGTGTATTTAAATGGTTCTTTTTTGGTCGTAAGTGTCATGACAACGATTTTCTTGAAATTAAATTTGCCATTTCTCACTTCAATCGCAGAACACTGAAAACGCTTCATTTAGTTTCTCTTGCTGCCGTAAATAAATCTTATTGCTTTTCTTTGAAGAGACTCAGGTTTTTTTACATCACGCACATGTAGGGGGACCAAACAGCGCATGTATGCTCAAGAATTGGTCTTATTAGGCATTTTTATATGCGGTAAGCTTGTGCTTTGGAGCAAATTAGGTCGATATGCCTGTGCATTAGGTGTGAATGTGAAGACTGAAATCTCTACTTGTGATAAGTTGTTTGATCTTTTTTATAAGTGCATTTAAATGGTTCTTTTTTGGTCGTAAGTGTCATGACAACGATTTTCTTGAAATTAAATTTGCCATTTCTCACTTCAATCGCAGAACACTGAAAACGCTTCATTTAGTTTCTCTTGCTGCCGTAAATAAATCTTATTGCTTTTCTTTGAAGAGACTCAGGTTTTTTTTACATCACGCACATGAAAGGGTGACCAAACAGCGCATGCATGCTCAAGAATTGATTTTATAAGGCATTTTTATATGCGGTAAGCTTGTGCTTTGGAGCAAATTAGGTCGATACGCCTGTGTATTAGGTGTGAATGTTACTCCCAAAGACTAAAATCTATTTACTTGTGATAAGTGTTTTGATCTGTTTTTATAAGTGTATTTAATTGGTTCTTTTTTGGTCGTAAGTGTCATGACAACGATTTTCTTGAAATTAAATTTGCCATTTCTCACTTGAATCGCAGAACACTGAAAACGCTTCATTTAGTTTGTCTTGCTGCCGTAAATAAATCTTATTGCTTTTCTTTGAAGAGACTCAGGTTTTTTTACATCACGCACATGATAGGGTGACCAAACAGCGCATGTATGCTCAAGAATTGGTCTTATTAGGCATTTTTATATGCGGTAAGCTGGTGCTTTGGAGCAAATTAGGTCGATATGCCTGTGCATTACGTGTGAATGTGAAGACTGAAATCTCTTTACTTGTGATAAGTTGTTTGATGTATTTTTATAAGTGTATTTAAATGGTTCTTTTTTGGTCGTAAGTGTTATGACAACGATTTTCTTGAAATTAAATTTGCCATTTCTCACTTCGACCGCAAAACACTGAAAACGCTTCATTTAGTTTCTCTTGCTGCCGTAAATACATCTTATTGCTTTTCTTTGAAGAGACTCAGGTTTTTTTACATCACGCACATGTAGGGGGACCAAACAGCGCATGTATGCTCAAGAATTGGTCTTATTAGGCATTTTTATATGCGGTAAGCTTGTGCTTTGGAGCAAATTAGGTCGATATGCCTGTGCATTAGGTGTGAATGTGAAGACTGAAATCTCTACTTGTGATAAGTTGTTTGATCTTTTTTATAAGTGCATTTAAATGGTTCTTTTTTGGTCGTAAGTGTCATGACAACGATTTTCTTGAAATTAAATTTGACATTTCTCACTTCAATCGCAGAACACTGAAAACGCTTCATTTAGTTTCTCTTGCTGCCGTAAATAAATCTTATTGCTTTTCTTTGAAGAGACTCAGGTTTTTTTACATCACGCACATGAAAGGGTGACCAAACAGCGCATGTATGCTCAAGAATTGATTTTATTAGGCATTTTTATATGCGGTAAGCTTGTGCTTTGGAGCAAATTAGGTCGATATGCCTGTGCATTAGGTGTGAATGTTACTCCCAAAGACTGAAATCTCTTTACTTGTGATAAGTTGTTTGAGCTGTTTTTATAAGTGTATTTAAATGGTTTTTTTTGGTCGTAAGTGTCATGACAACGATTTTCTTGAAATTAAATTTGCCATTTCTCACTTGAATCGCAGAACACTGAAAACGCTTCATTTAGTTTCTCTTCCTGCCGTAAATAAATGTTATTGCTTTTCTTTGAAGAGACCCAGGTTTTTTTTTACATCACGCACATGATAGGGTGACCAAACAGTGCATGTATGCTCAAGAATTGGTCTTATTAGGCATATTTATATGCGGTAAGCTTGTGCTTTGGAGCAAATTAGGTCGATATGCCTGTGCATTAGGTGTGAATGTGAAGACTGAAATCTCTTTACTTGTGATAAGTTGTTTGATCTGTTTTTATAAGTGTATTTAAATGGTTCTTTTTTGGTCGTAAATTTCATGACAACGATTTTCTTGAAATTAAATTTGCCATTTCTCACTTCAATCGCAGAACACTGAAAACGCTTCATTTAGTTTCTCTTGCTGCTGTAAATAAATCTTATTGCTTTTCTTTGAAGAGACTCAGGTTTTTTTACATCACGCACATGATAGGGAGACCAAACAGCGCATGTATGCTCTAGAATTGGTCTTATTAGGCATTTTTATATGCGGTAAGCTGGTGCTTTGGAGCAAATTAGGTCGATATGCCTGTGCATTAGGTGTGAATGTGAAGACTGAAATCTCTTTACTTGTGATAAGTTGTTTGAGTTGTTTTTATAAGTGTATTTAAATGGTTTTTTTGGTCGTTAGTGTCAGGACAACGATTTTCTTGAAATTAAATTTGCCATTTCTCACTTCAATCGCAGAACACTGAAAACGCTTCATTTAGTTTCTCTTGCTGCCGTAAATAAATTTTATTGCTTTTCTTTGAAAAGACTCAGGTTTTTTTTACATCACGCACATGATAGGGTGACCAAACAGCGCATGTATGATCAAGAATTGGTCTTATTAGGCATTTTTATATGCGGTAAGCTTGTGCTTTTGAGCAAATTAGGTCGATATGTCTGTGCATTAGGTGTGAATGTTACTCCCAAAGACTGAAATCTCTTTACTTGTGATAAGTTGTTTGAGCTGTTTTTATAAGTGTATTTAAATGGTTTTCTTTGGTCGTAAGTGTCATGACAACGATTTTCTTGAAATTAAATTTGCCATTTCTCACTTGAATCGCAGAACACTGAAAACGCTTCATTTAGTTTCTCTCCTGCCGTAAATAAATGTTATTGCTTTTCTTTGAAGAGACTCAGGTTTTTTTTACATCACGCACATGATAGGGTGACCAAAGAGTGCATGTATGCTCAAGAATTGGTCTTATTAGACATATTTATATGCGGTAAGCTTGTGCTTTGGAGCAAATTAGGTCGATATGCCTGTGCATTAGGTGTGAATGTGAAGACTGAAATCTCTTTACTTGTGATAAGTTGTTTGATCTGTTTTTATAAGTGTATTTAAATGGTTCTTTTTTGGTCGTAAGTTTCATGACAACGATTTTCTTGAAATTAAATTTGCCATTTCTCACTTCAATCGCAGAACACTGAAAACGCTTCATTTAGTTTCTCTTGCTGCTGTAAATAAATCTTATTGCTTTTCTTTGAAGAGACTCAGGTTTTTTTACATCACGCACATGATAGGGAGACCAAACAGCGCATGTATGCTCTAGAATTGGTCTTATTAGGCATTTTTATATGCGGTAAGCTGGTGCTTTGGAGCAAATTAGGTCGATATGCCTGTGCATTAGGTGTGAATGTGAAGACTGAAATCTCTTTACTTGTGATAAGTTTTTTGAGTTGTTTTTATAAGTGTATTTAAATGGTTTTTTTTGGTCGTAAGTGTCATGACAACGATTTTCTTGAAATTAAATTTGCCATTTCTCACTTGAATCGCAGAACAATGAAAACGCTTCATTTAGTTTCTCTTCCTGCCGTAAATAAATCTTATTGCTTTTCTTTGAAGCGACTCAGGTTTTTTTTACACCACGCACATGATAGGGTGACCAAACAGTGCATGTATGCTCAAGAATTGGTCTTATTACGCATATTTATATGCGGTAAGCTTGTGGAGCAAATTAGGTCGATATGCCTGTGCATTAGGTGTGAATGTGAAGACTGAAATCTCTTTACTTGTGATAAGTTGTTTGATCTGTTTTTATAAGTGTATTTAAATGGTTCTTTTTTGGTCGTAAGTGTCATGACAACGATTTTCTTGAAATTAAATTTGCCATTTCTCACTTCGATCGCAGAACACTGAAAACGCTTCATTTAGTTTCTCTTGCTGCCGTAAATAAATCTTATTGCTTTTCTTTGAAGAGACTCAGGTTTTTTTTACATCACGCACATGAAAGGGTGACCAAACAGCGCATGTATGCTCAAGAATTGATCTTATTAGGCATTTTTATATGAGGTAAGCTTGTGCTTTGGAGCAAATTAGGTCCATATGCCTGTGCATTAGGTGTGAATGTGAAGACTGAAATCTCTTTACTTGTGATAAGTTGTTTGATCTGTTTTTATAAGTGTATTTAAATGGTTCTTTTTTGGTCGTAAGTGTCATGACAACGACTTTCTTGAAATTAAATTTGCCATTTCTCACTTGAATCGCAGAACACTGAAAACGCTTCATTTAGTTCCTCTTACTGCCGTAAATAAATCTTATTGCTTTTCTTTGAAGAGACTCAGGTTTTTTTGCATCACGTACATGATAGGGTGACCAAACAGCGCATGTATGCTCAAGAATTGGTCTTATTAGGCATTTTTTATGCGGTAAGCTTGTGCTTTGGAGCAAATTAGGTCGATATGCCTGTGCATTAGGTGTGAATGTGAAGACTGAAATCTCTACTTGTGATAAGTTGTTTGATGTCTTTTTATAAGTGTATTTAAATGGTTCTTTTTTGGTCGTAAGTGTCATGACAACGATTTTCTTGAAATTAAATTTGCCATTTCTCACTTCAATCGCAGAACACTGAAAACGCTTCATTTAGTTTCTCTTGCTGCCGTAAATACATCTTATTGCTTTTCCTTGAAGAGACACAGGTTTTTTTTACATCACGCATATGAAAGGGTGACCAAACAGCGCATGCATGCTCAAGAATTGATCTTATTAGGCATTTTTATATGCGGTAAGCTTGTGCTTTTGAGCAAATTAGGTCGATATGCCTGTGGATTAGGTGTGAATGTTACTCCCAGATACTGAAATCTCTTTACTTGTGATAAGTTGTTTGATCTGTTTTTATAAGTGTATTTAAATGGTTATTTTTTGGTCGTAAGTGTCATGACAACGATTTTCTTGAAATTAAATTTGCCATTTATCACTTCAATCGCAGAACACTGAAAACGCTTCATTTAGTTTCTCTTGCTGCCGTAAATAAATTTTATTGCTTTTCTTTGAAGAGACTCAGGTTTTTTTACATCACGCACATGATAGGGTGACCAAACAGCGCATGTATGATCAAGAATTGGTCTTATTAGGCATTTTTATATGCGGTAAGCTTGTGCTTTTGAGCAAATTAGGTCGATATGCCTGTGGATTAGGTGTGAATGTTACTCCCAGATACTGAAATCTCTTTACTTGTGATAAGTTGTTTGATCTGTTTTTATAAGTCTATTTAAATGGTTCGTTTTTGGTCGTAAGTGTCATGACAACGATTTTCTTGAAATTAAATTTGCCATTTCTCTCTTGAATCGCAGAACACTGAAAACGCTTCATTTAGTTTCTCTTGCTGCCGTAAATAAATCTTATTGCTTTTTTTGAAGAGACTCAGGTTTTTTTTACATCACTCCCATGATAGGGTGACCAAACAGGGCATGTATGCTCTAGAATTGATCTTATTAGGCATTTTTATATGCGGTAAGCTTGTGCTTTGGAGCAAATTAGGTCGATATGTCTGTGCATTAGGTGTGAATGTTACTCCCAAAGACTGAAATCTCTTTACTTGTGATAAGTTGTTTGAGCTGTTTTTATAAGTGTATTTAAATGGTTTTTTTTTGGTCGTAAGTGTCATGACAACGATTTTCTTGAAATTAAATTTGCCATTTCTCACTTGAATCGCAGAACACTGAAAACGCTTCATTTAGTTTCTCTCCTGCCGTAAATAAATGTTATTGCTTTTCTTTGAAGAGACTCAGGTTTTTTTTACATCACGCACATGATAGGGTGACCAAAGAGTGCATGTATGCTCAAGAATTGGTCTTATTAGGCATATTTATATGCGGTAAGCTTGTGCTTTGGAGCAAATTAGGTCGATATGCCTGTGCATTAGGTGTGAATGTGAAGACTGAAATCTCTTTACTTGTGATAAGTTGTTTGATCTGTTTTTATAAGTGTATTTAAATGGTTCTTTTTTGGTCGCAAGTTTCATGACAACGATTTTCTTGAAATTAAATTTGCCATTTCTCACTTCAATCGCAGAACACTGAAAACGCTTCATTTAGTTTCTCTTGCTGCCGTAAATACATCTTATTGCTTTTCCTTGAAGAGACACAGGTTTTTTTACATCACGCATATGAAAGGGTGACCAAACAGCGCATGCATGTTCAAGAATTGATCTTATTAGGCATTTTTATATGCGGTAAGCTTGTGCTTTTGAGCAAATTAGGTCGATATGCCTGTGGATTAGGTGTGAATGTTACTCCCAGATACTGAAATCTCTTTACTTGTGATAAGTTGTTTGATCTGTTTTTATAAGTGTATTTAAATGGTTATTTTTTGGTCGTAAGTGTCATGACAACGATTTTCTTGAAATTAAATTTGCCATTTATCACTTCAATCGCAGAACACTGAAAACGCTTCATTTAGTTTCTCTTGCTGCCGTAAATAAATTTTATTGCTTTTCTTTGAAGAGACTCAGGTTTTTTTTACATCACGCACATGATAGGGTGACCAAACAGCGCATGTATGATCAAGAATTGGTCTTATTAGGCATTTTTATATGCGGTAAGCTTGTGCTTTTGAGCAAATTAGGTCGATATGCCTGTGGATTAGGTGTGAATGTTACTCCCAGATACTGAAATCTCTTTACTTGTGATAAGTTGTTTGATCTGTTTTTATAAGTGTATTTAAATGGTTCGTTTTTGGTCGTAAGTGTCATGACAACGATTTTCTTGAAATTAAATTTGCCATTTCTCTCTTGAATCGCAGAACACTGAAAACGCTTCATTTAGTTTCTCTTGCTGCCGTAAATAAATCTTATTGCTTTTTTTGAAGAGACTCAGGTTTTTTTTACATCACTCCCATGATAGGGTGACCAAACAGGGCATGTATGCTCTAGAATTGATCTTATTAGGCATTTTTATATGCGGTAAGCTTGTGCTTTGGAGCAAATTAGGTCGATATGTCTGTGCATTAGGTGTGAATGTTACTCCCAAAGACTGAAATCTCTTTACTTGTGATAAGTTGTTTGAGCTGTTTTTATAAGTGTATTTAAATGGTTTTTTTTAGTCGTAAGTGTCATGACAACGATTTTCTTGAAATTAAATTTGCCATTTCTCACTTGAATCGCAGAACACTGAAAACGCTTCATTTAGTTTCTCTCCTGCCGTAAATAAATGTTATTGCTTTTCTTTGAAGAGACTCAGGTTTTTTTTACATCACGCACATGATAGGGTGACCAAAGAGTGCATGTATGCTCAAGAATTGGTCTTATTAGGCATATTTATATGCGGTAAGCTTGTGCTTTGGAGCAAATTAGGTCGATATGCCTGTGCATTAGGTGTGAATGTGAAGACTGAAATCTCTTTACTTGTGATAAGTTGTTTGATCTGTTTTTATAAGTGTATTTAAATGGTTCATTTTGGTCGTAAGTTTCATGACAACGATTTTCTTGAAATTAAATTTGCCATTTCTCACTTCAATCGCAGAACACTGAAAACGCTTCATTTAGTTTCTCTTGCTGCTGTAAATAAATCTTATTGCTTTTCTTTGAAGAGACTCAGGTTTTTTTGCATCACGTACATGATAGGGTGACCAAACAGCGCATGTATGCTCAAGAATTGGTCTTATTAGGCATATTTATATGCGGTAAGCTTGTGCTTTGGAGCAAATTAGGTCGATATGCCTGTGCATTAGGTGTGAATGTTACTCCCAAAGACTAAAATCTATTTACTTGTGATAAGTTGTTTGATCTGTTTTTATAAGTGTATTTAAATGGTTCTTTTTTGGTCGTAAGTGTCATGACAACGATTTTCTTGAAATTAAATTTGCCATTTCTCACTTCAATCGCAGAACACTGAAAACGCTTCATTTATTTTCTCTTGCTGCTGTAAATAAATCTTATTGCTTTTCTTTGAAGAGACTCAGGTTTTTTTGCATCACGTACATGATAGGGTGACCAAACAGCGCATGTATGCTCAAGAATTGGTCTTATTAGGCATTTTTATATGCGGTAAGCTTGTGCTTTGGAGCAAATTAGGTCGATATGCCTGTGCATTAGGTGTGAATGTGAAGACTGAAATCTCTACTTGTGATAAGTTGTTTGATGTCTTTTTATAAGTGTATTTAAATGGTTCTTTTTTGGTCGTAAGTGTCATGACAACGATTTTCTTGAAATTAAATTTGCCATTTCTCACTTCGATCGCAAAACACTGAAAACGCTTCAATTAGTTTCTCTTGCTGCTGTAAATAAATCTTATTGCTTTTCTTTGAAGAGACTCAGGTTTTTTTACATCACGCACATGATAGGGAGACCAAACAGCGCATGTATGCTCTAGAATTGGTCTTATTAGGCATTTTTATATGCGGTAAGCTGGTGCTTTGGAGCAAATTAGGTCGATATGCCTGTGCATTAGGTGTGAATGTGAAGACTGAAATCTCTTTACTTGTGATAAGTTGTTTGAGTTGTTTTTATAAGTGTATTTAAATAGTTTTTTTTTGGTCGTAAGTGTCATGACAACGATTTTCTTGAAATTAAATTTCCCATTTCTCACTTGAATCGCAGAACAATGAAAACGCTTCATTTAGTTTCTCTTCCTGCCGTAAATAAATCTTATTGCTTTTCTTTGAAGCGACTCAGGTTTTTTTTACATCACGCACATGATAGGGTGACCAAACAGTGCATGTATGCTCAAGAATTGGTCTTATTACGCATATTTATATGCGGTAAGCTTGTGGAGCAAATTAGGTCGATATGACTGTGCATTAGGTGTGAATGTGAAGACTGAAATCTCTTTACTTGTGATAAGTTGTTTGATCTGTTTTTATAAGTGTATTTAAATGGTTCTTTTTTGGTCGTAAGTGTCATGACAACGATTTTCTTGAAATTAAATTTGCCATTTCTCACTTCAATCGCAGAACACTGAAAACGCTTCATTTAGTTTCTCTTGCTGCCGTAAATAAATCTTATTGCTTTTCTTTGAAGAGACTCAGGTTTTTTTACATCACGCACATGTAGGGGGACCAAACAGCGCATGTATGCTCAAGAATTGGTCTTATTCGGCATTTTTATATGCGGTAAGCTTGTGCTTTGGAGCAAATCAGGTCGATATGCCTGTGCATTAGGTGTGAATGTGAAGACTGAAATCTCTACTTGTGGTAAGTTGTTTGATCTTTTTTATAAGTGCATTTAAATGGTTCTTTTTTGGTCGTAAGTGTCATGACAACGATTTTCTTGAAATTAAATTTGCCATTTCTCACTTCAATCGCAGAACACTGAAAACGCTTCATTTAGTTTCTCTTGCTGCCGTAAATAAATCTTATTGCTTTTCTTTGAAGAGACTCAGGTTTTTTTTACATCACGCACATGAAAGGGTGACCAAACACCGCATGTATGCTCAAGAATTGATCTTATTAGGCATTTTTATATGAGGTAAGCTTGTGCTTTGGAGCAAATTAGGTCCATATGCCTGTGCATTAGGTGTGAATGTGAAGACTGAAATCTCTTTACTTGTGATAAGTTGTTTGATCTGTTTTTATAAGTGTATTTAAATGGTTCTTTTTTGGTCGTAAGTGTCATGACAACGACTTTCTTGAAATTAAATTTGCCATTTCTCACTTGAATCGCAGAACACTGAAAACGCTTCATTTAGTTCCTCTTACTGCCGTAAATAAATCTCATTGCTTTTCTTTGAAGAGACTCAGGTTTTTTTGCATCACGTACATGATAGGGTGACCAAACAGCGCATGTATGCTCAAGAATTGGTCTTATTAGGCATTTTTATATGCGGTAAGCTTGTGCTTTGGAGCAAATTACGTCGATATGCCTGTGCATTAGGTGTGAATGTGAAGACTGAAATCTACTTGTGATAAGTTGTTTGATGTCTTTTTATAAGTGTATTTAAATGGTTCTTTTTTGGTCGTAAGTGTCATGACAACGATTTTCTTGAAATTAAATTTGCCATTTCTCACTTCGATCGCAAAACACTGAAAACGCTTCATTTAGTTTCTCTTGCTGCCGTAAATACATCTTATTGCTTTTCCTTGAAGAGACACAGGTTTTTTTACATCACGCATATGAAAGGGTGACCAAACAGCGCATGCATGCTCAAGAATTGATCTTATTAGGCATTTTTATATGCGGTAAGCTAGTGCTTTTGAGCAAATTAGGTCGATATGCCTGTGGATTAGGTGTGAATGTTACTCCCAGATACTGAAATCTCTTTACTTGTGATAAGTTGTTTGATCTGTTTTTATAAGTGTATTTAAATGGTTATTTTTTGGTCGTAAGTGTCATGACAACGATTTTCTTGAAATTAAATTTGCCATTTATCACTTCAATCGCAGAACACTGAAAACGCTTCATTTAGTTTCTCTTGCTGCCGTAAATAAATTTTATTGCTTTTCTTTGAAGAGACTCAGGTTTTTTTACATCACGCACATGATAGGGTGACCAAACAGCGCATGTATGATCAAGAATTGGTCTTATTAGGCATTTTTATATGCGGTAAGCTTGTGCTTTTGAGCAAATTAGGTCGATATGCCTGTGGATTAGGTGTGAATGTTACTCCCAGATACTGAAATCTCTTTACTTGTGATAAGTTGTTTGATCTGTTTTTATAAGTGTATTTAAATGGTTCGTTTTTGGTCGTAAGTGTCATGACAACGATTTTCTTGAACTTAAATTTGCCATTTCTCTCTTGAATCGCAGAACACTGAAAACGCTTCATTTAGTTTCTCTTGCTGCCGTAAATAAATCTTATTGCTTTTTTTGAAGAGACTCAGGTTTTTTTTACATCACGCACATGATAGGGTGACCAAAGAGTGCATGTATGCTCAAGAATTGGTCTTATTAGGCATATTTATATGCGGTAAGCTTGTGCTTTGGAGCAAATTAGGTCGATATGCCTGTGCATTAGGTGTGAATGTGAAGACTGAAATCTCTTTACTTGTGATAAGTTGTTTGATCTGTTTTTATAAGTGTATTTAAATGGTTCTTTTTTGGTCGTAAGTGTCATGACAACGACTTTCTTGAAATTAAATTTGCCATTTCTCACTTGAATCGCAGAACACTGAAAACGCTTCATTTAGTTCCTCTTACTGCCGTAAATAAATCTTATTGCTTTTCTTTGAAGAGACTCAGGTTTTTTTGCATCACGTACATGATAGGGTGACCAAACAGCGCATGTATGCTCAAGAATTGGTCTTATTAGGCATTTTTATATGCGGTAAGCTTGTGCTTTGGAGCAAATTACGTCGATATGCCTGTGCATTAGGTGTGAATGTGAAGACTGAAATCTACTTGTGATAAGTTGTTTGATGTCTTTTTATAAGTGTATTTAAATGGTTCTTTTTTGGTCGTAAGTGTCATGACAACGATTTTCTTGAAATTAAATTTGCCATTTCTCACTTCGATCGCAAAACACTGAAAACGCTTCATTTAGTTTCTCTTGCTGCCGTAAATACATCTTATTGCTTTTCCTTGAAGAGACACAGGTTTTTTTACATCACGCATATGAAAGGGTGACCAAACAGCGCATGCATGCTCAAGAATTGATCTTATTAGGCATTTTTATATGCGGTAAGCTAGTGCTTTTGAGCAAATTAGGTCGATATGCCTGTGGATTAGGTGTGAATGTTACTCCCAGATACTGAAATCTCTTTACTTGTGATAAGTTGTTTGATCTGTTTTTATAAGTGTATTTAAATGGTTATTTTTTGGTCGTAAGTGTCATGACAACGATTTTCTTGAAATTAAATTTGCCATTTCTCACTTCAATCGCAGAACACTGAAAACGCTTCATTTAGTTTCTCTTGCTGCCGTAAATAAATTTTATTGCTTTTCTTTGAAGAGACTCAGGTTTTTTTACATCACGCACATGATAGGGTGACCAAACAGCGCATGTATGATCAAGAATTGGTCTTATTAGGCATTTTTATATGCGGTAAGCTTGTGCTTTTGAGCAAATTAGGTCGATATGCCTGTGGATTAGGTGTGAATGTTACTCCCAGATACTGAAATCTCTTTACTTGTGATAAGTTGTTTGATCTGTTTTTATAAGTGTATTTAAATGGTTCGTTTTTGGTCGTAAGTGTCATGACAACGATTTTCTTGAACTTAAATTTGCCATTTCTCTCTTGAATCGCAGAACACTGAAAACGCTTCATTTAGTTTCTCTTGCTGCCGTAAATAAATCTTATTGCTTTTTTTGAAGAGACTCAGGTTTTTTTTACATCACGCACATGATAGGGTGACCAAAGAGTGCATGTATGCTCAAGAATTGGTCTTATTAGGCATATTTATATGCGGTAAGCTTGTGCTTTGGAGCAAATTAGGTCGATATGCCTGTGCATTAGGTGTGAATGTGAAGACTGAAATCTCTTTACTTGTGATAAGTTGTTTGATCTGTTTTTATAAGTGTATTTAAATGGTTCTTTTTTGGTCGTAAGTTTCATGACAACGATTTTCTTGAAATTAAATTTGCCATTTCTCACTTCAATCGCAGAACACTGAAAACGCTTCATTTAGTTTCTCTTGCTGCTGTAAATAAATCTTATTGCTTTTCTTTGAAGAGACTCAGGTTTTTTTGCATCACGTACATGATAGGGTGACCAAACAGCGCATGTATGCTCAAGAATTGGTCTTATTAGGCATTTTTATATGCGGTAAGCTTGTGCTTTGGAGCAAATTAGGTCGATATGCCTGTGCATTAGGTGTGAATGTGAAGACTGAAATCTCTACTTGTGATAAGTTGTTTGATGTCTTTTTATAAGTGTATTTAAATGGTTCTTTTTTGGTCGTAAGTGTCATGACAACGATTTTCTTGAAATTAAATTTGCCATTTCTCACTTCGATCGCAAAACACTGAAAACGCTTCATTTAGTTTCTCTTGCTGCCGTAAATACATCTTATTGCTTTTCTTTGAAGAGACACAGGTTTTTTTACATCACGCATATGAAAGGGTGACCAAACAGCGCATGCATGCTCAAGAATTGATTTTATTAGGCATTTTTATATGCGGTAAGCTTTTGCTTTGGAGCAAATTAGGTCGATACGCCTGTGCATTAGGTGTGAATGTTACTCCCAAAGACTAAAATCTATTTACTTGTGATAAGTTGTTTGATCTGTTTTTATAAGTGTATTTAAATGGTTCTTTTTTGGTCGTAAGTGTCATGACAACGATTTTCTTGAAATTAAATTTGCCATTTCTCACTTCAATCGCAGAACACTGAAAACGCTTCATTTAGTTTCTCTTGCTGCCGTAAATAAATTTTATTGCTTTTCTTTGAAGAGACTAAGGTTTTTTTACATCACGCACATGATAGGGTGACCAAACAGCGCATGTATGCTCAAGAATTGGTCTTATTAGGCATTTTTATATGAGGTAAGCTTGTGCTTTGGAGCAAATTACGTCGATATGCCTGTGCATTAGGTGTGAATGTGAAGACTGAAATCTCTTTACTTGTGATAAGTTGTTTGATCTGTTTTTATAAGTGTATTTAAATGGTTCTTTTTTGGTCGTAAGTGTCATGACAACCATTTTCTTGAAATTAAATTTGCCATTTCTCACTTCAATCGCAGAACACTGAAAACGCTTCATTTAGTTTCTCTTGCTGCCGTAAATAAATCTTATTGCTTTTCTCTGAAGAGACTCAGGTTTTTTTACATCACGCACATGATAGGGTGACCAAACAGCGCATGTATGCTCAAGAATTGGTATTATTAGGCATTTTTATATGCGGTAAGCTTGTGCTTTGGAGCAAACTAGGTCGATATGCCTGTGCATTAGGTTTGAATGTGAAGACTGAAATCTCTTTACTTGTGATAAGTTGTTTGATCTGTTCTTATAAGTGTATTTAAATGGTTCTTTTTTGGTCGTAAGTGTCATGACAACGATTTTCTTGAAATTAAATTTGCCATTTATCACTTCAATCGCAGAACATTGAAAACGCTTCATTTAGTTTCTCTTGCTGCCGTAAATAAATCTTATTGCTTTTCTTTGAAGCGACTCAGGTTTTTTTTACATCACGCACATGATAGGGTGACCAAACAGTGCATGTATGCTCAAGAATTGGTCTTATTACGCATATTTATATGCGGTAAGCTTGTGGAGCAAATTAGGTCGATATGCCTGTGCATTAGGTGTGAATGTGAAGACTGAAATCTCTTTACTTGTGATAAGTTGTTTGATCTGTTTTTATAAGTGTATTTAAATGGTTCTTTTTTGGTCGTAAGTGTCATGACAACGATTTTCTTGAAATTAAATTTGCCATTTCTCACTTCAATCGCAGAACACTGAAAACGCTTCATTTAGTTTCTCTTGCTGCCGTAAATAAATCTTATTGCTTTTCTTTGAAGAGACTCAGGTTTTTTTACATCACGCACATGTAGGGGGACCAAACAGCGCATGTATGCTCAAGAATTGGTCTTATTAGGCATTTTTATATGCGGTAAGCTTGTGCTTTGGAGCAAATCAGGTCGATATGCCTGTGCATTAGGTGTGAATGTGAAGACTGAAATCTCTACTTGTGGTAAGTTGTTTGATCTTTTTTATAAGTGCATTTAAATGGTTCTTTTTTGGTCGTAAGTGTCATGACAACGATTTTCTTGAAATTAAATTTGCCATTTCTCACTTCAATCGCAGAACACTGAAAACGCTTCATTTAGTTTCTCTTGCTGCCGTAAATAAATCTTATTGCTTTTCTTTGAAGAGACTCAGGTTTTTTTTACATCACGCACATGAAAGGGTGACCAAACACCGCATGTATGCTCAAGAATTGATCTTATTAGGCATTTTTATATGAGGTAAGCTTGTGCTTTGGAGCAAATTAGGTCCATATGCCTGTGCATTAGGTGTGAATGTGAAGACTGAAATCTCTTTACTTGTGATAAGTTGTTTGATCTGTTTTTATAAGTGTATTTAAATGGTTCTTTTTTGGTCGTAAGTGTCATGACAACGACTTTCTTGAAATTAAATTTGCCATTTCTCACTTGAATCGCAGAACACTGAAAACGCTTCATTTAGTTCCTCTTACTGCCGTAAATAAATCTTATTGCTTTTCTTTGAAGAGACTCAGGTTTTTTTGCATCACGTACATGATAGGGTGACCAAACAGCGCATGTATGCTCAAGAATTGGTCTTATTAGGCATTTTTATATGCGGTAAGCTTGTGCTTTGGAGCAAATTACGTCGATATGCCTGTGCATTAGGTGTGAATGTGAAGACTGAAATCTACTTGTGATAAGTTGTTTGATGTCTTTTTATAAGTGTATTTAAATGGTTCTTTTTTGGTCGTAAGTGTCATGACAACGATTTTCTTGAAATTAAATTTGCCATTTCTCACTTCGATCGCAAAACACTGAAAACGCTTCATTTAGTTTCTCTTGCTGCCGTAAATACATCTTATTGCTTTTCCTTGAAGAGACACAGGTTTTTTTACATCACGCATATGAAAGGGTGACCAAACAGCGCATGCATGCTCAAGAATTGATCTTATTAGGCATTTTTATATGCGGTAAGCTAGTGCTTTTGAGCAAATTAGGTCGATATGCCTGTGGATTAGGTGTGAATGTTACTCCCAGATACTGAAATCTCTTTATTTGTGATAAGTTGTTTGATCTGTTTTTATAAGTGTATTTAAATGGTTATTTTTTGGTCGTAAGTGTCATGACAACGATTTTCTTGAAATTAAATTTGCCATTTATCACTTCAATCGCAGAACACTGAAAACGCTTCATTTAGTTTCTCTTGCTGCCGTAAATAAATTTTATTGCTTTTCTTTGAAGAGACTCAGGTTTTTTTACATCACGCACATGATAGGGTGACCAAACAGCGCATGTATGATCAAGAATTGGTCTTATTAGGCATTTTTATATGCGGTAAGCTTGTGCTTTGGAGCAAATTAGGTCGATATGTCTGTGCATTAGGTGTGAATGTTACTCCCAAAGACTGAAATCTCTTTACTTGTGATAAGTTGTTTGAGCTGTTTTTATAAGTGTATTTAAATGGTTTTTTTTGGTCGTAAGTGTCATGACAACGATTTTATTGAAATTGACTTTGCCATTTCTCACTTGAATCGCAGAACACTGAAAACGCTTCATTTAGTTTCTCTCCTGCCGTAAATAAATGTTATTGCTTTTCTTTGAAGAGACTCAGGTTTTTTTTACATCACGCACATGATAGGGTGACCAAAGAGTGCATGTATGCTCAAGAATTGGTCTTATTAGGCATATTTATATGCGGTAAGCTTGTGGAGCAAATTAGGTCGATATGACTGTGCATTAGGTGTGAATGTGAAGACTGAAATCTCTTTACTTGTGATAAGTTGTTTGATCTGTTTTTATAAGTGTATTTAAAT
Source organism: Amblyomma mixtum (assembly GCF_055824585.1). Lineage (NCBI taxonomy): Eukaryota > Metazoa > Arthropoda > Arachnida > Ixodida > Ixodidae > Amblyomma > Amblyomma mixtum. The sequence goes on from NC_143016.1 coordinate 205,435,087, forward strand.
GGTTCTTTTTTGGTCGTAAGTTTCATGACAACGATTTTCTCGAAATTAAATTTGCCATTTCTCACTTCAATCGCAGAACACTGAAAACGCTTCATTTAGTTTCTCTTGCTGCTGTAAATAAATCTTATTGCTTTTCTTTGAAGAGACACAGGTTTTTTTGCATCACGTACATGATAGGGTGACCAAACAGCGCATGTATGCTCAAGAATTGGCCTTATTAGGCATTTTTATATGCGGTAAGCTTGTGCTTTGGAGCAAATTAGGTCGATATGCCTGTGCATTAGGTGTGAATGTGAAGACTGAAATCTCTACTTGTGATAAGTTGTTTGATGTCTTTTTATAAGTGTATTTAAATGGTTCTTTTTTGGTCGTAAGTGTCATGACAACGATTTTCTTGAAATTAAATTTGCCATTTCTCACTTCGATCGCAAAACACTGAAAACGCTTCATTTAGTTTCTCTTGCTGCCGTAAATACATCTTATTGCTTTTCTTTGAAGAGACAGGTTTTTTTACATCACGCATATGAAAGGGTGACCAAACAGCGCATGCATGCTCAAGAATTGATTTTATTAGGCATTTTTATATGCGGTAAGCTTGTGCTTTGGAGCAAATTAGGTCGATACGCCTGTGCATTAGGTGTGAATGTTACTCCCAAAGACTAAAATCTATTTACTTGTGATAAGTTGTTTGATCTGTTTTTATAAGTGTATTTAAATGGTTCTTTTTTGGTCGTAAGTGTCATGACAACGATTTTCTTGAAATTAAATTTGCCATTTCTCACTTGAATCGCAGAACACTGAAAACGCTTCATTTAGTTTCTCTTGCTGCCGTAAATAAATCTCATTGCTTTTCTTTGAAGAGAGTCAGGTTTTCTTACATCACGCACATGAAAGGGTGACCAAACAGTGCATGTATGCTCAAGAATTGATCTTATTAGGCATTTTTATATGAGGTAAGCTTGTGCTTTGGAGCAAATTACGTCGATATGCCTGTGCATTAGGTTTGAATGTGAAGACTGAAATCTCTTTACTTGTGATAAGTGTTTTGATCTGTTTTTATAAGTGTATTTAAATGGTTCTTTTTTGGTCGTAAGTGTCATGACAACGATTTTCTTGAAATTAAATTTGCCATTTCTCACTTCAATCGCAGAACACTGAAAACGCTTCATTTAGTTTCTCTTGCTGCCGTAAATAAATTTTATTGCTTTTCTTTGAAGAGACTAAGGTTTTTTTACATCACGCACATGATAGGGTGACCAAACAGCGCATGTATGCTCAAGAATTGGTCTTATTAGGCATTTTTATATGCGGTAAGCTTGTGCTTTGGAGCAAACTAGGTCGATATGCCTGTGCATTAGGTTTGAATGTGAAGACTGAAATCTCTTTAATTGTGATAAGTTGTTTGATCTGTTCTTATAAGTGTATTTAAATGGTTCTTTTTTGGTCGTAAGTGTCATGACAACGAGTTTCTTGAAATTAAATTTGCCATTTCTCACTTCAATCGCAGAACACTGAAAACGCTTCATTTAGTTTCTCTTGCTGCCGTAAATAAATCTCATTGCTTTTCTTTGAAGAGAGTCAGGTTTTCTTACATCACGCACATGAAAGGGTGACCAAACAGTGCATGTATGCTCAAGAATTGATCTTATTAGGCATTTTTATATGAGGTAAGCTTGTGCTTTGGAGCAAATTACGTCGATATGCCTGTGCATTAGGTGTGAATGTGAAGACTGAAATCTCTTTACTTGTGATAAGTGTTTTGATCTGTTTTTATAAGTGTATTTAAATGGTTCTTTTTTGGTCGTAAGTGTCATGACAACCATTTTCTTGAAATTAAATTTGCCATTTCTCACTTCAATCGCAGAACACTGAAAACGCTTCATTTAGTTTCTCTTGCTGCCGTAAATAAATCTTATTGCTTTTCTTTGAAGAGACTCAGGTTTTTTTACATCACGCACATGATAGGGTGACCAAACAGCGCATGTATGCTCAAGAATTGGTATTATTAGGCATTTTTATATGCGGTAAGCTTGTGCTTTGGAGCAAACTAGGTCGATATGCCTGTGCATTAGGTTTGAATGTGAAGACTGAAATCTCTTTACTTGTGATAAGTTGTTTGATCTGTTCTTATAAGTGTATTTAAATGGTTCTTTTTTGATCGTAAGTGTCATGACAACGATTTTCTTGAAATTAAATTTGCCATTTATCACTTCAATCGCAGAACACTGAAAACGCTTCATTTAGTTTCTCTTGCTGCCGTAAATAAATCTTATTGCTTTTCTTTGAAGAGACTCAGGTTTTTTTACATCACTCACATGATAGGGTGACCAAACAGGGCATGTATGCTCTAGAATTGATCTTATTAGGCATTTTTATATGCGGTAAGCTTGTGCTTTTGAGCAAATTAGGTCGATATGCCTGTGGATTAGGTGTGAATGTTACTCCCAGATACTGAAATCTCTTTACTTGTGATAAGTTGTTTGATCTGTTTTTATAAGTGTATTTAAATGGTTCGTTTTTGGTCGTAAGTGTCATGACAACGATTTTCTTGAACTTAAATTTGCCATTTCTCTCTTGAATCGCAGAACACTGAAAACGCTTCATTTAGTTTCTCTTGCTGCCGTAAATAAATCTTATTGCTTTTTTTGAAGAGACTCAGGTTTTTTTTACATCACTCCCATGATAGGGTGACCAAACAGGGCATGTATGCTCTAGAATTGATCTTATTAGGCATTTTTATATGCGGTAAGCTTGTGCTTTGGAGCAAATTAGGTCGATATGTCTGTGCATTAGGTGTGAATGTTACTCCCAAAGACTGAAATCTCTTTACTTGTGATAAGTTGTTTGAGCTGTTTTTATAAGTGTATTTAAATGGTTTTTTTTGGTCGTAAGTGTCATGACAACGATTTTATTGAAATTAAATTTGCCATTTCTCACTTGAATCGCAGAACACTGAAAACGCTTCATTTAGTTTCTCTCCTGCCGTAAATAAATGTTATTGCTTTTCTTTGAAGAGACTCAGGTTTTTTTTACATCACGCACATGATAGGGTGACCAAAGAGTGCATGTATGCTCAAGAATTGGTCTTATTAGGCATATTTATATGCGGTAAGCTTGTGCTTTGGAGCAAATTAGGTCGATATGCCTGTGCATTAGGTGTGAATGTGAAGACTGAAATCTCTTTACTTGTGATAAGTTGTTTGATCTGTTTTTATAAGTGTATTTAAATGGTTCTTTTTTGGTCGTAAGTTTCATGACAACGATTTTCTTGAAATTAAATTTGCCATTTCTCACTTCAATCGCAGAACACTGAAAACGCTTCATTTAGTTTCTCTTGCTGCTGTAACTAAATCTTATTGCTTTTCTTTGAAGAGACTCAGGTTTTTTTGCATCACGTACATGATAGGGTGACCAAACAGCGCATGTATGCTCAAGAATTGGTCTTATTAGGCATTTTTATATGCGGTAAGCTTGTGCTTTGGAGCAAATTAGGTCGATATGCCTGTGCATTAGGTGTGAATGTGAAGACTGAAATCTCTACTTGTGATAAGTTGTTTGATGTCTTTTTATAAGTGTATTTAAATGGTTCTTTTTTGGTCGTAAGTGTCATGACAACGATTTTCTTGAAATTAATTTTGCCATTTCTCACTTCGATCGCAAAACACTGAAAACGCTTCATTTAGTTTCTCTTGCTGCCGTAAATACATCTTATTGCTTTTCTTTGAAGAGACACAGGTTTTTTTACATCACGCATATGAAAGGGTGACCAAACAGCGCATGCATGCTCAAGAATTGATTTTATTAGGCATTTTTATATGCGGTAAGCTTTTGCTTTGGAGCAAATTAGGTCGATACGCCTGTGCATTAGGTGTGAATGTTACTCCCAAAGACTAAAATCTATTTACTTGTGATAAGTTGTTTGATCTGTTTTTATAAGTGTATTTAAATGGTTCTTTTTTGGTCGTAAGTGTCATGACAACGATTTTCTTGAAATTAAATTTGCCATTTCTCACTTGAATCGCAGAACACTGAAAACGCTTCATTTAGTTTCTCTTGCTGCCGTAAATAAATCTTATTGCTTTTCTTTGAAGAGACTCAGGTTTTTTTTACATCACGCACATGATAGGGTGACCAAACAGTGCATGTATGCTCAAGAATTGGTCTTATTACGCATATTTATATGCGGTAAGCTTGTGCTTTGGAGCACATTAGGTCGATATGCCTGTGCATTAGGTGTGAATGTGAAGACTGAAATCTCTTTACTTGTGATAAGTTGCTTGATCTGTTTTTATAAGTGTATTTAAATGGTTCTTTTTTGGTCGTAAGTGTCATGACAACGATTTTCTTGAAATTAAATTTGCCATTTCTCACTTCAATCGCAGAACACTGAAAACGCTTCATTTAGTTTCTCTTGCTGCCGTAAATAAATTTTATTGCTTTTCTTTGAAGAGACTAAGGTTTTTTTACATCACGCACATGATAGGGTGACCAAACAGCGCATGTATGCTCAAGAATTGGTCTTATTAGGCATTTTTATATGCGGTAAGCTTGTGCTTTGGAGCAAACTAGGTCGATATGCCTGTGCATTAGGTTTGAATGTGAAGACTGAAATCTCTTTAATTGTGATAAGTTGTTTGATCTGTTCTTATAAGTGTATTTAAATGGTTCTTTTTTGGTCGTAAGTGTCATGACAACGAGTTTCTTGAAATTAAATTTGCCATTTCTCACTTCAATCGCAGAACACTGAAAACGCTTCATTTAGTTTCTCTTGCTGCCGTAAATAAATCTCATTGCTTTTCTTTGAAGAGAGTCAGGTTTTCTTACATCACGCACATGAAAGGGTGACCAAACAGTGCATGTATGCTCAAGAATTGATCTTATTAGGCATTTTTATATGAGGTAAGCTTGTGCTTTGGAGCAAATTACGTCGATATGCCTGTGCATTAGGTGTGAATGTGAAGACTGAAATCTCTTTACTTGTGATAAGTTGTTTGATCTGTTTTTATAAGTGTATTTAAATGGTTCTTTTTTGGTCGTAAGTGTCATGACAACCATTTTCTTGAAATTAAATTTGCCATTTCTCACTTCAATCGCAGAACACTGAAAACGCTTCATTTAGTTTCTCTTGCTGCCGTAAATAAATCTTATTGCTTTTCTTTGAAGAGACTCAGGTTTTTTTACATCACGCACATGATAGGGTGACCAAACAGCGCATGTATGCTCAAGAATTGGTATTATTAGGCATTTTTATATGCGGTAAGCTTGTGCTTTGGAGCAAACTAGGTCGATATGCCTGTGCATTAGGTTTGAATGTGAAGACTGAAATCTCTTTACTTGTGATAAGTTGTTTGATCTGTTCTTATAAGTGTATTTAAATGGTTCTTTTTTGGTCGTAAGTGTCATGACAACGATTTTCTTGAAATTAAATTTGCCATTTATCACTTCAATCGCAGAACATTGAAAACGCTTCATTTAGTTTCTCTTGCTGCCGTAAATAAATCTTATTGCTTTTCTTTGAAGCGACTCAGGTTTTTTTTACATCACGCACATGATAGGGTGACCAAACAGTGCATGTATGCTCAAGAATTGGTCTTATTACGCATATTTATATGCGGTAAGCTTGTGGAGCAAATTAGGTCGATATGAATGTGCATTAGGTGTGAATGTGAAGACTGAAATCTCTTTACTTGTGATAAGTTGTTTGATCTGTTCTTATAAGTGTATTTAAATGGTTCTTTTTTGGTCGTAAGTGTCATGACAACGATTTTCTTGAAATTAAATTTGCCATTTCTCACTTCAATCGCAGAACACTGAAAACGCTTCATTTAGTTTCTCTTGCTGCCGTAAATAAATCTTATTGCTTTTCTTTGAAGAGACTCAGGTTTTTTTACATCACGCACATGTAGGGGGACCAAACAGCGCATGTATGCTCAAGAATTGGTCTTATTAGGCATTTTTATATGCGGTAAGCTTGTGCTTTGGAGCAAATCAGGTCGATATGCCTGTGCATTAGGTGTGAATGTGAAGACTGAAATCTCTACTTGTGGTAAGTTGTTTGATCTTTTTTATAAGTGCATTTAAATGGTTCTTTTTTGGTCGTAAGTGTCATGACAACGATTTTCTTGAAATTAAATTTGCCATTTCTCACTTCAATCGCAGAACACTGAAAACGCTTCATTTAGTTTCTCTTGCTGCCGTAAATAAATCTTATTGCTTTTCTTTGAAGAGACTCAGGTTTTTTTTACATCACGCACATGAAAGGGTGACCAAACACCGCATGTATGCTCAAGAATTGATCTTATTAGGCATTTTTATATGAGGTAAGCTTGTGCTTTGGAGCAAATTAGGTCCATATGCCTGTGCATTAGGTGTGAATGTGAAGACTGAAATCTCTTTACTTGTGATAAGTTGTTTGATCTGTTTTTATAAGTGTATTTAAATGGTTCTTTTTTGGTCGTAAGTGTCATGACAACGACTTTCTTGAAATTAAATTTGCCATTTCTCACTTGAATCGCAGAACACTGAAAACGCTGCATTTAGTTCCTCTTACTGCCGTAAATAAATCTTATTGCTTTTCTTTGAAGAGACTCAGGTTTTTTTGCATCACGTACATGATAGGGTGACCAAACAGCGCATGTATGCTCAAGAATTGGTCTTATTAGGCATTTTTATATGCGGTAAGCTTGTGCTTTGGAGCAAATTACGTCGATATGCCTGTGCATTAGGTGTGAATGTGAAGACTGAAATCTACTTGTGATAAGTTGTTTGATGTCTTTTTATAAGTGTATTTAAATGGTTCTTTTTTGGTCGTAAGTGTCATGACAACGATTTTCTTGAAATTAAATTTGCCATTTCTCACTTCGATCGCAAAACACTGAAAACGCTTCATTTAGTTTCTCTTGCTGCCGTAAATACATCTTATTGCTTTTCCTTGAAGAGACACAGGTTTTTTTACATCACGCATATGAAAGGGTGACCAAACAGCGCATGCATGCTCAAGAATTGATCTTATTAGGCATTTTTATATGCGGTAAGCTAGTGCTTTTGAGCAAATTAGGTCGATATGCCTGTGGATTAGGTGTGAATGTTACTCCCAGATACTGAAATCTCTTTACTTGTGATAAGTTGTTTGATCTGTTTTTATAAGTGTATTTAAATGGTTATTTTTTGGTCGTAAGTGTCATGACAACGATTTTCTTGAAATTAAATTTGCCATTTATCACTTCAATCGCAGAACACTGAAAACGCTTCATTTAGTTTCTCTTGCTGCCGTAAATAAATTTTATTGCTTTTCTTTGAAGAGACTCAGGTTTTTTTACATCACGCACATGATAGGGTGACCAAACAGCGCATGTATGATCAAGAATTGGTCTTATTAGGCATTTTTATATGCGGTAAGCTTGTGCTTTGGAGCAAATTAGGTCGATATGTCTGTGCATTAGGTGTGAATGTTACTCCCAAAGACTGAAATCTCTTTACTTGTGATAAGTTGTTTGAGCTGTTTTTATAAGTGTATTTAAATGGTTTTTTTTGCTCGTAAGTGTCATGACAACGATTTTATTGAAATTAAATTTGCCATTTCTCACTTGAATCGCAGAACACTGAAAACGCTTCATTTAGTTTCTCTCCTGCCGTAAATAAATGTTATTGCTTTTCTTTGAAGAGACTCAGGTTTTTTTTACATCACGCACATGATAGGGTGACCAAAGAGTGCATGTATGCTCAAGAATTGGTCTTATTAGGCATATTTATATGCGGTAAGCTTGTGCTTTGGAGCAAATTAGGTCGATATGCCTGTGCATTAGGTGTGAATGTGAAGACTGAAATCTCTTTACTTGTGATAAGTTGTTTGATCTGTTTTTATAAGTGTATTTAAATGGTTCTTTTTTGGTCGTAAGTTTCATGACAACGATTTTCTCGAAATTAAATTTGCCATTTCTCACTTCAATCGCAGAACACTGAAAACGCTTCATTTAGTTTCTCTTGCTGCTGTAAATAAATCTTATTGCTTTTCTTTGAAGAGACACAGGTTTTTTTGCATCACGTACATGATAGGGTGACCAAACAGCGCATGTATGCTCAAGAATTGGCCTTATTAGGCATTTTTATATGCGGTAAGCTTGTGCTTTGGAGCAAATTAGGTCGATATGCCTGTGCATTAGGTGTGAATGTGAAGACTGAAATCTCTACTTGTGATAAGTTGTTTGATGTCTTTTTATAAGTGTATTTAATTGGTTCTTTTTTGGTCGTAAGTGTCATGACAACGATTTTCTTGAAATTAAATTTGCCATTTCTCACTTCGATCGCAAAACACTGAAAACGCTTCATTTAGTTTCTCTTGCTGCCGTAAATACATCTTATTGCTTTTCTTTGAAGAGACAGGTTTTTTTACATCACGCATATGAAAGGGTGACCAAACAGCGCATGCATGCTCAAGAATTGATTTTATTAGGCATTTTTATATGCGGTAAGCTTGTGCTTTGGAGCAAATTAGGTCGATACGCCTGTGCATTAGGTGTGAATGTTACTCCCAAAGACTAAAATCTATTTACTTGTGATAAGTTGTTTGATCTGTTTTTATAAGTGTATTTAAATGGTTCTTTTTTGGTCGTAAGTGTCATGACAACGATTTTCTTGAAATTAAATTTGCCATTTCTCACTTGAATCGCAGAACACTGAAAACGCTTCATTTAGTTTCTCTTGCTGCCGTAAATAAATCTTATTGCTTTTCTTTGAAGAGACTCAGGTTTTTTTTACATCACGCACATGATAGGGTGACCAAACAGTGCATGTATGCTCAAGAATTGGTCTTATTACGCATATTTATATGCGGTAAGCTTGTGCTTTGGAGCACATTAGGTCGATATGCCTGTGCATTAGGTGTGAATGTGAAGACTGAAATCTCTTTACTTGTGATAAGTTGTTTGATCTGTTTTTATAAGTGTATTTAAATGGTTCTTTTTTGGTCGTAAGTGTCATGACAACGTTTTTCTTGAAATTAAATTTGCCATTTCTCACTTCAATCGCAGAACACTGAAAACGCTTCATTTAGTTTCTCTTGCTGCCGTAAATAAATTTTATTGCTTTTCTTTGAAGAGACTAAGGTTTTTTTACATCACGCACATGATAGGGTGACCAAACAGCGCATGTATGCTCAAGAATTGGTCTTATTAGGCATTTTTATATGCGGTAAGCTTGTGCTTTGGAGCAAACTAGGTCGATATGCCTGTGCATTAGGTTTGAATGTGAAGACTGAAATCTCTTTAATTGTGATAAGTTGTTTGATCTGTTCTTATAAGTGTATTTAAATGGTTCTTTTTTGGTCGTAAGTGTCATGACAACGAGTTTCTTGAAATTAAATTTGCCATTTCTCACTTCAATCGCAGAACACTGAAAACGCTTCATTTAGTTTCTCTTGCTGCCGTAAATAAATCTCATTGCTTTTCTTTGAAGAGAGTCAGGTTTTCTTACATCACGCACATGAAAGGGTGACCAAACAGTGCATGTATGCTCAAGAATTGATCTTATTAGGCATTTTTATATGAGGTAAGCTTGTGCTTTGGAGCAAATTACGTCGATATGCCTGTGCATTAGGTGTGAATGTGAAGACTGAAATCTCTTTACTTGTGATAAGTTGTTTGATCTGTTTTTATAAGTGTATTTAAATGGTTCTTTTTTGGTCGTAAGTGTCATGACAACCATTTTCTTGAATTTAAATTTGCCATTTCTCACTTCAATCGCAGAACACTGAAAACGCTTCATTTAGTTTCTCTTGCTGCCGTAAATAAATCTTATTGCTTTTCTTTGAAGAGACTCAGGTTTTTTTACATCACGCACATGATAGGGTGACCAAACAGCGCATGTATGCTCAAGAATTGGTATTATTAGGCATTTTTATATGCGGTAAGCTTGTGCTTTGGAGCAAACTAGGTCGATATGCCTGTGCATTAGGTTTGAATGTGAAGACTGAAATCTCTTTACTTGTGATAAGTTGTTTGATCTGTTCTTATAAGTGTATTTAAATGGTTCTTTTCTGATCGTAAGTGTCATGACAACGATTTTCTTGAAATTAAATTTGCCATTTATCACTTCAATCGCAGAACACTGAAAACGCTTCATTTAGTTTCTCTTGCTGCCGTAAATAAATCTTATTGCTTTTCTTTGAAGAGACTCAGGTTTTTTTACATCACTCACATGATAGGGTGACCAAACAGGGCATGTATGCTCTAGAATTGATCTTATTAGGCATTTTTATATGCGGTAAGCTTGTGCTTTGGAGCAAATTAGGTCGATATGCCTGTGCATTAGGTGTGAATGTTACTCCCAAAGACTGAAATCTCTTTACTTGTGATAAGTTGTTTGAGTTGTTTTTATAAGTGTATTTAAATGGTTTTTATTTATTTATTTATTTATTTATGAATACTGTCAACCCTCATTTGAGGGTCATTACAGGGAGGGAAAATGAAGAGAAAAAAATGCATATATAACCATGAATGAACAAGCTTCTTCGAGCATACAATACAAGAGAGCATAGAAACGCAACACAACTCACATCACTGTAGAGCCACCTGCTATACAAAAAGAAATATTTGACAATCAGTTACGCGCACGTTTGCAGGAATCCCATGCCTAGACGGAATCCCCAAGTGCATTCAAGAATGCCGCTACACCTGTAGACTCAGCAACGTGAGCGGGCAGTTTATTCCAGTGCTCAATAGCATCCGGAAAGAATGAGCAGCGAAAGACGTTAGTTCGTGTCAAGTATGGCCGAATTGCTTTGTGGTGGTTAAGGCGGGAGCTTAGTCTACCTGGAGGCTGCAGATATTTTTCTTTATTGATGTTAATTTCTCCGTGAATGATTTGGTAAAGTATTTTTAATCTCTGCCTTTTACGTCTTTTTTCTAATGTTTCTAGACTACATGAGTTTAACATATCCGTTACCGAATCTGTTTTCCTGTATTTTGAACAAATAAATCTCGCTGCACGTCTTTGAATCTTTTCTATTTCCGTTGAAAGAATCTTCTGCCGAGGAGACCATACTACAGATGCATATTCTAGGGAAGGCCGGATGAGAGATTTGTATGCTAAAAGTTTGACATCTTTCGTTGCTCTCCCCAACTTTCCTCTTAGAAAACACAGTTTTCTATGTGCCACCGCACAAACATTTTTGACATGATTGTGCCAACTTAGGTTGTGAGAAATTGACACCCCCAGATACTTGAATGTACTAACATTAACCAAATCGTGACCTGCAATACTGTACTGAAAAGAAATTATATTTCGTTTGTTAGTTATATGGGTAAATGTGGTCTTATTGAAGTTGATTTTCATTTCCCATTTCTCACACCAAAGAGCAAAAGCCTGCAGGTTTTGGTTAATGTTAATCTGATCTCCTTCACATGTGACAGGTGCATAAATGAGGCAATCATCCGCAAATAGTTTCAGTTTAACAGAATTTCCAACTGCACATACTACGTCATTGATATAAACTAGAAATAGCAATGGCCCCAGCACAGAACCCTGTGGTACACCAGAATACACATCCAAAAAGCCAGACTCGCAATTGTCAACACGTACCGCCTGTTTGCGTTTCGCCAAGTACGCTTCTATCCATCTAAGGATGTCTCCATTAATGCCAGCCCTTCGCACTTTCAGGAGTAATTTGTCATGAGGAACCTTATCAAAGGCTTTTTCAAAATCTACACAAATAACATCAATCTGTCCCCGGTCATCTATAGCTTTAGAAAGGTCATGTATTGTCTCAATTAACTGTGTCACCGTTGAAAACCCTCGACGGAAGCCATGCTGACATTCAGAAAGTAGTCCATTTGTTTCCAAAAAAATGATAATATGTTTCGCAATAACATGTTCCATTACCTTACAGCAGATTGAAGTAAGTGACACAGGCCGATAGTTGTTCATAAGTGTGCGATTGCCACTTTTAAATACGGGTATAACAATGGCAGTGCGCCAGTCTTGTGGCAGATAATGAGTTACGAGTGATTTTCGGAATATAATTACCAAGTAGAAGGACATCCATTCAGCATACCGTTTCAAGAAGCATGTAGGTATTCCATCCGGGCCGATAGCTTTTTTTTCGTCCAATTCTATCAGCTGCTGAAACACGCCGCTTTGAGTAAAGCTGATAGCATCGATAGACGTTTCACGAGAATGTGCTTCGTCGTGTGCGTCGCTTTGGCTCGTGTTTCTTGCGAATACAGATTGGAAATATTTATTGAAGTGGTCGGCCATATTCGTTTTATCTGCAATCAGTTCGGCTCCCACTGTCACCTGCTTTACTCTTTCCTTTCTTTTATCAAGATAGCGCCAAAATTTCTCTGGAGAATTTCGCAGAAAACCACTAAGAGTGTGATTGAAAAATCTTTCTTTTGCAGCCGATAGCAACATTTTTATTTTTTGACGTAAAACCTGTATGTCGTTGAAGTCGGCTTTCTTTCTACGCAATCTTTTCAACTTCCGTTTCGCGTGAATGATATCCCTGGTGACCCATGGGTTGCGCTGCTTTGTTTTCTTAACTCTAGTTGGAACGTACCGGTCGACACAAGTACTGATGATAACTTTAAGACGCTGCCATAACCATTCAACTGATGCATTTTCAGAGGCACTTTCAAATTCATCAAAACAAGTTTCCAGGTAATCCAGGATGGATGTATCATCGGCCTTCCCGTACTCTTTGATTTCTACTCGAATCATAGGTTCCGCAGGAACGTTTACAGAAGTAAGCACTTTCACGAAAATAATTTTGTGATCAGATATTCCATCGGTGACATTTGTTTCAATATCTCCTACATTATTTGAGAGGAACACCAAGTCTAGTAATGACTGTGACTGAGGCGATATCCGTGTAGGTTGTCCAACTACTTGTCTCAAATTGTAAAAGAAAGCAATATCCAGCAATTTTTCCGCGCTAGAAATTTCTGTATGCCCAGGCGTAGTCAATCCCCAATCAATATGTGGCAAGTTGAAATCGCCAGTCATTATTAGGCGGGTGCTCCTAGTTACATGACTGAAAAGAAACTCATTTAACTTATCGAGAAAATCGGGTGAAGTATTCGGTGGCCTGTAAATTGCTCCTATGACGTACGCAGCACCAGAAAACATAATTTTACACCACACTGACTCCGGCATTTCGCTCGTAATCGTGGAAACTGAGAGCGATGACTTCACAATAATGGCCACACCACCCCCACGGGAATCTCGATCCCATCTGAGCATTGTGTAGCCAGGAGGAACAATGCAATCAGAAGAAACATCACTGTTGAGCCATGTTTCCGTTATGCAAACGACATGCGGGTTCTCTGAGAGCAATAAAAATTCCAATTCTGTGACCTTGTTAAGAATGCTGCGAGCATTCAACAGAACTATCCTGAGCTATGAATTACTTTCACTTCTGGAAGGTGACCCATTATGGCTGTCATCTGCTGTCTCCGATCCGTTGTGGGTGTTTCGAGCACCCTTACGTTGGGTCCGGCAGAGCAAACGCTCGTTTCGAGTGTCATCCCAAGAGTACAGACGGTCATCTATCTTCAGTTTATCGTGAACCAGCGATACCTTTTGTCCGTTAGATCGTTCGACAGCAGCAGACTGCCACAAATTCCTCCGAACTTGTACAATATCTTTTGCGTAGTCATTGCTGACGCTAACAGACGTGCCTTTAAGTTTGTGGCAGTTTTTAAGAACGCTATCTTTTTCCCTGGAATCATAGAATTTCATAATTACTGGTCTAGTAGCTCCTGTTTTCTTTCTTCCTAGGCGATGAATTCTTTCGACTGAAGTAATCTGAACACCAAGATCCTTGTGGAAAATATTGTCTACAACCGCTTTTCTCAGATCTAACTCTGACTCAGTGGCTTGTTCAGGGAGCCCAAAAACTAAAAGATTGTTACGCCGGCCGCGGCTTTCAAATTCCACTAACTTCTTAGCTTGCTCTTTGATGATAGACTCAAGGTTATCAATTCTTGTGCTCATTTCCTTGAATGCCGCTAGAAAGTCCGATAACCCTTCCGTCCTTGCATTCAGCTCACCGATTTCGTCTTGAATAGCTTTCAATTTGCGATCCGTGTCTGCCTGATTCTTTACAATCATCTGCAAGTATTCCTCTGTTGTAGGCCCCGGATTCTCCTCAATATCACCCGACGTCAACAGCAACAACAACACTGTCCAGCAATCACTCAAAATTGCGCGACACCTGCGAGGGCACGGCAGGACTACTACAAATCTATTGTCATTTCTGTTAGAATGAACATTATGCCAGGAACTAACCTGCAAAACCAGCAGAAGGCGTTTAGCCATGCTGTCCCACAGGCGAGTGCCGTGCCCTCTGAAGAGGCCCGCGCAGGACTGCCGCTTTTGTAGATCCGCTGTAGATGACGTAATTGTCCGGTGGTGTTTCTTCTCGGCAAAACGTAGTTCCACCGTCACGTTTTCCAGATGAGCAAGCGGGAATGCGTGCACGGGTAGTACGCAGGCAGTTGCATCTTGTGTCACGCTGCTTTCTAGATGATCCGGCAGGTTCAGTGGTAGCCCATGTGAAGTGTTCGTTGTCGCATCCGAAAACCACGACACGACCTGCAAAACCAGCAGAAGGCGTTTAGCCATGCTGTCCCACAGGCGAGTGCCGTGCCCTCTGAAGAGGCCCGCGCAGGACTGCCGCTTTTGTAGATCCGCTGTAGATGACGTAATTGTCCGGTGGTGTTTCTTCTCGGCAAAACGTAGTTCCACCGTCACGTTTTCCAGATGAGCAAGCGGGAATGCGTGCACGGGTAGTACGCAGGCAGTTGCATCTTGTGTCACGCTGCTTTCTAGATGATCCGGCAGGTTCAGTGGTAGCCCATGTGAAGTGTTCGTTGTCGCATCCGAAAACCACGACACGACCTGCAAAACCAGCAGAAGGCGTTTAGCCATGCTGTCCCACAGGCGAGTGCCGTGCCCTCGCCTGTGGTTCTTGGTCGTAAGTGTCATGACAACGATTTTCTTGAAATTAAATTTGCCATTTCTCACTTGAGTCGCAGAACACTGAAAACGCTTCATTTAGTTTCTCTTCCTGCCGTAAATAAATCTTATTGCTTTTCTTTGAAGCGACTCAGGTTTTTTTTACATCACGCACATGATAGGGTGACCAAACAGTGCATGTATGCTCAAGAATTGGTCTTATTACGCATATTTATATGCGGTAAGCTTGTGGAGCAAATTAGGTCGATATGCCTGTGCATTAGGTGTGAATGTGAAGACTGAAATCTCTTTACTTGTGATAAGTTGTTTGATCTGTTTTTATAAGTGTATTTAAATGGTTCTTTTTTGGTCGTAAGTGTCATGACAACGATTTTCTTGAAATTAAATTTGCCATTTCTCACTTCAATCGCAGAACACTGAAAACGCTTCATTTAGTTTCTCTTGCTGCCGTAAATAAATTTTATTGCTTTTCTTTGAAGAGACTCAGGTTTTTTTACATCACGCACATGATAGGGTGACCAAACAGCGCATGTATGCTCAAGAATAGGTCTTATTAGGCATTTTTATATGCGGTAAGCTTGTGCTTTGGAGCAAACTAGGTCGATATGCCTGTGCATTAGGTTTGAATGTGAAGACTGAAATCTCTTTAATTGTGATAAGTTGTTTGATCTGTTCTTATAAGTGTATTTAAATGGTTCTTTTTTGGTCGTAAGTGTCATGACAACGAGTTTCTTGAAATTAAATTTGCCATTTCTCACTTCAATCGCAGAACACTGAAAACGCTTCATTTAGTTTCTCTTGCTGCCGTAAATAAATCTCATTGCTTTTCTTTGAAGAGAGTCAGGTTTTCTTACATCACGCACATGAAAGGGTGACCAAACAGTGCATGTATGCTCAAGAATTGATCTTATTAGGCATTTTTATATGAGGTAAGCTTGTGCTTTGGAGCAAATTGCGTAGATATGCCTGTGCATTAGGTGTGAATGTGAAGACTGAAATCTCTTTACTTGTGATAAGTTGTTTGATCTGTTTTTATAAGTGTATTTAAATGGTTCTTTTTTGGTCGTAAGTGTCATGACAACCATTTTCTTGAAATTAAATTTGCCATTTCTCACTTCAATCGCAGAACACTGAAAACGCTTCATTTAGTTTCTCTTGCTGCCGTAAATAAATCTTACTGCTTTTCTTTGAAGAGACTCAGGTTTTTTTACATCACGCACATGATAGGGTGACCAAACAGCGCATGTATGCTCAAGAATTGGTATTATTAGGCATTTTTATATGCGGTAAGCTTGTGCTTTGGAGCAAACTAGGTCGATATGCCTGTGCATTAGGTTTGAATGTGAAGACTGAAATCTCTTTACTTGTGATAAGTTGTTTGATCTGTTCTTATAAGTGTATTTAAATGGTTCTTTTTTGGTCGTAAGTGTCATGACAACGATTTTCTTGAAATTAAATTTGCCATTTATCACTTCAATCGCAGAACACTGAAAACGCTTCATTTAGTTTCTCTTGCTGCCGTAAATAAATCTTATTGCTTTTCTTTGAAGAGACTCAGGTTTTTTTACATCACTCACATGATAGGGTGACCAAACAGGGCATGTATGCTCTAGAATTGATCTTATTAGGCATTTTTATATGCGGTAAGCTTGTGCTTTGGAGCAAATTAGGTCGATATGCCTGTGCATTAGGTGTGAATGTTACTCCCAAAGACTGAAATCTCTTTACTTGTGATAAGTTGTTTGAGTTGTTTGTATAAGTGTATTTAAATGGTTTTTTTTTGGTCGTAAGTGTCATGACAACGATTTTCTTGAAATTAAATTTGCCATTTCTCACTTGAATCGCAGAACACTGAAAACGCTTCATTTAGTTTCTCTTCCTGCCGTAAATAAATCTTATTGCTTTTCTTTGAAGCGACTCAGGTTTTTTTTACATCACGCACATGATAGGGTGACCAAACAGTGCATGTATGCTCAAGAATTGGTCTTATTACGCATATTTATATGCGGTAAGCTTGTGGAGCAAATTAGGTCGATATGCCTGTGCATTAGGTGTGAATGTGAAGACTGAAATCTCTTTACTTGTGATAAGTTGTTTGATCTGTTTTTATAAGTGTATTTAAATGGTTCTTTTTTGGTCGTAAGTGTCATGACAACGATTTTCTTGAAATTAAATTTGCCATTTCTCACTTCAATCGCAGAACACTGAAAACGCTTCATTTAGTTTCTCTTGCTGCCGTAAATAAATCTTATTGCTTTTCTTTGAAGAGACTCAGGTTTTTTTACATCACGCACATGTAGGGGGACCAAACAGCGCATGTATGCTCAAGAATTGGTCTTATTAGGCATTTTTATATGCGGTAAGCTTGTGCTTTGGAGCAAATTAGGTCGATATGCCTGTGCATTAGGTGTGAATGTGAAGACTGAAATCTCTACTTGTGATAAGTTGTTTGATCTTTTTTATAAGTGTATTTATATGGTTCTTTTTTGGTCGTAAGTGTCATGACAACGACTTTCTTGAAATTAAATTTGCCATTTCTCACTTGAATCGCAGAACACTGAAAACGCTTCATTTAGTTCCTCTTACTGCCGTAAATAAATCTTATTGCTTTTCTTTGAAGAGACTCAGGTTTTTTTGCATCACGTACATGATAGGGTGACCAAACAGCGCATGTATGCTCAAGAATTGGTCTTATTAGGCATTTTTATATGCGGTAAGCTTGTGCTTTGGAGCAAATTAGGTCGATATGCCTGTGCATTAGGTGTGAATGTGAAGACTGAAATCTCTACTTGTGATAAGTTGTTTGATGTCTTTCTATAAGTGTATTAAATGGTTCTTTTTTGGTCGTAAGTGTCATGACAACGATTTTCTTGAAATTAAATTTGCCATTTCTTACTTCGATCGCAAAACACTGAAAACGCTTCATTTAGTTTCTCTTGCTGCCGTAAATACATCTTATTGCTTTTCCTTGAAGAGACACAGGTTTTTTTACATCACGCATATGAAAGGGTGACCAAACAGCGCATGTATGACCAAGAATTGGTCTTATTAGGCATTTTTATATGCGGTAAGCTTGTGCTTTTGAGCAAATTAGGTCGATATGCCTGTGGATTAGGTGTGAATGTTACTCCCAGATACTGAAATCTCTTTACTTGTGATAAGTTGTTTGATCTGTTCTTATAAGTGTATTTAAATGGTTCTTTTTTGATCGTAAGTGTCATGACAACGATTTTCTTGAAATTAAATTTGCCATTTATCACTTCAATCGCAGAACACTGAAAACGCTTCATTTAGTTTCTCTTGCTGCCGTAAATAAATCTTATTGCTTTTCTTTGAAGAGACTCAGGTTTTTTTACATCACTCACATGATAGGGTGACCAAACAGGGCATGTATGCTCTAGAATTGATCTTATTAGGCATTTTTATATGCGGTAAGCTTGTGCTTTGGAGCAAATTAGGTCGATATGCCTGTGCATTAGGTGTGAATGTTACTCCCAAAAACTGAAATCTCTTTACTTGTGATAAGTTGTTTGAGTTGTTTTTATAAGTGTATTTAAATGGTTTTTCTTGGTCGTAAGTGTCATGACAACGATTTTCTTGAAATTAAATTTGCCATTTCTCACTTGAGTCGCAGAACACTGAAAACGCTTCATTTAGTTTCTCTTCCTGCCGTAAATAAATCTTATTGCTTTTCTTTGAAGCGACTCAGGTTTTTTTTACATCACGCACATGATAGGGTGACCAAACAGTGCATGTATGCTCAAGAATTGGTCTTATTACGCATATTTATATGCGGTAAGCTTGTGGAGCAAATTAGGTCGATATGCCTGTGCATTAGGTGTGAATGTGAAGACTGAAATCTCTTTACTTGTGATAAGTTGTTTGATCTGTTTTTATAAGTGTATTTAAATGGTTCTTTTTTGGTCGTAAGTGTCATGACAACGATTTTCTTGAAATTAAATTTGCCATTTCTCACTTCAATCGCAGAACACTGAAAACGCTTCATTTAGTTTCTCTTGCTGCCGTAAATAAATTTTATTGCTTTTCTTTGAAGAGACTCAGGTTTTTTTACATCACGCACATGATAGGGTGACCAAACAGCGCATGTATGCTCAAGAATAGGTCTTATTAGGCATTTTTATATGCGGTAAGCTTGTGCTTTGGAGCAAACTAGGTCGATATGCCTGTGCATTAGGTTTGAATGTGAAGACTGAAATCTCTTTAATTGTGATAAGTTGTTTGATCTGTTCTTATAAGTGTATTTAAATGGTTCTTTTTTGGTCGTAAGTGTCATGACAACGAGTTTCTTGAAATTAAATTTGCCATTTCTCACTTCAATCGCAGAACACTGAAAACGCTTCATTTAGTTTCTCTTGCTGCCGTAAATAAATCTCATTGCTTTTCTTTGAAGAGAGTCAGGTTTTCTTACATCACGCACATGAAAGGGTGACCAAACAGCGCATGTATGCTCAAGAATTGATCTTATTAGGCATTTTTATATGAGGTAAGCTTGTGCTTTGGAGCAAATTAGGTCCATATGCCTGTGCATTAGGTGTGAATGTGAAGACTGAAATCTCTTTACTTGTGATAAGTTGTTTGATCTGTTTTTATAAGTGTATTTATATGGTTCTTTTTTGGTCGTAAGTGTCATGACAACGACTTTCTTGAAATTAAATTTGCCATTTCTCACTTGAATCGCAGAACACTGAAAACGCTTCATTTAGTTCCTCTTACTGCCGTAAATAAATCTTATTGCTTTTCTTTGAAGAGACTCAGGTTTTTTTGCATCACGTACATGATAGGGTGACCAAACAGCGCATGTATGCTCAAGAATTGGTCTTATTAGGCATTTTTATATGCGGTAAGCTTGTGCTTTGGAGCAAATTAGGTCGATATGCCTGTGCATTAGGTGTGAATGTGAAGACTGAAATCTCTACTTGTGATAAGTTGTTTGATGTCTTTCTATAAGTGTATTAAATGGTTCTTTTTTGGTCGTAAGTGTCATGACAACGATTTTCTTGAAATTAAATTTGCCATTTCTTACTTCGATCGCAAAACACTGAAAACGCTTCATTTAGTTTCTCTTGCTGCCGTAAATACATCTTATTGCTTTTCCTTGAAGAGACACAGGTTTTTTTACATCACGCATATGAAAGGGTGACCAAACAGCGCATGTATGACCAAGAATTGGTCTTATTAGGCATTTTTATATGCGGTAAGCTTGTGCTTTTGAGCAAATTAGGTCGATATGCCTGTGGATTAGGTGTGAATGTTACTCCCAGATACTGAAATCTCTTTACTTGTGATAAGTTGTTTGATCTGTTCTTATAAGTGTATTTAAATGGTTCTTTTTTGATCGTAAGTGTCATGACAACGATTTTCTTGAAATTAAATTTGCCATTTATCACTTCAATCGCAGAACACTGAAAACGCTTCATTTAGTTTCTCTTGCTGCCGTAAATAAATCTTATTGCTTTTCTTTGAAGAGACTCAGGTTTTTTTACATCACTCACATGATAGGGTGACCAAACAGGGCATGTATGCTCTAGAATTGATCTTATTAGGCATTTTTATATGCGGTAAGCTTGTGCTTTGGAGCAAATTAGGTCGATATGCCTGTGCATTAGGTGTGAATGTTACTCCCAAAGACTGAAATCTCTTTACTTGTGATAAGTTGTTTGAGTTGTTTTTATAAGTGTATTTAAATGGTTTTTCTTGGTCGTAAGTGTCATGACAACGATTTTCTTGAAATTAAATTTGCCATTTCTCACTTGAGTCGCAGAACACTGAAAACGCTTCATTTAGTTTCTCTTCCTGCCGTAAATAAATCTTATTGCTTTTCTTTGAAGCGACTCAGGTTTTTTTTACATCACGCACATGATAGGGTGACCAAACAGTGCATGTATGCTCAAGAATTGGTCTTATTACGCATATTTATATGCGGTAAGCTTGTGGAGCAAATTAGGTCGATATGCCTGTGCATTAGGTGTGAATGTGAAGACTGAAATCTCTTTACTTGTGATAAGTTGTTTGATCTGTTTTTATAAGTGTATTTAAATGGTTCTTTTTTGGTCGTAAGTGTCATGACAACGATTTTCTTGAAATTAAATTTGCCATTTCTCACTTCAATCGCAGAACACTGAAAACGCTTCATTTAGTTTCTCTTGCTGCCGTAAATAAATTTTATTGCTTTTCTTTGAAGAGACTCAGGTTTTTTTACATCACGCACATGATAGGGTGACCAAACAGCGCATGTATGCTCAAGAATAGGTCTTATTAGGCATTTTTATATGCGGTAAGCTTGTGCTTTGGAGCAAACTAGGTCGATATGCCTGTGCATTAGGTTTGAATGTGAAGACTGAAATCTCTTTAATTGTGATAAGTTGTTTGATCTGTTCTTATAAGTGTATTTAAATGGTTCTTTTTTGGTCGTAAGTGTCATGACAACGAGTTTCTTGAAATTAAATTTGCCATTTCTCACTTCAATCGCAGAACACTGAAAACGCTTCATTTAGTTTCTCTTGCTGCCGTAAATAAATCTCATTGCTTTTCTTTGAAGAGAGTCAGGTTTTCTTACATCACGCACATGAAAGGGTGACCAAACAGTGCATGTATGCTCAAGAATTGATCTTATTAGGCATTTTTATATGAGGTAAGCTTGTGCTTTGGAGCAAATTGCGTAGATATGCCTGTGCATTAGGTGTGAATGTGAAGACTGAAATCTCTTTACTTGTGATAAGTTGTTTGATCTGTTTTTATAAGTGTATTTAAATGGTTCTTTTTTGGTCGTAAGTGTCATGACAACCATTTTCTTGAAATTAAATTTGCCATTTCTCACTTCAATCGCAGAACACTGAAAACGCTTCATTTAGTTTCTCTTGCTGCCGTAAATAAATCTTACTGCTTTTCTTTGAAGAGACTCAGGTTTTTTTACATCACGCACATGATAGGGTGACCAAACAGCGCATGTATGCTCAAGAATTGGTATTATTAGGCATTTTTATATGCGGTAAGCTTGTGCTTTGGAGCAAACTAGGTCGATATGCCTGTGCATTAGGTTTGAATGTGAAGACTGAAATCTCTTTACTTGTGATAAGTTGTTTGATCTGTTCCTATAAGTGTATTTAAATGGTTCTTTTTTGGTCGTAAGTGTCATGACAACGATTTTCTTGAAATTAAATTTGCCATTTATCACTTCAATCGCAGAACACTGAAAACGCTTCATTTAGTTTCTCTTGCTGCCGTAAATAAATCTTATTGCTTTTCTTTGAAGAGACTCAGGTTTTTTTACATCACTCACATGATAGGGTGACCAAACAGGGCATGTATGCTCTAGAATTGATCTTATTAGGCATTTTTATATGCGGTAAGCTTGTGCTTTGGAGCAAATTAGGTCGATATGCCTGTGCATTAGGTGTGAATGTTACTCCCAAAGACTGAAATCTCTTTACTTGTGATAAGTTGTTTGAGTTGTTTGTATAAGTGTATTTAAATGGTTTTTTTTTGGTCGTAAGTGTCATGACAACGATTTTCTTGAAATTAAATTTGCCATTTCTCACTTGAATCGCAGAACACTGAAAACGCTTCATTTAGTTTCTCTTCCTGCCGTAAATAAATCTTATTGCTTTTCTTTGAAGCGACTCAGGTTTTTTTTACATCACGCACATGATAGGGTGACCAAACAGTGCATGTATGCTCAAGAATTGGTCTTATTACGCATATTTATATGCGGTAAGCTTGTGGAGCAAATTAGGTCGATATGCCTGTGCATTAGGTGTGAATGTGAAGACTGAAATCTCTTTACTTGTGATAAGTTGTTTGATCTGTTTTTATAAGTGTATTTAAATGGTTCTTTTTTGGTCGTAAGTGTCATGACAACGATTTTCTTGAAATTAAATTTGCCATTTCTCACTTCAATCGCAGAACACTGAAAACGCTTCATTTAGTTTCTCTTGCTGCCGTAAATAAATCTTATTGCTTTTCTTTGAAGAGACTCAGGTTTTTTTACATCACGCACATGTAGGGGGACTAAACAGCGCATGTATGCTCAAGAATTGGTCTTATTAGGCATTTTTATATGCGGTAAGCTTGTGCTTTGGAGCAAATTAGGTCGATATGCCTGTGCATTAGGTGTGAATGTGAAGACTGAAATCTCTACTTGTGATAAGTTGTTTGATCTTTTTTATAAGTGCATTTAAATGGTTCTTTTTTGGTCGTAAGTGTCATGACAACGATTTTCTTGAAATTAAATTTGCCATTTCTCACTTCAATCGCAGAACAATGAAAACGCTTCATTTAGTTTCTCTTGCTGCCGTAAATAAATCTTATTGCTTTTCTTTGAAGAGACTCAGGTTTTTTTTTACATCACGCACATGAAAGGGTGACCAAACAGCGCATGTATGCTCAAGAATTGATCTTATTAGGCATTTTTATATGAGGTAAGCTTGTGCTTTGGAGCAAATTAGGTCCATATGCCTGTGCATTAGGTGTGAATGTGAAGACTGAAATCTCTTTACTTGTGATAAGTTGTTTGATCTGTTTTTATAAGTGTATTTATATGGTTCTTTTTTGGTCGTAAGTGTCATGACAACGACTTTCTTGAAATTAAATTTGCCATTTCTCACTTGAATCGCAGAACACTGAAAACGCTTCATTTAGTTCCTCTTACTGCCGTAAATAAATCTTATTGCTTTTCTTTGAAGAGACTCAGGTTTTTTTGCATCACGTACATGATAGGGTGACCAAACAGCGCATGTATGCTCAAGAATTGGTCTTATTAGGCATTTTTATATGCGGTAAGCTTGTGCTTTGGAGCAAATTAGGTCGATATGCCTGTGCATTAGGTGTGAATGTGAAGACTGAAATCTCTACTTGTGATAAGTTGTTTGATGTCTTTCTATAAGTGTATTAAATGGTTCTTTTTTGGTCGTAAGTGTCATGACAACGATTTTCTTGAAATTAAATTTGCCATTTCTCACTTCGATCGCAAAACACTGAAAACGCTTCATTTAGTTTCTCTTGCTGCCGTAAATACATCTTATTGCTTTTCCTTGAAGAGACACAGGTTTTTTTACATCACGCATATGAAAGGGTGACCAAACAGCGCATGTATGACCAAGAATTGGTCTTATTAGGCATTTTTATATGCGGTAAGCTTGTGCTTTTGAGCAAATTAGGTCGATATGCCTGTGGATTAGGTGTGAATGTTACTCCCAGATACTGAAATCTCTTTACTTGTGATAAGTTGTTTGATCTGTTTTTATAAGTGTATTTAAATGGTTCGTTTTTGGTCGTAAGTGTCATGACAACGATTTTCTTGAAATTAAATTTGCCATTTCTCTCTTGAATCGCAGAACACTGAAAACGCTTCATTTAGTTTCTCTTGCTGCCGTAAATAAATCTTATTGCTTTTTTTGAAGAGACTCAGGTTTTTTTTACATCACTCCCATGATAGGGTGACCAAACAGGGCATGTATGCTCTAGAATTGATCTTATTAGGCATTTTTATATGCGGTAAGCTTGTGCTTTGGAGCAAATTAGGTCGATATGTCTGTGCATTAGGTGTGAATGTTACTCCCAAAGACTGAAATCTCTTTACTTGTGATAAGTTGTTTGAGCTGTTTTTATAAGTGTATTTAAATGGTTTTTTTTGGTCGTAAGTGTCATGACAACGATTTTATTGAAATTAAATTTGCCATTTCTCACTTGAATCGCAGAACACTGAAAACGCTTCATTTAGTTTCTCTCCTGCCGTAAATAAATGTTATTGCTTTTCTTTGAAGAGACTCAGGTTTTTTTTACATCACGCACATGATAGGGTGACCAAAGAGTGCATGTATGCTCAAGAATTGGTCTTATTAGGCATATTTATATGCGGTAAGCTTGTGCTTTGGAGCAAATTAGGTCGATATGCCTGTGCATTAGGTGTGAATGTGAAGACTGAAATCTCTTTACTTGTCATAAGTTGTTTGATCTGTTTTTATAAGTGTATTTAAATGGTTCTTTTTTGGACGTAAGTTTCATGACAACGATTTTCTTGAAATTAAATTTGCCATTTCTCACTTCAATCGCAGAACACTGAAAACGCTTCATTTAGTTTCTCTTGCTGCTGTAAATAAATCTTATTGCTTTTCTTTGAAGAGACTCAGGTTTTTTTGCATCACGTACATGATAGGGTGACCAAACAGCGCATGTATGCTCAAGAATTGGTCTTATTAGGCATTTTTATATGCGGTAAGCTTGTGCTTTGGAGCAAATTAGGTCGATATGCCTGTGCATTAGGTGTGAATGTGAAGACTGAAATCTCTACTTGTGATAAGTTGTTTGATGTCTTTTTATAAGTGTATTTAAATGGTTCTTTTTTGGTCGTAAGTGTCATGACAACGATTTTCTTGAAATTAAATTTGCCATTTCTCACTTCGATCGCAAAACACTGAAAACGCTTCATTTAGTTTCTCTTGCTGCCGTAAATACATCTTATTGCTTTTCTTTGAAGAGACACAGGTTTTTTTACATCACGCATATGAAAGGGTGACCAAACAGCGCATGCATGCTCAAGAATTGATTTTATTAGGCATTTTTATATGCGGTAAGCTTGTGCTTTGGAGCAAATTAGGTCGATACGCCTGTGCATTAGGTGTGAATGTTACTCCCAAAGACTAAAATCTATTTACTTGTGATAAGTTGTTTGATCTGTTTTTATAAGTGTATTTAAATGGTTCTTTTTTGGTCGTAAGTGTCATGACAACGATTTTCTTGAAATTAAATTTGCCATTTCTCACTTGAATCGCAGAACACTGAAAACGCTTCATTTAGTTTCTCTTGCTGCCGTAAATAAATCTTATTGCTTTTCTTTGAAGAGACTCAGGTTTTTTTTACATCACGCACATGATAGGGTGACCAAACAGTGCATGTATGCTCAAGAATTGGTCTTATTACGCATATTTATATGCGGTAAGCTTGTGCTTTGGAGCACATTAGGTCGATATGCCTGTGCATTAGGTGTGAATGTGAAGACTGAAATCTCTTTACTTGTGATAAGTTGTTTGATCTGTTTTTATAAGTGTATTTAAATGGTTCTTTTTTGGTCGTAAGTGTCATGACAACGATTTTCTTGAAATTAAATTTGCCATTTCTCACTTCAATCGCAGAACACTGAAAACGCTTCATTTAGTTTCTCTTGCTGCCGTAAATAAATTTTATTGCTTTTCTTTGAAGAGACTAAGGTTTTTTTACATCACGCACATGATAGGGTGACCAAACAGCGCATGTATGCTCAAGAATTGGTCTTATTAGGCATTTTTATATGCGGTAAGCTTGTGCTTTGGAGCAAACTAGGTCGATATGCCTGTGCATTAGGTTTGAATGTGAAGACTGAAATCTCTTTAATTGTGATAAGTTGTTTGATCTCTTCTTATAAGTGTATTTAAATGGTTCTTTTTTGGTCGTAAGTGTCATGACAACGAGTTTCTTGAAATTAAATTTGCCATTTCTCACTTCAATCGCAGAACACTGAAAACGCTTCATTTAGTTTCTCTTGCTGCCGTAAATAAATCTCATTGCTTTTCTTTGAAGAGAGTCAGGTTTTCTTACATCACGCACATGAAAGGGTGACCAAACAGTGCATGTATGCTCAAGAATTGATCTTATTAGGCATTTTTATATGAGGTAAGCTTGTGCTTTGGAGCAAATTACGTCGATATGCCTGTGCATTAGGTGTGAATGTGAAGACTGAAATCTCTTTACTTGTGATAAGTTGTTTGATCTGTTTTTATAAGTGTATTTAAATGGTTCTTTTTTGGTCGTAAGTGTCATGACAACCATTTTCTTGAAATTAAATTTGCCATTTCTCACTTCAATCGCAGAACACTGAAAACGCTTCATTTAGTTTCTCTTGCTGCCGTAAATAAATCTTATTGCTTTTCTTTGAAGAGACTCAGGTTTTTTTACATCACGCACATGATAGGGTGACCAAACAGCGCATGTATGCTCAAGAATTGGTATTATTAGGCATTTTTATATGCGGTAAGCTTGTGCTTTGGAGCAAACTAGGTCGATATGCCTGTGCATTAGGTTTGAATGTGAAGACTGAAATCTCTTTACTTGTGACAAGTTGTTTGATCTGTTCTTATAAGTGTATTTAAATGGTTCTTTTTTGATCGTAAGTGTCATGACAACGATTTTCTTGAAATTAAATTTGCCATTTATCACTTCAATCGCAGAACACTGAAAACGCTTCATTTAGTTTCTCTTGCTGCCGTAAATAAATCTTATTGCTTTTCTTTGAAGAGACTCAGGTTTTTTTACATCACTCACATGATAGGGTGACCAAACAGGGCATGTATGCTCTAGAATTGATCTTATTAGGCATTTTTATATGCGGTAAGCTTGTGCTTTGGAGCAAATTAGGTCGATATGCCTGTGCATTAGGTGTGAATGTTACTCCCAAAGACTGAAATCTCTTTACTTGTGATAAGTTGTTTGAGTTGTTTTTATAAGTGTATTTAAATGGTTTGTTTTGGTCCTAAGTGTCATGACAACGATTTTCTTGAAATTAAATTTGCCATTTCTCACTTGAATCGCAGAACACTGAAAACGCTTCATTTAGTTTCTCTTCCTGCCGTAAATAAATCTTATTGCTTTTCTTTGAAGCGACTCAGGTTTTTTTTACATCACGCACATGATAGGGTGACCAAACAGTGCATGTATGCTCAAGAATTGGTCTTATTACGCATATTTATATGCGGTAAGCTTGTGGAGCAAATTAGGTCGATATGCCTGTGCATTAGATGTGAATGTGAAGACTGAAATCTCTTTACTTGTGATAAGTTGTTTGATCTGTTTTTATAAGTGTATTTAAATGGTTCTTTTTTGGTCGTAAGTGTCATGACAACGATTTTCTTGAAATTAAATTTGCCATTTCTCACTTCAATCGCAGAACACTGAAAACGCTTCATTTCGTTTCTCTTGCTGCCGTAAATAAATTTTATTGCTTTTCTTTGAAGAGACTCAGGTTTTTTTACATCACGCACATGATAGGGTGACCAAACAGCGCATGTATGCTCAAGAATTGGTCTTATTAGGCATTTTTATATGCGGTAAGCTTGTGCTTTGGAGCAAACTAGGTCGATATGCCTGTGCATTAGGTTTGAATGTGAAGACTGAAATCTCTTTAATTGTGATAAGTTGTTTGATCTGTTCTTATAAGTGTATTTAAATGGTTCTTTTTTGGTCGTAAGTGTCATGACAACGAGTTTCTTGAAATTAAATTTGCCATTTCTCACTTCAATCGCAGAACACTGAAAACGCTTCATTTAGTTTCTCTTGCTGCCGTAAATAAATCTCATTGCTTTTCTTTGAAGAGAGTCAGGTTTTCTTACATCACGCACATGAAAGGGTGACCAAACAGTGCATGTATGCTCAAGAATTGATCTTATTAGGCATTTTTATATGAGGTAAGCTTGTGCTTTGGAGCAAATTACGTAGATATGCCTGTGCATTAGGTGTGAATGTGAAGACTGAAATCTCTTTACTTGTGATAAGTTGTTTGATCTGTTTTTATAAGTGTATTTAAATGGTTCTTTTTTGGTCGTAAGTGTCATGACAACCATTTTCTTGAAATTAAATTTGCCATTTCTCACTTCAATCGCAGAACACTGAAAACGCTTCATTTAGTTTCTCTTGCTGCCGTAAATAAATCTTATTGCTTTTCTTTGAAGAGACTCAGGTTTTTTTACATCACGCACATGATAGGGTGACCAAACAGCGCATGTATGCTCAAGAATTGGTATTATTAGGCATTTTTATATGCGGTAAGCTTGTGCTTTGGAGCAAACTAGGTCGATATGCCTGTGCATTAGGTTTGAATGTGAAGACTGAAATCTCTTTACTTGTGATAAGTTGTTTGATCTGTTCTTATAAGTGTATTTAAATGGTTCTTTTTTGGTCGTAAGTGTCATGACAACGATTTTCTTGAAATTAAATTTGCCATTTATCACTTCAATCGCAGAACACTGAAAACGCTTCATTTAGTTTCTCTTGCTGCCGTAAATAAATCTTATTGCTTTTCTTTGAAGAGACTCAGGTTTTTTTACATCACTCACATGATAGGGTGACCAAACAGGGCATGTATGCTCTAGAATTGATCTTATTAGGCATTTTTATATGCGGTAAGCTTGTGCTTTGGAGCAAATTAGGTCGATATGCCTGTGCATTAGGTGTGAATGTTACTCCCAGAGACTGAAATCTCTTTACTTGTGATAAGTTGTTTGAGTTGTTTGTATAAGTGTATTTAAATGGTTTTTTTTGGTCGTAAGTGTCATGACAACGATTTTCTTGAAATTAAATTTGCCATTTCTCACTTGAATCGCAGAACACTGAAAACGCTTCATTTAGTTTCTCTTCCTGCCGTAAATAAATCTTATTGCTTTTCTTTGAAGCGACTCAGGTTTTTTTTACATCACGCACATGATAGGGTGACCAAACAGTGCATGGATGCTCAAGAATTGGTCTTATTACGCATATTTATATGCGGTAAGCTTGTGGAGCAAATTAGGTCGATATGCCTGTGCATTAGGTGTGAATTTGAAGACTGAAATCTCTTTACTTGTGATAAGTTGTTTGATCTGTTTTTATAAGTGTATTTAAATGGTTCTTTTTTGGTCGTAAGTGTCATGACAACGATTTTCTTGAAATTAAATTTGCCATTTCTCACTTCAATCGCAGAACACTGAAAACGCTTCATTTAGTTTCTCTTGCTGCCGTAAATAAATCTTATTGCTTTTCTTTGAAGAGACTCAGGTTTTTTTACATCACGCACATGTAGGGGGACCAAACAGCGCATGTATGCTCAAGAATTGGTCTTATTAGGCATTTTTATATGCGGTAAGCTTGTGCTTTGGAGCAAATTAGGTCGATATGCCTGTGCATTAGGTGTGAATGTGAAGACTGAAATCTCTACTTGTGATAAGTTGTTTGATCTTTTTTATAAGTGCATTTAAATGGTTCTTTTTTGGTCGTAAGTGTCATGACAACGATTTTCTTGAAATTAAATTTGCCATTTCTCACTTCAATCGCAGAACACTGAAAACGCTTCATTTAGTTTCTCTTGCTGCCGTAAATAAATCTTATTGCTTTTCTTTGAAGAGACTCAGGTTTTTTTTTACATCACGCACATGAAAGGGTGACCAAACAGCGCATGTATGCTCAAGAATTGATCTTATTAGGCATTTTTATATGAGGTAAGCTTGTGCTTTGGAGCAAATTAGGTCCATATGCCTGTGCATTAGGTGTGAATGTGAAGACTGAAATCTCTTTACTTGTGATAAGTTGTTTGATCTGTTTTTATAAGTGTATTTATATGGTTCTTTTTTGGTCGTAAGTGTCATGACAACGACTTTCTTGAAATTAAATTTGCCATTTCTCACTTGAATCGCAGAACACTGAAAACGCTTCATTTAGTTCCTCTTACTGCCGTAAATAAATCTTATTGCTTTTCTTTGAAGAGACTCAGGTTTTTTTGCATCACGTACATGATAGGGTGACCAAACAGCGCATGTATGCTCAAGAATTGGTCTTATTAGGCATTTTTATATGCGGTAAGCTTGTGCTTTGGAGCAAATTAGGTCGATATGCCTGTGCATTAGGTGTGAATGTGAAGACTGAAATCTCTACTTGTGATAAGTTGTTTGATGTCTTTCTATAAGTGTATTAAATGGTTCTTTTTTGGTCGTAAGTGTCATGACAACGATTTTCTTGAAATTAAATTTGCCATTTCTCACTTCGATCGCAAAACACTGAAAACGCTTCATTTAGTTTCTCTTACTGCCGTAAATAAATCTTATTGCTTTTCTTTGAAGAGACTCAGGTTTTTTTGCATCACGTACATGATAGGGGGACCAAACAGCGCATGTATGCTCAAGAATTGGTCTTATTAGGCATTTTTATATGCGGTAAGCTTGTGCTTTGGAGCAAATTAGGTCGATATGCCTGTGCATTAGGTGTGAATGTGAAGACTGAAATCTCTACTTGTGATAAGTTGCTTGATCTTTTTTATAAGTGCATTTAAATGGTTCTTTTTTGGTCGTAAGTGTCATGACAACGATTTTCTTGAAATTAAATTTGCCATTTCTCACTTCAATCGCAGAACACTGAAAACGCTTCATTTAGTTTCTCTTGCTGCCGTAAATAAATCTTATTGCTTTTCTTTGAAGAGACTCAGGTTTTTTTTTACATCACGCACATGAAAGGGTGACCAAACAGCGCATGTATGCTCAAGAATTGATCTTATTAGGCATTTTTATATGAGGCAAGCTTGTGCTTTGGAGCAAATTAGGTCCATATGCCTGTGCATTAGGTGTGAATGTGAAGACTGAAATCTCTTTACTTGTGATAAGTTGTTTGATCTGTTTTTATAAGTGTATTTATATGGTTCTTTTTTGGTCGTAAGTGTCATGACAACGACTTTCTTGAAATTAAATTTGCCATTTCTCACTTGAATCGCAGAACACTGAAAACGCTTCATTTAGTTCCTCTTACTGCCGTAAATAAATCTTATTGCTTTTCTTTGAAGAGACTCAGGTTTTTTTGCATCACGTACATGATAGGGTGACCAAACAGCGCATGTATGCTCAAGAATTGGTCTTATTAGGCATTTTTATATGCGGTAAGCTTGTGCTTTGGAGCAAATTAGGTCGATATGCCTGTGCATTAGGTGTGAATGTGAAGACTGAAATCTCTACTTGTGATAAGTTGTTTGATGTCTTTCTATAAGTGTATTAAATGGTTCTTTTTTGGTCGTAAGTGTCATGACAACGATTTTCTTGAAATTAAATTTGCCATTTCTCACTTCGATCGCAAAACACTGAAAACGCTTCATTCTTGCTGCCGTAAATACATCTTATTGCTTTTCCTTGAAGAGACACAGGTTTTTTTACATCACGCATATGAAAGGGTGACCAAACAGCGCACGCATGCTCAAGAATTGATCTTATTAGGCATTTTTATATGCGGTAAGCTTGTGCTTTTGAGCAAATTAGGTCGATATGCCTGTGGATTAGGTGTGAATGTTACTCCCAGATACTGAAATCTCTTTACTTGTGATAAGTTGTTTGATCTGTTTTTATAAGTGTATTTAAATGGTTATTTTTTGGTCGTAAGTGTCATGACAACGATTTTCTTGAAATTAAATTTGCCATTTATCACTTCAATCGCAGAACACTGAAAACGCTTCATTTAGTTTCTCTTGCTGCCGTAAATAAATTTTATTGCTTTTCTTTGAAGAGACTCAGGTTTTTTTACATCACGCACATGATAGGGTGACCAAACAGCGCATGTATGATCAAGAATTGGTCTTATTAGGCATTTTTATATGCGGTAAGCTTGTGCTTTTGAGCAAATTAGGTCGATATGCCTGTGGATTAGGTGTGAATGTTACTCCCAGATACTGAAATCTCTTTACTTGTGATAAGTTGTTTGATCTGTTTTTATAAGTGTATTTAAATGGTTCGTTTTTGGTCGTAAGTGTCATGACAACGATTTTCTTGAAATTAAATTTGCCATTTCTCACTTCGATCGCAAAACACTGAAAACGCTTGATTTGGTTTCTCTTGCTGCCATAAATAAATCTTTTGCTTTTCTTTGAAGAGACACAGGTTTTTTTACATCACGCACATGAAAGGGTGACCAAACAGCGCATGCATGCTCAAGAAATGATCTTATTAGGCATTTTTATATGCGGTAAGCTTGTGCTTTGGAGCAAATTAGGTCGATACGCCTGTGCATTAGGTGTGAATGTTACTCCCAAAGACTAAAATCTATTTACTTGTGATAAGTTGTTTGATCTGTTTTTATAAGTGTATTTAAATGGTTCTTTTTTGGTCGTAAGTGTCATGACAACGATTTTCTTGAAATTAAATTTGCCATTTCTCACTTGAATCGCAGAACACTGAAAACGCTTCATTTAGTTTTTCTTGCTGCCGTAAATAAATCTTATTGCTTTTCTTTGAAGAGACTCAGGTTTTTTTTACATCACGCACATGATAGGGTGACCAAACAGTGCATGTATGCTCAAGAATTGGTCTTATTACGCATATTTATATGCGGTAAGCTTGTGCTTTGGAGCACATTAGGTCGATATGCCTGTGCATTAGGTGTGAATGTGAAGACTGAAATCTCTTTACTTCTGATAAGTTGTTTGATCTGTTTTTATAAGTGTATTTAAATGGTTCTTTTTTGGTCGTAAGTGTCATGACAACGATTTTCTTGAAATTAAGTTTGCCATTTCTCACTTCAATCGCAGAACACTGAAAACGCTTCATTTAGTTTCTCTTGCTGCCGTAAATAAATCTTATTGCTTTTCTTTGAAGAGACTCAGGTTTTTTTACATCACGCACATGATAGGGTGACCAAACAGCGCATGTATGCTCAAGACTTGGTCTTATTAGGCATTTTTATATGCGGTAAGCTTGTGCTTTGGAGCAAACTAGGTCGATATGCCTGTGCATTAGGTTTGAATGTGAAGACTGAGATCTCTTTACTTGTGATAAGTTGTTTGATCTGTTCTTATAAGTGTATTTAAATGGTTCTTTTTTGGTCGTAAGTGTCATGACAACGATTTTCTTGAAATTAAATTTGCCATTTATCACTTCAATCGCAGAACACTGAAAACGCTTCATTTAGTTTCTCTTGCTGCCGTAAATAAATCTTATTGCTTTTCTTTGA
This sequence comes from Amblyomma mixtum, assembly GCF_055824585.1. Lineage (NCBI taxonomy): Eukaryota > Metazoa > Arthropoda > Arachnida > Ixodida > Ixodidae > Amblyomma > Amblyomma mixtum. Next base: position 205,468,780 of record NC_143016.1, read on the forward strand.
AGAGACTCAGGTTTTTTTACATCACTCACATGATAGGGTGACCAAACAGGGCATGTATGCTCAAGAATTGGTCTTATTAGGCATATTTATATGTGGTAAAATTGTGCTTTGGAGCAAATTAGGTCGATATGCCTGTGCATTAGGTGTGAATGTGAAGACTGAAATCTCTACTTGTGATAAGTTGTTTGATGTCTTTTTATAAGTGCATTTAAATGGTTCTTTTTTGGTCGTAAGTGTCATGACAACGATTTTCTTGAAATTAAATTTGCCATTTCTCACTTCGATCGCAAAACACTGAAAACGCTTGATTTGGTTTCTCTTGCTGCCATAAATAAATCTTATTGCTTTTCTTTGAAGAGACACCGGTTTTTTTACATCACGCACATGAAAGGGTGACCAAACAGCGCATGCATGCTCAAGAAATGATCTTATTAGGCATTTTTATATGCGGTAAGCTTGTGCTTTGGAGCAAATTAGGTCGATATACCTGTGCATTAGGTGTGAATGTTACTCCGAAAGACTGAAATCTCTTTACTTGTGATAAGTTGTTTGATCTGTTTTTATAAGTGTATTTAAATGGTTCTTTTTTGGTCGTAACTGTCATGACAACGATTTTCTTGAAATTAAATTTGACATTTCTCACTTCAATCGCAGAACACTGAAAACGCTTCATTTAGTTTTTCTTGCTGCCGTAAATAAATCTTATTGCTTTTCTTTGAAGAGACTCAGGTTTTTTTACATCACGCACATGACAGGGTGACCAAACAGCGCATGTATGCTCAAGAATCATGAAGTCAATAGAAGGAACGCCTACCAAAAGGTTGTTGTTTAATATGAAAACGAAGACGTTTCGGCTTCCATACGGAAGCCTTGATCACTGGGCGAAAAGCCGAAAGCACATCGCTTAAGTGCACTGCAGTAATCGTCCCAGGCATCTTGCATACGTAGGCGGGAGATTGCCTGCGTTGTGGTTAAGGGTTTTTTCTGTTGATTAAATTATTAGGGATTCTAGATACCGACGTAACAGCCAATTCTTCTCTCTTGCGATGATTGAAGCTTCTTCCCAGGCTATTTTGTGCGTCGCGGCTTCCACGTGTTCCGCAAGTGCATTAGAAGCAATCCTCTTGTTGCTGACGTCGTTCTTGTGGTCCCTCAATCGTCTCTCGAAATTCCCGCTCTCGCCGATATAGCAGTAGTCGCAATCTGCGCAGGGAATCTTGTAGATGACGCCAGGAAACTTCTCTTTCTTTATCTTGTCTTTGACAGACACCAGCTCGTGCCTCAGCTTGCACGCCGGAACGTGAGCGACGTGTACGCCGTAATTGCGCAAAACGCGAGCCAGAGACTCGCTCACGCCCAGTACATATGGGATAGCGGCTCGGGCTCGACGCGGGGTACCAACTGGTTCTGGTGGGCGTGATGACTGTTGACGAACGGAATCTACGAAGTGCTTCGGGTAGCCGCATTCACTCAGTTCTCGGCGCACTTGGCGTAGGTCAGCAGCCCGATCTTCTGGACTTGGGCAGATGTTTTTGGCACGTCGGACGACGGAAGCCACGACGGAGCGTTTGTGGCAAACCGGGTGCACGGAATTAAAATGAAGGTACCGGCCTGTGTGGGTGTCCTTTCTATAAACTTTGAAAGAAAGGCGGTGGTTACGGCGTTCGACCAAAACGTCCAGAAAAGGAAGACGGCAAGCAGCCTCCTCCTCAACCGTGAATTGAATGTAGTCTTCCATGCTATTGTGATCTGTGAAGGCACCTAACGCATCCTTAAGGCGCAGCTTTTCAATTTCTCAAGTTTGCGCAGTGCCACCTGAGCTCACGTTAGAGCGAACTCGTTTAAACTTCATCGAACTCTCCAAACTCCGTTGAACCTTTAAAGTCTGAATCACGAACCACCTTTGCAGGCTGATGGTGCTCGAAACTGGTTTTGCCCCCGAAAGGACACAGCGGGGTTTGCGGAGCCTCTTCCAAGCGCACACCCCTGAAGAAGCCGGGCGCCGGGCCGGGGGTGGCTTGTACCCATTTTTAACGGGGGGTGTCCGGCGGTGGGTTTCGAACCAACCACCTTCCGCAGCCGAGGCGGACGACCAAGCCTCTAAGCCCATCTCCCGCCTACGTATGCAAGATGCCTGGGGCGATTACTGCAGTGCACTTAAGCGATGTGCTTTGGGCTTTTCGCCCAGTGATCAAGGCTTCCGTATGGAAGCCGAAACGTCTTCGTTTTCATATTAAACAACAACCTTTTGGTCGGCGTTCCTTCTATTGACTTCAAGAATCTTCTTCCCGACCAGACGAGTTTTCGTCGAACGTTAGATTTTATGCTCAAGAATTGGTCTTATTAGGCATTTTTATATGCTGTAAGCTTGTGCTTTGGAGCAAATTAGGTCGATATGCCTGTGCATTAGGTGTGAATGTTACTCCCAAAGACTGAAATCTTTTTACTTGTGATAAGTTGTTTGGTCTGTTTTTATAAGTGTATTTAAATGGTTCTTTTATGGTCGTAAGTGTCATGACGATTTCCTTGAATTTAAATTTGCCATTTCTCACTTCAATCGCAGAACACTGAAAACGCTTCATTTAGTTTTTCTTGCTGCCGTAAATAAATCTTATTGCTTTTCTGTGAAGAGACTCAGGTTTTTTTTACATCACGCACATGAGAGGGTGACCAAACAGCGCATGTATGCTCAAGAATTGGTCTTATTAGGCATTTTTATACGCGGTAAGGTTGTGCTTTGGAGCAAATTAGGTCGATATGCCTGTGAATTAGGTGTGAATGTGAAGACTGAAATCTCTTTATTTGTGATAAGTTCTTTGTTTTGTTTTTATAAGTTTATTTAAATGGTTCGTTTTTAGTCGTAAGTGTCATGACAACGATTTTCTTGAAATTAAATATGCCATTTCTCACTTCAATCGCAGAACACTGAAAACGCTTCATTTATTTTCTCTTGCTGCCGTAAATAAATCTTATTGCTTTTCTTTGAAGAGACTCAGGTTTTTTCACATTACGCACATGATAGGGTGACCAAACAGCGCATGTATGCTCAAGAATTGGTCTTGTTAGGCATTTTTATATGCGGCAAGCTTGTGCTTTGGAGCAAATTAGGTCGATATGTTTGTGCATTAGGTGTGAATGTTACTCCCAGATACTGAAATCTCTTTACTTGTGATAAGTTGTTTGATCTCTTTTTATAAGTGTATTTAAATGGTTTTTTTTGGTCGTAAGTGTCATGACAACGATTTTCTTGAAATTAAATTTGCCATTTCTCACTTGAATCGCAGAACACTGAAAACGCTTCATTTAGTTTCTCTCCTGCCGTAAATAAATGTTATTGCTTTTCTTTGAAGAGACTCAGGTTTTTTTTACATCACGCACATGATAGGGTGACCAAAGAGTGCATGTATGCTCAAGAATTGGTCTTATTAGGCATATTTATATGCGGTAAGCTTGTGCTTTGGAGCAAATTAGGTCGATATGCCTGTGCATTAGGTGTGAATGTGAAGACTGAAATCTCTTTACTTGTGATAAGTTGTTTGATCTGTTTTTATAAGTGTATTTAAATGGTTCTTTTTTGGTCGTAAGTTTCATGACAACGATTTTCTTGAAATTAAATTTGCCATTTCTCACTTCAATCGCAGAACACTGAAAACGCTTCATTTAGTTTCTCTTGCTGCTGTAAATAAACCTTATTGCTTTTCTTTGAAGAGACTCAGGTTTTTTTGCATCACGTACATGATAGGGTGACCAAACAGCGCATGTATGCTCAAGAATTGGTCTTATTAGGCATTTTTATATGCGGTAAGCTTGTGCTTTGGAGCAAATTAGGTCGATATGCCTGTGCATTAGGTGTGAATGTGAAGACTGAAATCTCTACTTGTGATAAGTTGTTTGATGTCTTTTTATAAGTGTATTTAAATGGTTCTTTTTTGGTCGTAAGTGTCATGACAACGATTTTCTTGAAATTAAATTTGCCATTTCTCACTTCGATCGCAGAACACTGAAAACGCTTCATTTAGTTTCTCTTGCTGCCGTAAATAAATCTTATTGCTTTTTTTGAAGAGACTCAGGTTTTTTTTACATCACTCCCATGATAGGGTGACCAAACAGGGCATGTATGCTCTAGAATTGATCTTATTAGGCATTTTTATATGCGGTAAGCTTGTGCTTTGGAGCAAATTAGGTCGATATGTCTGTGCATTAGGTGTGAATGTTACTCCCACAGACTGAACTCTCTTTACTTGTGATAAGTTGTTTGAGCTGTTTTTATAAGTGTATTGAAATGGTTTTTTTTGGTCGTAAGTGTCATGACAACGATTTTCTTGAAATTAAATTTGCCATTTCTCACTTGAATCGCAGAACACTGAAAACGCTTCATTTAGTTTCTCTCCTGCCGTAAATAAATGTTATTGCTTTTCTTTGAAGAGACTCAGGTTTTTTTTTACATCACGCACATGATAGGGTGACCAAACAGTGCATGTATGCTCAAGAATTGGTCTTATTAGGCATATTTATATGCGGTAAGCTTGTGCTTTGGAGCAAATTAGGTCGATATGCCTGTGGATTAGGTGTGAATGTTACTCCCAGATACTGAAATCTCTTTACTTGTGATAAGTTGTTTGATCTGTTTTTATAAGTGTATTTAAATGGTTCGTTTTTGGTCGTAAGTTTCATGACAACGATTTTCTTGAAATTAAATTTGCCATTTCTCACTTCAATCGCAGAACACTGAAAACGCTTCATTTAGTTTCTCTTGCTGCTGTAAATAAATCTTATTGCTTTTCTTTGAAGAGACTCAGGTTTTTTTGCATCACGTACATGATAGGGTGACCAAACAGCGCATGTATGCTCAAGAATTGGTCTTATTAGGCATTTTTATATGCGGTAAGCTTGTGCTTTGGAGCAAATTAGGTCGATATGCTGTGCATTAGGTGTGAATGTGAAGACTGAAATCTCTACTTGTGATAAGTTGTTTGATGTCTTTTTATAAGTGTATTTAAATGGTTCTTTTTTGGTCGTAAGTGTCATGACAACGATTTTCTTGAAATTACATTTGCCATTTCTCACTTCGATCGCAAAACACTGAAAACGCTTCATTTAGTTTCTCTTGCTGCCGTAAATACATCTTATTGCTTTTCCTTGAAGAGACACAGGTTTTTTTACATCACGCATATGAAAGGGTGACCAAACAGCGCATGCATGCTCAAGAATTGATCTTATTAGGCATTTTTATATGCGGTAAGCTTGTGCTTTTGAGCAAATTAGGTCGATATGCCTGTGGATTAGGTGTGAATGTTACTCCCAGATACTGAAATCTCTTTACTTGTGATAAGCTGTTTGATCTGTTTTTATAAGTGTATTTAAATGGTTATTTTTTGGTCGTAAGTGTCATGACAACGATTTTCTTGAAATTAAATTTGCCATTTATCACTTCAATCGCAGAACACTGAAAACGCTTCATTTAGTTTCTCTTGCTGCCGTAAATAAATTTTATTGCTTTTCTTTGAAGAGACTGGTTTTTTTACATCACGCACATGATAGGGTGACCAAACAGCGCATGTATGATCAAGAATTGGTCTTATTAGGCATTTTTATATGCGATAAGCTTGTGCTTTTGAGAAAATTAGGTCGATATGACTGTGGATTAGGTGTGAATGTTACTCCCAGATACTGAAATCTCTTTACTTGTGATAAGTTGTTTGATCTGTTTTTATAAGTGTATTTAAATGGTTCGTTTTTGGTCGTAAGTGTCATGACAACGATTTTCTTGAAATTAAATTTGCCATTTCTCTCTTGAATCGCAGAACACTGAAAACGCTTCATTTAGTTTCTCTTGCTGCCGTAAATAAATTTTATTGCTTTTCTTTGAAGAGACTCAGGTTTTTTTACATCACGCACATGATAGGGTGACCAAACAGCGCATGTATGATCAAGAATTGGTCTTATTAGGCATTTTTATATGCGGTAAGCTTGTGCTTTTGAGCAAATTAGGTCGATATGCCTGTGGATTAGGTGTGAATGTTACTCCCAGATACTGAAATCTCTTTACTTGTGATAAGTTGTTTGATCTGTTTTTATAAGTGTATTTAAATGGTTCGTTTTTGGTCGTAAGTGTCATGACAACGATTTTCTTGAAATTAAATTTGCCATTTCTCTCTTGAATCCCAGAACACTGAAAACGCTTCATTTAGTTTCTCTTGCTGCCGTAAATAAATCTTATTGCTTTTCTTTGAAGAGACTCAGGTTTTTTTACATCACGCACATGATAGGGTGACCAAACAGCGCATGTATGATTAAGAATTGGTCTTATTAGGCATTTTTATATGCGGTAAGCTTGTGCTTTGGAGCAAACTAGGTCGATATGCCTGTGCATTAGGTTTGAATGTGAAGACTGAAATCTCTTTACTTGTGATAAGTTGTTTGATCTGTTCTTATAAGTGTATTTAAATGGTTCTTTTTTGGTCGTAAGTGTCATGACAACGATTTTCTTGAAATTAAATTTGCCATTTCTCACTTGAATCGCAGAACACTGAAAACGCTTCATTTAGTTTCTCTTCCTGCCGTAAATAAATCTTATTGCTTTTCTTTGAAGCGACTCAGGTTTTTTTTACATCACGCACATGATAGGGTGACCAAACAGTGCATGTATGCTCAAGAATTGGTCTTATTACGCATATTTATATGCGGTAAGCTTGTGGAGCAAATTAGGTCGATATGCCTGTGCATTAGGTGTGAATGTGAAGACTGAAATCTCTTTACTTGTGATAAGTTGTTTGATCTGTTCTTATAAGTGTATTTAAATGGTTCTTTTTTGGTCGTAAGTGTCATGACAACGATTTTCTTGAAATTAAATTTGCCATTTCTCACTTGAATCGCAGAACACTGAAAACGCTTCATTTAGTTTCTCTTCCTGCCGTAAATAAATCTTATTGCTTTTCTTTGAAGCGACTCAGGTTTTTTTTACATCACGCACATGATAGGGTGACCAAACAGTGCATGTATGCTCAAGAATTGGTCTTATTACGCATATTTATATGCGGTAAGCTTGTGGAGCAAATTAGGTCGATATGCCTGTGCATTAGGTGTGAATGTGAAGACTGAAATCTCTTTACTTGTGATAAGTTGTTTGATCTGTTTTTATAAGTGCATTTAAATGGTTCTTTTTTGGTCGTAAGTGTCATGACAACGATTTTATTGAAATTAAATTTGCCATTTCTCACTTCAATTGCAGAACACTGAAAACGCTTCATTTAGTTTCTCTTGCTGCTGTAAATAAATCTTATTGCTTTTCTTTGAAGAGACTCAGGTTTTTTTGCATCACGTACATGATAGGGTGACCAAACAGCGCATGTATGCTCAAGAATTGGTCTTATTAGGCATTTTTATATGCGGTAAGCTTGTGCTTTGGAGCAAATTAGGTCGATATGCTGTGCATTAGGTGTGAATGTGAAGACTGAAATCTCTACTTGTGATAAGTTGTTTGATGTCTTTTTATAAGTGTATTTAAATGGTTCTTTTTTGGTCGTAAGTGTCATGACAACGATTTTCTTGAAATTACATTTGCCATTTCTCACTTCGATCGCAAAACACTGAAAACGCTTCATTTAGTTTCTCTTGCTGCCGTAAATACATCTTATTGCTTTTCCTTGAAGAGACACAGGTTTTTTTACATCACGCATATGAAAGGGTGACCAAACAGCGCATGCATGCTCAAGAATTGATCTTATTAGGCATTTTTATATGCGGTAAGCTTGTGCTTTTGAGCAAATTAGGTCGATATGCCTGTGGATTAGGTGTGAATGTTACTCCCAGATACTGAAATCTCTTTACTTGTGATAAGCTGTTTGATCTGTTTTTATAAGTGTATTTAAATGGTTATTTTTTGGTCGTAAGTGTCATGACAACGATTTTCTTGAAATTAAATTTGCCATTTATCACTTCAATCGCAGAACACTGAAAACGCTTCATTTAGTTTCTCTTGCTGCCGTAAATAAATTTTATTGCTTTTCTTTGAAGAGACTGGTTTTTTTACATCACGCACATGATAGGGTGACCAAACAGCGCATGTATGATCAAGAATTGGTCTTATTAGGCATTTTTATATGCGATAAGCTTGTGCTTTTGAGAAAATTAGGTCGATATGACTGTGGATTAGGTGTGAATGTTACTCCCAGATACTGAAATCTCTTTACTTGTGATAAGTTGTTTGATCTGTTTTTATAAGTGTATTTAAATGGTTCGTTTTTGGTCGTAAGTGTCATGACAACGATTTTCTTGAAATTAAATTTGCCATTTCTCTCTTGAATCGCAGAACACTGAAAACGCTTCATTTAGTTTCTCTTGCTGCCGTAAATAAATTTTATTGCTTTTCTTTGAAGAGACTCAGGTTTTTTTACATCACGCACATGATAGGGTGACCAAACAGCGCATGTATGATCAAGAATTGGTCTTATTAGGCATTTTTATATGCGGTAAGCTTGTGCTTTTGAGCAAATTAGGTCGATATGCCTGTGGATTAGGTGTGAATGTTACTCCCAGATACTGAAATCTCTTTACTTGTGATAAGTTGTTTGATCTGTTTTTATAAGTGTATTTAAATGGTTCGTTTTTGGTCGTAAGTGTCATGACAACGATTTTCTTGAAATTAAATTTGCCATTTCTCTCTTGAATCCCAGAACACTGAAAACGCTTCATTTAGTTTCTCTTGCTGCCGTAAATAAATCTTATTGCTTTTCTTTGAAGAGACTCAGGTTTTTTTACATCACGCACATGATAGGGTGACCAAACAGCGCATGTATGATTAAGAATTGGTCTTATTAGGCATTTTTATATGCGGTAAGCTTGTGCTTTGGAGCAAACTAGGTCGATATGCCTGTGCATTAGGTTTGAATGTGAAGACTGAAATCTCTTTACTTGTGATAAGTTGTTTGATCTGTTCTTATAAGTGTATTTAAATGGTTCTTTTTTGGTCGTAAGTGTCATGACAACGATTTTCTTGAAATTAAATTTGCCATTTCTCACTTGAATCGCAGAACACTGAAAACGCTTCATTTAGTTTCTCTTCCTGCCGTAAATAAATCTTATTGCTTTTCTTTGAAGCGACTCAGGTTTTTTTTACATCACGCACATGATAGGGTGACCAAACAGTGCATGTATGCTCAAGAATTGGTCTTATTACGCATATTTATATGCGGTAAGCTTGTGGAGCAAATTAGGTCGATATGCCTGTGCATTAGGTGTGAATGTGAAGACTGAAATCTCTTTACTTGTGATAAGTTGTTTGATCTGTTTTTATAAGTGTATTTAATTGGTTCTTTTTTGGTCGTAAGTGTCATGACAACGATTTTCTTGAAATTAAATTTGCCATTTCTCACTTCAATCGCAGAACACTGAAAACGCTTCATTTAGTTTTTCTTGCTGCCGTAAATAAATCTTATTGCTTTTCTTTGAAGAGACTCAGGTTTTTTTACATCACGCACATGTAGGGGGACCAAACAGCGCATGTATGCTCAAGAATTGGTCTTATTAGGCATTTTTATATGCGGTAAGCTTGTGCTTTGGAGCAAATTAGGTCGATATGCCTGTGCATTAGGTGTGAATGTGAAGACTGAAATCTCTACTTGTGATAAGTTGTTTGATCTTTTTTATAAGTGCATTTAAATGGTTCTTTTTTGGTCGTAAGTGTCATGACAACGATTTTATTGAAATTAAATTTGCCATTTCTCACTTCAATTGCAGAACACTGAAAACGCTTCATTTAGTTTCTCTTGCTGCCGTAAATAAATCTTATTGCTTTTCTTTGAAGAGACTCAGGTTTTTTTTTACATCACGCACATGAAAGGGTGACCAAACAGCGCATGTATGCTCAAGAATTGATCTTATTAGGCATTTTTATATGAGGTAAGCTTGTGCTTTGGAGCAAATTAGGTCCATATGCCTGTGCATTAGGTGCGAATGTGAAGACTAAAATCTCTTTACTTGTGATAAGTTGTTTGATCTGTTTTTATAAGTGTATTTAAATGGTTCTTTTTTGGTCGTAAGTGTCATGACAACGACTTTCTTGAAATTAAATTTGCCATTTCTCACTTGAATCGCAGAACACTCAAAACGCTTCATTTAGTTCCTCTTACTGCCGTAAATAAATCTTATTGCTTTTCTTTGAAGAGACTCAGGTTTTTTTGCATCACGTACATGATAGGGTGACCAAACAGCGCATGTATGCTCAAGAATTGGTCTTATTAGGCATTTTTATATGCGGTAAGCTTGTGCTTTGGAGCAAATTAGGTCGATATGCCTGTGCATTAGGTGTGAATGTGAAGACTGAAATCTCTACTTGTGATAAGTTGTTTGATGTCTTTTTATAAGTGTATTTAAATGGTTCTTTTTTGGTCGTAAGTGTCATGACAACGATTTTCTTGAAATTAAATTTGCCATTTCTCACTTCGATCGCAAAACACTGAAAACGCTTCATTTAGTTTCTCTTGCTGCCGTAAATACATCTTATTGCTTTTCCTTGAAGAGACACAGGTTTTTTTACATCACGCATATGAAAGGGTGACCAAACAGCGCATGCATGCTCAAGAATTGATCTTATTAGGCATTTTTATATGCGGTAAGCTTGTGCTTTTGAGCAAATTAGGTCGATATGCCTGTGGATTAGGTGTGAATGTTACTCCCAGATACTGAAATCTCTTTACTTGTGATAAGTTGTTTGATCTGTTTTTATAAGTGTATTTAAATGGTTCGTTTTTGGTCGTAAGTGTCATGACAACGATTTTCTTGAAATTAAATTTGCCATTTCTCTCTTGAATCCCAGAACACTGAAAACGCTTCATTTAGTTTCTCTTGCTGCCGTAAATAAATCTTATTGCTTTTTTTGAAGAGACTCAGGTTTTTTTTACATCACTCCCATGATAGGGTGACCAAACAGGGCATGTATGCTCTAGAATTGATCTTATTAGGCATTTTTATATGCGGTAAGCTTGTGCTTTGGAGCAAATTAGGTCGATATGTCTGTGCATTAGGTGTGAATGTTACTCCCAAAGACTGAAATCTCTTTACTTGTGATAAGTTTTCTGAGCTGTTTTTATAAGTGTATTTAAATGGTTTTTTTTGGTCGTAAGTGTCATGACAACGATTTTCTTGAAATTAAATTTGCCATTTCTCACTTGAATCCCAGAACACTGAAAACGCTTCATTTAGTTTCTCTCCTGCCGTAAATAAATGTTATCGCTTTTCTTTGAAGAGACTCAGGTTTTTTTTACATCACGCACATGATAGGGTGACCAAAGAGTGCATGTATGCTCAAGAATTGGTCTTATTAGGCATATTTATATGCGGTAAGCTTGTGCTTTGGAGCAAATTAGGTCGATATGCCTGTGCATTAGGTGTGAATGTGAAGACTGAAATCTCTTTACTTGTGATAAGTTGTTTGATCTGTTTTTATAAGTGTATTTAAATGGTTCTTTTTTGGTCGTAAGTTTCATGACAACGATTTTCTTGAAATTAAATTTGCCATTTCTCACTTCAATCGCAGAACACTGAAAACGCTTCATTTAGTTTCTCTTGCTGCTGTAAATAAATCTTATTGCTTTTCTTTGAAGAGACTCAGGTTTTTTTGCATCACGTACATGATAGGGTGACCAAACAGCGCATGTATGCTCAAGAATTGGTCTTATTAGGCATTTTTATATGCGGTAAGCTTGTGCTTTGGAGCAAATTAGGTCGATATGCCTGTGCATTAGGTGTGAATGTGAAGACTGAAATCTCTACTTGTGATAAGTTGTTTGATGTCTTTTTATAAGTGTATTTAAATGGTTCTTTTTTGGTCGTAAGTGTCATGCCAACGATTTTCTTGAAATTAAATTTGCCATTTCTCACTTCGATCGCAAAACACTGAAAACGCTTCATTTAGTTTCTCTTGCTGCCGTAAATACATCTTATTGCTTTTCTTTGAAGAGACACAGGTTTTTTTACATCACGTATATGAAAGGGTGACCAAACAGCGCATGCATGCTCAAGAATTGATTTTATTAGGCATTTTTATATGCGGTAAGCTTGTGCTTTGGAGCAAATTAGGTCGATATGCCTGTGCATTAGGTGTGAATGTGAAGACTGAAATCTCTTTACTTGTGATAAGTTGTTTGATCTGTTTTTATAAGTGTATTTAAATGGTTCTTTTTTGGTCGTAAGTGTCATGACAACGATTTTATTGAAATTAAATTTGCCATTTCTCACTTCAATCGCAGAACACTGAAAACGCTTCATTTAGTTTCTCTTGCTGCCGTAAATAAATCTTATTGCTTTTCTTTGAAGAGACTCCGGTTTTTTTACATCACGCACATGATAGGGTGACCAAACAGCGCATGTATGCTCAAGAATTGGTCTTATTAGGCATTTTTATATGCGGTAAGCTTGTGCTTTGGAGCAAACTAGGTCGATATGCCTGTGCATTAGGTTTGAATGTGAAGACTGAAATCTCTTTACTTGTGATAAGTTGTTTGATCTGTTCTTATAAGTGTATTTAAATGGTTCTTTTTTGGTCGTAAGTGTCATGACAACGATTTTCTTGAAATTAAATTTGCCATTTCTCACTTGAATCGCAGAACACTGAAAACGCTTCATTTAGTTTCTCTTCCTGCCGTAAATAAATCTTATTGCTTTTCTTTGAAGCGACTCAGGTTTTTTTTACATCACGCACATGATAGGGTGACCAAACAGTGCATGTATGCTCAAGAATTGGTCTTATTACGCATATTTATATGCGGTAAGCTTGTGGAGCAAATTAGGTCGATATGCCTGTGCATTAGGTGTGAATGTGAAGACTGAAATCTCTTTACTTGTGATAAGTTGTTTGATCTGTTTTTATAAGTGTATTTAATTGGTTCTTTTTTGGTCGTAAGTGTCATGACAACGATTTTCTTGAAATTAAATTTGCCATTTCTCACTTCAATCGCAGAACACTGAAAACGCTTCATTTAGTTTTTCTTGCTGCCGTAAATAAATCTTATTGCTTTTCTTTGAAGAGACTCAGGTTTTTTTACATCACGCACATGTAGGGGGACCAAACAGCGCATGTATGCTCAAGAATTGGTCTTATTAGGCATTTTTATATGCGGTAAGCTTGTGCTTTGGAGCAAATTAGGTCGATATGCCTGTGCATTAGGTGTGAATGTGAAGACTGAAATCTCTACTTGTGATAAGTTGTTTGATCTTTTTTATAAGTGCATTTAAATGGTTCTTTTTTGGTCGTAAGTGTCATGACAACGATTTTATTGAAATTAAATTTGCCATTTCTCACTTCAATTGCAGAACACTGAAAACGCTTCATTTAGTTTCTCTTGCTGCCGTAAATAAATCTTATTGCTTTTCTTTGAAGAGACTCAGGTTTTTTTTTACATCACGCACATGAAAGGGTGACCAAACAGCGCATGTATGCTCAAGAATTGATCTTATTAGGCATTTTTATATGAGGTAAGCTTGTGCTTTGGAGCAAATTAGGTCCATATGCCTGTGCATTAGGTGCGAATGTGAACACTAAAATCTCTTTACTTGTGATAAGTTGTTTGATCTGTTTTTATAAGTGTATTTAAATGGTTCTTTTTTGGTCGTAAGTGTCATGACAACGACTTTCTTGAAATTAAATTTGCCATTTCTCACTTGAATCGCAGAACACTCAAAACGCTTCATTTAGTTCCTCTTACTGCCGTAAATAAATCTTATTGCTTTTCTTTGAAGAGACTCAGGTTTTTTTGCATCACGTACATGATAGGGTGACCAAACAGCGCATGTATGCTCAAGAATTGGTCTTATTAGGCATTTTTATATGCGGTAAGCTTGTGCTTTGGAGCAAATTAGGTCGATATGCCTGTGCATTAGGTGTGAATGTGAAGACTGAAATCTCTACTTGTGATAAGTTGTTTGATGTCTTTTTATAAGTGTATTTAAATGGTTCTTTTTTGGTCGTAAGTGTCATGACAACGATTTTCTTGAAATTAAATTTGCCATTTCTCACTTCGATCGCAAAACACTGAAAACGCTTCATTTAGTTTCTCTTGCTGCCGTAAATACATCTTATTGCTTTTCCTTGAAGAGACACAGGTTTTTTTACATCACGCATATGAAAGGGTGACCAAACAGCGCATGCATGCTCAAGAATTGATCTTATTAGGCATTTTTATATGCGGTAAGCTTGTGCTTTTGAGCAAATTAGGTCGATATGCCTGTGGATTAGGTGTGAATGTTACTCCCAGATACTGAAATCTCTTTACTTGTGATAAGTTGTTTGATCTGTTTTTATAAGTGTATTTAAATGGTTCGTTTTTGGTCGTAAGTGTCATGACAACGATTTTCTTGAAATTAAATTTGCCATTTCTCTCTTGAATCCCAGAACACTGAAAACGCTTCATTTAGTTTCTCTTGCTGCCGTAAATAAATCTTATTGCTTTTTTTGAAGAGACTCAGGTTTTTTTTACATCACTCCCATGATAGGGTGACCAAACAGGGCATGTATGCTCTAGAATTGATCTTATTAGGCATTTTTATATGCGGTAAGCTTGTGCTTTGGAGCAAATTAGGTCGATATGTCTGTGCATTAGGTGTGAATGTTACTCCCAAAGACTGAAATCTCTTTACTTGTGATAAGTTTTCTGAGCTGTTTTTATAAGTGTATTTAAATGGTTTTTTTTGGTCGTAAGTGTCATGACAACGATTTTCTTGAAATTAAATTTGCCATTTCTCACTTGAATCGCAGAACACTGAAAACGCTTCATTTAGTTTCTCTCCTGCCGTAAATAAATGTTATTGCTTTTCTTTGAAGAGACTCAGGTTTTTTTGCATCACGTACATGATAGGGTGACCAAACAGCGCATGTATGCTCAAGAATTGGTCTTATTAGGCATTTTTATATGCGGTAAGCTTGTGCTTTGGAGCAAATTAGGTCGATATGCCTGTGCATTAGGTGTGAATGTGAAGACTGAAATCTCTACTTGTGATAAGTTGTTTGATGTCTTTTTATAAGTGTATTTAAATGGTTCTTTTTTGGTCGTAAGTGTCATGCCAACGATTTTCTTGAAATTAAATTTGCCATTTCTCACTTCGATCGCAAAACACTGAAAACGCTTCATTTAGTTTCTCTTGCTGCCGTAAATACATCTTATTGCTTTTCTTTGAAGAGACACAGGTTTTTTTACATCACGCATATGAAAGGGTGACCAAACAGCGCATGCATGCTCAAGAATTGATTTTATTAGGCATTTTTATATGCGGTAAGCTTGTGCTTTGGAGCAAATTAGGTCGATATGCCTGTGCATTAGGTGTGAATGTGAAGACTGAAATCTCTTTACTTGTGATAAGTTGTTTGATCTGTTTTTATAAGTGTATTTAAATGGTTCTTTTTTGGTCGTAAGTGTCATGACAACGATTTTCTTGAAATTAAATTTGCCATTTCTCACTTCAATCGCAGAACACTGAAAACGCTTCATTTAGTTTCTCTTGCTGCCGTAAATAAATCTGATTGCTTTTCTTTGAAGAGACTCCGGTTTTTTTACATCACGCACATGATAGGGTGACCAAACAGCGCATGTATGCTCAAGAATTGGTCTTATTAGGCATTTTTATATGCGGTAAGCTTGTGCTTTGGAGCAAATTAGGTCGATATGCCTGTGCATTAGGTTTGAATGTGAAGACTGAAATCTCTTTACTTGTGATAAGTTGTTTGATCTGTTCTTATAAGTGCATTTAAATGGTTCTTTTTTGGTCGTAAGTGTCATGACAACGATTTTCTTGAAATTAAATTTGCCATTTCTCACTTCAATTGCAGAACACTGAAAACGCTTCATTTAGTTTCTCTTGCTGCCGTAAATAAATCTTATTGCTTTTCTTTGAAGAGACTCAGGTTTTTTTTTACATCACGCACATGAAAGGGTGACCAAACAGCGCATGTATGCTCAAGAATTGATCTTATTAGGCATTTTTATATGAGGTAAGCTTGTGCTTTGGAGCAAATTAGGTCCATATGCCTGTGCATTAGGTGTGAATGTGAAGACTAAAATCTCTTTACTTGTGATAAGTTGTTTGATCTGTTTTTATAAGTGTATTTAAATGGTTCTTTTTTGGTCGTAAGTGTCATGACAACGACTTTCTTGAAATTAAATTTGCCATTTCTCACTTGAATCGCAGAACACTCAAAACGCTTCATTTAGTTCCTCTTACTGCCGTAAATAAATCTTATTGCTTTTCTTTGAAGAGACTCAGGTTTTTTTGCATCACGTACATGATAGGGTGACCAAACAGCGCATGTATGCTCAAGAATTGGTCTTATTAGGCATTTTTATATGCGGTAAGCTTGTGCTTTGGAGCAAATTAGGTCGATATGCCTGTGCATTAGGTGTGAATGTGAAGACTGAAATCTCTACTTGTGATAAGTTGTTTGATGTCTTTTTATAAGTGTATTTAAATGGTTCTTTTTTGGTCGTAAGTGTCATGACAACGATTTTCTTGAAATTAAATTTGCCATTTCTCACTTCGATCGCAAAACACTGAAAACGCTTCATTTAGTTTCTCTTGCTGCCGTAAATACATCTTATTGCTTTTCCTTGAAGAGACACAGGTTTTTTTACATCACGCATATGAAAGGGTGACCAAACAGCGCATGCATGCTCAAGAATTGATCTTATTAGGCATTTTTATATGCGGTAAGCTTGTGCTTTTGAGCAAATTAGGTCGATATGCCTGTGGATTAGGTGTGAATGTTACTCCCAGATACTGAAATCTCTTTACTTGTGATAAGTTGTTTGATCTGTTTTTATAAGTGTATTTAAATGGTTCGTTTTTGGTCGTAAGTGTCATGACAACGATTTTCTTGAAATTAAATTTGCCATTTCTCTCTTGAATCCCAGAACACTGAAAACGCTTCATTTAGTTTCTCTTGCTGCCGTAAATAAATCTTATTGCTTTTTTTGAAGAGACTCAGGTTTTTTTTACATCACTCCCATGATAGGGTGACCAAACAGGGCATGTATGCTCTAGAATTGATCTTATTAGGCATTTTTATATGCGGTAAGCTTGTGCTTTGGAGCAAATTAGGTCGATATGTCTGTGCATTAGGTGTGAATGTTACTCCCAAAGACTGAAATCTCTTTACTTGTGATAAGTTGTTTGATCTGTTCTTATAAGTGCATTTAAATGGTTCTTTTTTGGTCGTAAGTGTCATGACAACGATTTTCTTGAAATTAAATTTGCCATTTCTCACTTCAATTGCAGAACACTGAAAACGCTTCATTTAGTTTCTCTTGCTGCCGTAAATAAATCTTATTGCTTTTCTTTGAAGAGACTCAGGTTTTTTTTTACATCACGCACATGAAAGGGTGACCAAACAGCGCATGTATGCTCAAGAATTGATCTTATTAGGCATTTTTATATGAGGTAAGCTTGTGCTTTGGAGCAAATTAGGTCCATATGCCTGTGCATTAGGTGTGAATGTGAAGACTAAAATCTCTTTACTTGTGATAAGTTGTTTGATCTGTTTTTATAAGTGTATTTAAATGGTTCTTTTTTGGTCGTAAGTGTCATGACAACGACTTTCTTGAAATTAAATTTGCCATTTCTCACTTGAATCGCAGAACACTCAAAACGCTTCATTTAGTTCCTCTTACTGCCGTAAATAAATCTTATTGCTTTTCTTTGAAGAGACTCAGGTTTTTTTGCATCACGTACATGATAGGGTGACCAAACAGCGCATGTATGCTCAAGAATTGGTCTTATTAGGCATTTTTATATGCGGTAAGCTTGTGCTTTGGAGCAAATTAGGTCGATATGCCTGTGCATTAGGTGTGAATGTGAAGACTGAAATCTCTACTTGTGATAAGTTGTTTGATGTCTTTTTATAAGTGTATTTAAATGGTTCTTTTTTGGTCGTAAGTGTCATGACAACGATTTTCTTGAAATTAAATTTGCCATTTCTCACTTCGATCGCAAAACACTGAAAACGCTTCATTTAGTTTCTCTTGCTGCCGTAAATACATCTTATTGCTTTTCCTTGAAGAGACACAGGTTTTTTTACATCACGCATATGAAAGGGTGACCAAACAGCGCATGCATGCTCAAGAATTGATCTTATTAGGCATTTTTATATGCGGTAAGCTTGTGCTTTTGAGCAAATTAGGTCGATATGCCTGTGGATTAGGTGTGAATGTTACTCCCAGATACTGAAATCTCTTTACTTGTGATAAGTTGTTTGATCTGTTTTTATAAGTGTATTTAAATGGTTCGTTTTTGGTCGTAAGTGTCATGACAACGATTTTCTTGAAATTAAATTTGCCATTTCTCTCTTGAATCCCAGAACACTGAAAACGCTTCATTTAGTTTCTCTTGCTGCCGTAAATAAATCTTATTGCTTTTTTTGAAGAGACTCAGGTTTTTTTTACATCACTCCCATGATAGGGTGACCAAACAGGGCATGTATGCTCTAGAATTGATCTTATTAGGCATTTTTATATGCGGTAAGCTTGTGCTTTGGAGCAAATTAGGTCGATATGTCTGTGCATTAGGTGTGAATGTTACTCCCAAAGACTGAAATCTCTTTACTTGTGATAAGTTTTCTGAGCTGTTTTTATAAGTGTATTTAAATGGTTTTTTTTGGTCGTAAGTGTCATGACAACGATTTTCTTGAAATTAAATTTGCCATTTCTCACTTGAATCGCAGAACACTGAAAACGCTTCATTTAGTTTCTCTCCTGCCGTAAATAAATGTTATTGCTTTTCTTTGAAGAGACTCAGGTTTTTTTGCATCACGTACATGATAGGGTGACCAAACAGCGCATGTATGCTCAAGAATTGGTCTTATTAGGCATTTTTATATGCGGTAAGCTTGTGCTTTGGAGCAAATTAGGTCGATATGCCTGTGCATTAGGTGTGAATGTGAAGACTGAAATCTCTACTTGTGATAAGTTGTTTGATGTCTTTTTATAAGTGTATTTAAATGGTTCTTTTTTGGTCGTAAGTGTCATGCCAACGATTTTCTTGAAATTAAATTTGCCATTTCTCACTTCGATCGCAAAACACTGAAAACGCTTCATTTAGTTTCTCTTGCTGCCGTAAATACATCTTATTGCTTTTCTTTGAAGAGACACAGGTTTTTTTACATCACGCATATGAAAGGGTGACCAAACAGCGCATGCATGCTCAAGAATTGATTTTATTAGGCATTTTTATATGCGGTAAGCTTGTGCTTTGGAGCAAATTAGGTCGATATGCCTGTGCATTAGGTGTGAATGTGAAGACTGAAATCTCTTTACTTGTGATAAGTTGTTTGATCTGTTTTTATAAGTGTATTTAAATGGTTC
This sequence comes from Amblyomma mixtum, assembly GCF_055824585.1. NCBI lineage: Eukaryota > Metazoa > Arthropoda > Arachnida > Ixodida > Ixodidae > Amblyomma > Amblyomma mixtum. Next base: position 205,488,123 of record NC_143016.1, read on the forward strand.
TTTTTTGGTCGTAAGTGTCATGACAACGATTTTCTTGAAATTAAATTTGCCATTTCTCACTTCAATCGCAGAACACTGAAAACGCTTCATTTAGTTTCTCTTGCTGCCGTAAATAAATCTTATTGCTTTTCTTTGAAGAGACTCCGGTTTTTTTACATCACGCACATGATAGGGTGACCAAACAGCGCATGTATGCTCAAGAATTGGTCTTATTAGGCATTTTTATATGCGGTAAGCTTGTGCTTTGGAGCAAACTAGGTCGATATGCCTGTGCATTAGGTGTGAATGTTACTCCCAGATACTGAAATCTCTTTACTTGTGATAAGTTGTTTGATCTGTTTTTATAAGTGTATTTAAATGGTTCGTTTTTGGTCGTAAGTGTCATGACAACGATTTTCTTGAAATTAAATTTGCCATTTCTCTCTTGAATCGCAGAACACTGAAAACGCTTCATTTAGTTTCTCTTGCTGCCGTAAATAAATTTTATTGCTTTTCTTTGAAGAGACTCAGGTTTTTTTACATCACGCACATGATAGGGTGACCAAACAGCGCATGTATGATCAAGAATTGGTCTTATTAGGCATTTTTATATGCGGTAAGCTTGTGCTTTTGAGCAAATTAGGTCGATATGCCTGTGGATTAGGTGTGAATGTTACTCCCAGATACTGAAATCTCTTTACTTGTGATAAGTTGTTTGATCTGTTTTTATAAGTGTATTTAAATGGTTCGTTTTTGGTCGTAAGTGTCATGACAACGATTTTCTTGAAATTAAATTTGCCATTTCTCTCTTGAATCCCAGAACACTGAAAACGCTTCATTTAGTTTCTCTTGCTGCCGTAAATAAATCTTATTGCTTTTTTTGAAGAGACTCAGGTTTTTTTTACATCACTCCCATGATAGGGTGACCAAACAGGGCATGTATGCTCTAGAATTGATCTTATTAGGCATTTTTATATGCGGTAAGCTTGTGCTTTGGAGCAAATTAGGTCGATATGTCTGTGCATTAGGTGTGAATGTTACTCCCAAAGACTGAAATCTCTTTACTTGTGATAAGTTTTTTGAGCTGTTTTTATAAGTGTATTTAAATGGTTTTTTTTGGTCGTAAGTGTCATGACAACGATTTTCTTGAAATTAAATTTGCCATTTCTCACTTGAATCGCAGAACACTGAAAACGCTTCATTTAGTTTCTCTCCTGCCGTAAATAAATGTTATCGCTTTTCTTTGAAGAGACTCAGGTTTTTTTTACATCACGCACATGATAGGGTGACCAAAGAGTGCATGTATGCTCAAGAATTGGTCTTATTAGGCATATTTATATGCGGTAAGCTTGTGCTTTGGAGCAAATTAGGTCGATATGCCTGTGCATTAGGTGTGAATGTGAAGACTGAAATCTCTTTACTTGTGATAAGTTGTTTGATCTGTTTTTATAAGTGTATTTAAATGGTTCTTTTTTGGTCGTAAGTTTCATGACAACGATTTTCTTGAAATTAAATTTGCCATTTCTCACTTCAATCGCAGAACACTGAAAACGCTTCATTTAGTTTCTCTTGCTGCTGTAAATAAATCTTATTGCTTTTCTTTGAAGAGACTCAGGTTTTTTTGCATCACGTACATGATAGGGTGACCAAACAGCGCATGTATGCTCAAGAATTGGTCTTATTAGGCATTTTTATATGCCGTAAGCTTGTGCTTTGGAGCAAATTAGGTCGATATGCCTGTGCATTAGGTGTGAATGTGAAGACTGAAATCTCTACTTGTGATAAGTTGTTTGATGTCTTTTTATAAGTGTATTTAAATGGTTCTTTTTTGGTCGTAAGTGTCATGCCAACGATTTTCTTGAAATTAAATTTGCCATTTCTCACTTCGATCGCAAAACACTGAAAACGCTTCATTTAGTTTCTCTTGCTGCCGTAAATACATCTTATTGCTTTTCTTTGAAGAGACACAGGTTTTTTTACATCACGTATATGAAAGGGTGACCAAACAGCGCATGCATGCTCAAGAATTGATTTTATTAGGCATTTTTATATGCGGTAAGCTTGTGCTTTGGAGCAAATTAGGTCGATATGCCTGTGCATTAGGTGTGAATGTGAAGACTGAAATCTCTTTACTTGTGATAAGTTGTTTGATCTGTTTTTATAAGTGTATTTAAATGGTTCTTTTTTGGTCGTAAGTGTCATGACAACGATTTTCTTGAAATTAAATTCGCCATTTCTCACTTCAATCGCAGAACACTGAAAACGCTTCATTTAGTTTCTCTTGCTGCCGTAAATAAATCTTATTGCTTTTCTTTGAAGAGACTCCGGTTTTTTTACATCACGCACATGATAGGGTGACCAAACAGCGCATGTATGCTCAAGAATTGGTCTTATTAGGCATTTTTATATGCGGTAAGCTTGTGCTTTGGAGCAAACTAGGTCGATATGCCTGTGCATTAGGTTTGAATGTGAAGACTGAAATCTCTTTACTTGTGATAAGTTGTTTGATCTGTTCTTATAAGTGTATTTAAATGGTTCTTTTTTGGTCGTAAGTGTCATGACAACGATTTTCTTGAAATTAAATTTGCCATTTCTCACTTGAATCGCAGAACACTGAAAACGCTTCATTTAGTTTCTCTTCCTGCCGTAAATAAATCTTATTGCTTTTCTTTGAAGCGACTCAGGTTTTTTTTACATCACGCACATGATAGGGTGACCAAACAGTGCATGTATGCTCAAGAATTGGTCTTATTACGCATATTTATATGCGGTAAGCTTGTGGAGCAAATTAGGTCGATATGCCTGTGCATTAGGTGTGAATGTGAAGACTGAAATCTCTTTACTTGTGATAAGTTGTTTGATCTGTTTTTATAAGTGTATTTAATTGGTTCTTTTTTGGTCGTAAGTGTCATGACAACGATTTTCTTGAAATTAAATTTGCCATTTCTCACTTCAATCGCAGAACACTGAAAACGCTTCATTTAGTTTTTCTTGCTGCCGTAAATAAATCTTATTGCTTTTCTTTGAAGAGACTCAGGTTTTTTTACATCACGCACATGTAGGGGGACCAAACAGCGCATGTATGCTCAAGAATTGGTCTTATTAGGCATTTTTATATGCGGTAAGCTTGTGCTTTGGAGCAAATTAGGTCGATATGCCTGTGCATTAGGTGTGAATGTGAAGACTGAAATCTCTACTTGTGATAAGTTGTTTGATCTTTTTTATAAGTGCATTTAAATGGTTCTTTTTTGGTCGTAAGTGTCATGACAACGATTTTATTGAAATTAAATTTGCCATTTCTCACTTCAATTGCAGAACACTGAAAACGCTTCATTTAGTTTCTCTTGCTGCCGTAAATAAATCTTATTGCTTTTCTTTGAAGAGACTCAGGTTTTTTTTTGCATCACGCACATGAAAGGGTGACCAAACAGCGCTTGTATGCTCAAGAATTGATCTTATTAGGCATTTTTATATGAGGTAAGCTTGTGCTTTGGAGCAAATTAGGTCCATATGCCTGTGCATTAGGTGCGAATGTGAAGACTAAAATCTCTTTACTTGTGATAAGTTGTTTGATCTGTTTTTATAAGTGTATTTAAATGGTTCTTTTTTGGTCGTAAGTGTCATGACAACGACTTTCTTGAAATTAAATTTGCCATTTCTCACTTGAATCGCAGAACACTCAAAACGCTTCATTTAGTTCCTCTTACTGCCGTAAATAAATCTTATTGCTTTTCTTTGAAGAGACTCAGGTTTTTTTGCATCACGTACATGATAGGGTGACCAAACAGCGCATGTATGCTCAAGAATTGGTCTTATTAGGCATTTTTATATGCGGTAAGCTTGTGCTTTGGAGCAAATTAGGTCGATATGCCTGTGCATTAGGTGTGAATGTGAAGACTGAAATCTCTACTTGTGATAAGTTGTTTGATGTCTTTTTATAAGTGTATTTAAATGGTTCTTTTTTGGTCGTAAGTGTCATGACAACGATTTTCTTGAAATTAAATTTGCCATTTCTCACTTCGATCGCAAAACACTGAAAACGCTTCATTTAGTTTCTCTTGCTGCCGTAAATACATCTTATTGCTTTTCCTTGAAGAGACACAGGTTTTTTTACATCACGCATATGAAAGGGTGACCAAACAGCGCATGCATGCTCAAGAATTGATCTTATTAGGCATTTTTATATGCGGTAAGCTTGTGCTTTTGAGCAAATTAGGTCGATATGCCTGTGGATTAGGTGTGAATGTTACTCCCAGATACTGAAATCTCTTTACTTGTGATAAGTTGTTTGATCTGTTTTTATAAGTGTATTTAAATGGTTCGTTTTTGGTCGTAAGTGTCATGACAACGATTTTCTTGAAATTAAATTTGCCATTTCTCTCTTGAATCCCAGAACACTGAAAACGCTTCATTTAGTTTCTCTTGCTGCCGTAAATAAATCTTATTGCTTTTTTTGAAGAGACTCAGGTTTTTTTTACATCACTCCCATGATAGGGTGACCAAACAGGGCATGTATGCTCTAGAATTGATCTTATTAGGCATTTTTATATGCGGTAAGCTTGTGCTTTGGAGCAAATTAGGTCGATATGTCTGTGCATTAGGTGTGATTGTTACTCCCAAAGACTGAAATCTCTTTACTTGTGATAAGTTTTCTGAGCTGTTTTTATAAGTGTATTTAAATGGTTTTTTTTGGTCGTAAGTGTCATGACAACGATTTTCTTGAAATTAAATTTGCCATTTCTCACTTGAATCGCAGAACACTGAAAACGCTTCATTTAGTTTCTCTCCTGCCGTAAATAAATGTTATCGCTTTTCTTTGAAGAGACTCAGGTTTTTTTTACATCACGCACATGATAGGGTGACCAAAGAGTGCATGTATGCTCAAGAATTGGTCTTATTAGGCATATTTATATGCGGTAAGCTTGTGCTTTGGAGCAAATTAGGTCGATATGCCTGTGCATTAGGTGTGAATGTGAAGACTGAAATCTCTTTACTTGTGATAAGTTGTTTGATCTGTTTTTATAAGTGTATTTAAATGGTTCTTTTTTGGTCGTAAGTTTCATGACAACGATTTTCTTGAAATTAAATTTGCCATTTCTCACTTGAATCGCAGAACACTGAAAACGCTTCATTTAGTTTCTCTCCTGCCGTAAATAAATGTTATCGCTTTTCTTTGAAGAGACTCAGGTTTTTTTTACATCACGCACATGATAGGGTGACCAAACAGCGCATGTATGCTCAAGAATTGGTCTTATTAGGCATTTTTATATGCGGTAAGCTTGTGCTTTGGAGCAAATTAGGTCGATATGCCTGTGCATTAGGTGTGAATGTGAAGACTGAAATCTCTACTTGTGATAAGTTGTTTGATGTCTTTTTATAAGTGTATTTAAATGGTTCTTTTTTGGTCGTAAGTGTCATGCCAACGATTTTCTTGAAATTAAATTTGCCATTTCTCACTTCGATCGCAAAACACTGAAAACGCTTCATTTAGTTTCTCTTGCTGCCGTAAATACATCTTATTGCTTTTCTTTGAAGAGACACAGGTTTTTTTACATCACGTATATGAAAGGGTGACCAAACAGCGCATGCATGCTCAAGAATTGATTTTATTAGGCATTTTTATATGCGGTAAGCTTGTGCTTTGGAGCAAATTAGGTCGATATGCCTGTGCATTAGGTGTGAATGTGAAGACTGAAATCTCTTTACTTGTGATAAGTTGTTTGATCTGTTTTTATAAGTGTATTTAAATGGTTCTTTTTTGGTCGTAAGTGTCATGACAACGATTTTCTTGAAATTAAATTTGCCATTTCTCACTTCAATCGCAGAACACTGAAAACGCTTCATTTAGTTTCTCTTGCTGCCGTAAATAAATCTTATTGCTTTTCTTTGAAGAGACTCCGGTTTTTTTACATCACGCACATGATAGGGTGACCAAACAGCGCATGTATGCTCAAGAATTGGTCTTATTAGGCATTTTTATATGCGGTAAGCTTGTGCTTTGGAGCAAACTAGGTCGATATGCCTGTGCATTAGGTTTGAATGTGAAGACTGAAATCTCTTTACTTGTGATAAGTTGTTTGATCTGTTCTTATAAGTGTATTTAAATGGTTCTTTTTTGGTCGTAAGTGTCATGACAACGATTTTCTTGAAATTAAATTTGCCATTTCTCACTTGAATCGCAGAACACTGAAAACGCTTCATTTAGTTTCTCTTCCTGCCGTAAATAAATCTTATTGCTTTTCTTTGAAGCGACTCAGGTTTTTTTTACATCACGCACATGATAGGGTGACCAAACAGTGCATGTATGCTCAAGAATTGGTCTTATTACGCATATTTATATGCGGTAAGCTTGTGGAGCAAATTAGGTCGATATGCCTGTGCATTAGGTGTGAATGTGAAGACTGAAATCTCTTTACTTGTGATAAGTTGTTTGATCTGTTTTTATAAGTGTATTTAATTGGTTCTTTTTTGGTCGTAAGTGTCATGACAACGATTTTCTTGAAATTAAATTTGCCATTTCTCACTTCAATCGCAGAACACTGAAAACGCTTCATTTAGTTTTTCTTGCTGCCGTAAATAAATCTTATTGCTTTTCTTTGAAGAGACTCAGGTTTTTTTACATCACGCACATGTAGGGGGACCAAACAGCGCATGTATGCTCAAGAATTGGTCTTATTAGGCATTTTTATATGCGGTAAGCTTGTGCTTTGGAGCAAATTAGGTCGATATGCCTGTGCATTAGGTGTGAATGTGAAGACTGAAATCTCTACTTGTGATAAGTTGTTTGATCTTTTTTATAAGTGCATTTAAATGGTTCTTTTTTGGTCGTAAGTGTCATGACAACGATTTTATTGAAATTAAATTTGCCATTTCTCACTTCAATTGCAGAACACTGAAAACGCTTCATTTAGTTTCTCTTGCTGCCGTAAATAAATCTTATTGCTTTTCTTTGAAGAGACTCAGGTTTTTTTGCATCACGTACATGATAGGGTGACCAAACAGCGCATGTATGCTCAAGAATTGGTCTTATTAGGCATTTTTATATGCGGTAAGCTTGTGCTTTGGAGCAAATTAGGTCGATATGCCTGTGCATTAGGTGTGAATGTGAAGACTGAAATCTCTACTTGTGATAAGTTGTTTGATGTCTTTTTATAAGTGTATTTAAATGGTTCTTTTTTGGTCGTAAGTGTCATGACAACGATTTTCTTGAAATTAAATTTGCCATTTCTCACTTCGATCGCAAAACACTGAAAACGCTTCATTTAGTTTCTCTTGCTGCCGTAAATACATCTTATTGCTTTTCCTTGAAGAGACACAGGTTTTTTTACATCACGCATATGAAAGGGTGACCAAACAGCGCATGCATGCTCAAGAATTGATCTTATTAGGCATTTTTATATGCGGTAAGCTTGTGCTTTTGAGCAAATTAGGTCGATATGCCTGTGGATTAGGTGTGAATGTTACTCCCAGATACTGAAATCTCTTTACTTGTGATAAGTTGTTTGATCTGTTTTTATAAGTGTATTTAAATGGTTCGTTTTTGGTCGTAAGTGTCATGACAACGATTTTCTTGAAATTAAATTTGCCATTTCTCTCTTGAATCCCAGAACACTGAAAACGCTTCATTTAGTTTCTCTTGCTGCCGTAAATAAATCTTATTGCTTTTTTTGAAGAGACTCAGGTTTTTTTTTACATCACTCCCATGATAGGGTGACCAAACAGGGCATGTATGCTCTAGAATTGATCTTATTAGGCATTTTTATATGCGGTAAGCTTGTGCTTTGGAGCAAATTAGGTCGATATGTCTGTGCATTAGGTGTGAATGTTACTCCCAAAGACTGAAATCTCTTTACTTGTGATAAGTTTTCTGAGCTGTTTTTATAAGTGTATTTAAATGGTTTTTTTTGGTCGTAAGTGTCATGACAACGATTTTCTTGAAATTAAATTTGCCATTTCTCACTTGAATCGCAGAACACTGAAAACGCTTCATTTAGTTTCTCTCCTGCCGTAAATAAATGTTATTGCTTTTCTTTGAAGAGACTCAGGTTTTTTTGCATCACGTACATGATAGGGTGACCAAACAGCGCATGTATGCTCAAGAATTGGTCTTATTAGGCATTTTTATATGCGGTAAGCTTGTGCTTTGGAGCAAATTAGGTCGATATGCCTGTGCATTAGGTGTGAATGTGAAGACTGAAATCTCTACTTGTGATAAGTTGTTTGATGTCTTTTTATAAGTGTATTTAAATGGTTCTTTTTTGGTCGTAAGTGTCATGCCAACGATTTTCTTGAAATTAAATTTGCCATTTCTCACTTCGATCGCAAAACACTGAAAACGCTTCATTTAGTTTCTCTTGCTGCCGTAAATACATCTTATTGCTTTTCTTTGAAGAGACACAGGTTTTTTTACATCACGCATATGAAAGGGTGACCAAACAGCGCATGCATGCTCAAGAATTGATTTTATTAGGCATTTTTATATGCGGTAAGCTTGTGCTTTGGAGCAAATTAGGTCGATATGCCTGTGCATTAGGTGTGAATGTGAAGACTGAAATCTCTTTACTTGTGATAAGTTGTTTGATCTGTTTTTATAAGTGTATTTAAATGGTTCTTTTTTGGTCGTAAGTGTCATGACAACGATTTTCTTGAAATTAAATTTGCCATTTCTCACTTCAATCGCAGAACACTGAAAACGCTTCATTTAGTTTCTCTTGCTGCCGTAAATAAATCTGATTGCTTTTCTTTGAAGAGACTCCGGTTTTTTTACATCACGCACATGATAGGGTGACCAAACAGCGCATGTATGCTCAAGAATTGGTCTTATTAGGCATTTTTATATGCGGTAAGCTTGTGCTTTGGAGCAAACTAGGTCGATATGCCTGTGCATTAGGTTTGAATGTGAAGACTGAAATCTCTTTACTTGTGATAAGTTGTTTGATCTGTTCTTATAAGTGTATTTAAATGGTTCTTTTTTGGTCGTAAGTGTCATGACAACGATTTTCTTGATATTAAATTTGCCATTTCTCACTTGAATCGCAGAACACTGAAAACGCTTCATTTAGTTTCTCTTCCTGCCGTAAATAAATCTTATTGCTTTTCTTTGAAGCGACTCAGGTTTTTTTTACATCACGCACATGATAGGGTGACCAAACAGTGCATGTATGCTCAAGAATTGGTCTTATTACGCATATTTATATGCGGTAAGCTTGTGGAGCAAATTAGGTCGATATGCCTGTGCATTAGGTGTGAATGTGAAGACTGAAATCTCTTTACTTGTGATAAGTTGTTTGATCTGTTTTTATAAGTGTATTTAATTGGTTCTTTTTTGGTCGTAAGTGTCATGACAACGATTTTCTTGAAATTAAATTTGCCATTTCTCACTTCAATCGCAGAACACTGAAAACGCTTCATTTAGTTTTTCTTGCTGCCGTAAATAAATCTTATTGCTTTTCTTTGAAGAGACTCAGGTTTTTTTACATCACGCACATGTAGGGGGACCAAACAGCGCATGTATGCTCAAGAATTGGTCTTATTAGGCATTTTTATATGCGGTAAGCTTGTGCTTTGGAGCAAATTAGGTCGATATGCCTGTGCATTAGGTGTGAATGTGAAGACTGAAATCTCTACTTGTGATAAGTTGTTTGATCTTTTTTATAAGTGCATTTAAATGGTTCTTTTTTGGTCGTAAGTGTCATGACAACGATTTTCTTGAAATTAAATTTGCCATTTCTCACTTCAATTGCAGAACACTGAAAACGCTTCATTTAGTTTCTCTTGCTGCCGTAAATAAATCTTATTGCTTTTCTTTGAAGAGACTCAGGTTTTTTTTTACATCACGCACATGAAAGGGTGACCAAACAGCGCATGTATGCTCAAGAATTGATCTTATTAGGCATTTTTATATGAGGTAAGCTTGTGCTTTGGAGCAAATTAGGTCCATATGCCTGTGCATTAGGTGTGAATGTGAAGACTAAAATCTCTTTACTTGTGATAAGTTGTTTGATCTGTTTTTATAAGTGTATTTAAATGGTTCTTTTTTGGTCGTAAGTGTCATGACAACGACTTTCTTGAAATTAAATTTGCCATTTCTCACTTGAATCGCAGAACACTCAAAACGCTTCATTTAGTTCCTCTTACTGCCGTAAATAAATCTTATTGCTTTTCTTTGAAGAGACTCAGGTTTTTTTGCATCACGTACATGATAGGGTGACCAAACAGCGCATGTATGCTCAAGAATTGGTCTTATTAGGCATTTTTATATGCGGTAAGCTTGTGCTTTGGAGCAAATTAGGTCGATATGCCTGTGCATTAGGTGTGAATGTGAAGACTGAAATCTCTACTTGTGATAAGTTGTTTGATGTCTTTTTATAAGTGTATTTAAATGGTTCTTTTTTGGTCGTAAGTGTCATGACAACGATTTTCTTGAAATTAAATTTGCCATTTCTCACTTCGATCGCAAAACACTGAAAACGCTTCATTTAGTTTCTCTTGCTGCCGTAAATACATCTTATTGCTTTTCCTTGAAGAGACACAGGTTTTTTTACATCACGCATATGAAAGGGTGACCAAACAGCGCATGCATGCTCAAGAATTGATCTTATTAGGCATTTTTATATGCGGTAAGCTTGTGCTTTTGAGCAAATTAGGTCGATATGCCTGTGGATTAGGTGTGAATGTTACTCCCAGATACTGAAATCTCTTTACTTGTGATAAGTTGTTTGATCTGTTTTTATAAGTGTATTTAAATGGTTCGTTTTTGGTCGTAAGTGTCATGACAACGATTTTCTTGAAATTAAATTTGCCATTTCTCTCTTGAATCCCAGAACACTGAAAACGCTTCATTTAGTTTCTCTTGCTGCCGTAAATAAATCTTATTGCTTTTTTTGAAGAGACTCAGGTTTTTTTTACATCACTCCCATGATAGGGTGACCAAACAGGGCATGTATGCTCTAGAATTGATCTTATTAGGCATTTTTATATGCGGTAAGCTTGTGCTTTGGAGCAAATTAGGTCGATATGTCTGTGCATTAGGTGTGAATGTTACTCCCAAAGACTGAAATCTCTTTACTTGTGATAAGTTTTCTGAGCTGTTTTTATAAGTGTATTTAAATGGTTTTTTTTGGTCGTAAGTGTCATGACAACGATTTTCTTGAAATTAAATTTGCCATTTCTCACTTGAATCGCAGAACACTGAAAACGCTTCATTTAGTTTCTCTCCTGCCGTAAATAAATGTTATTGCTTTTCTTTGAAGAGACTCAGGTTTTTTTGCATCACGTACATGATAGGGTGACCAAACAGCGCATGTATGCTCAAGAATTGGTCTTATTAGGCATTTTTATATGCGGTAAGCTTGTGCTTTGGAGCAAATTAGGTCGATATGCCTGTGCATTAGGTGTGAATGTGAAGACTGAAATCTCTACTTGTGATAAGTTGTTTGATGTCTTTTTATAAGTGTATTTAAATGGTTCTTTTTTGGTCGTAAGTGTCATGCCAACGATTTTCTTGAAATTAAATTTGCCATTTCTCACTTCGATCGCAAAACACTGAAAACGCTTCATTTAGTTTCTCTTGCTGCCGTAAATACATCTTATTGCTTTTCTTTGAAGAGACACAGGTTTTTTTACATCACGCATATGAAAGGGTGACCAAACAGCGCATGCATGCTCAAGAATTGATTTTATTAGGCATTTTTATATGCGGTAAGCTTGTGCTTTGGAGCAAATTAGGTCGATATGCCTGTGCATTAGGTGTGAATGTGAAGACTGAAATCTCTTTACTTGTGATAAGTTGTTTGATCTGTTTTTATAAGTGTATTTAAATGGTTCTTTTTTGGTCGTAAGTGTCATGACAACGATTTTCTTGAAATTAAATTTGCCATTTCTCACTTCAATCGCAGAACACTGAAAACGCTTCATTTAGTTTCTCTTGCTGCCGTAAATAAATCTTATTGCTTTTCTTTGAAGAGACTCCGGTTTTTTTACATCACGCACATGATAGGGTGACCAAACAGCGCATGTATGCTCAAGAATTGGTCTTATTAGGCATTTTTATATGCGGTAAGCTTGTGCTTTGGAGCAAACTAGGTCGATATGCCTGTGCATTAGGTTTGAATGTGAAGACTGAAATCTCTTTACTTGTGATAAGTTGTTTGATCTGTTCTTATAAGTGTATTTAAATGGTTCTTTTTTGGTCGTAAGTGTCATGACAACGATTTTCTTGAAATTAAATTTGCCATTTCTCACTTGAATCGCAGAACACTGAAAACGCTTCATTTAGTTTCTCTTCCTGCCGTAAATAAATCTTATTGCTTTTCTTTGAAGCGACTCAGGTTTTTTTTACATCACGCACATGATAGGGTGACCAAACAGTGCATGTATGCTCAAGAATTGGTCTTATTACGCATATTTATATGCGGTAAGCTTGTGGAGCAAATTAGGTCGATATGCCTGTGCATTAGGTGTGAATGTGAAGACTGAAATCTCTACTTGTGATAAGTTGTTTGATCTTTTTTATAAGTGCATTTAAATGGTTCTTTTTTGGTCGTAAGTGTCATGACAACGATTTTCTTGAAATTAAATTTGCCATTTCTCACTTCAATCGCAGAACACTGAAAACGCTTCATTTAGTTTCTCTTGCTGCCGTAAATAAATCTTATTGCTTTTCTTTGAAGAGACTCGGGTTTTTTTTTACATCACGCACATGAAAGGGTGACCAAACAGCGCATGTATGCTCAAGAATTGATCTTATTAGGCATTTTTATATGAGGTAAGCTTGTGCTTTGGAGCAAATTAGGTCCATATGCCTGTGCATTAGGTGTGAATGTGAAGACTAAAATCTCTTTACTTGTGATAAGTTGTTTGATCTGTTTTTATAAGTGTATTTAAATGGTTCTTTTTTGGTCGTAAGTGTCATGACAACGACTTTCTTGAAATTAAATTTGCCATTTCTCACTTGAATCGCAGAACACTGAAAACGCTTCATTTAGTTCCTCTTACTGCCGTAAATAAATCTTATTGCTTTTCTTTGAAGAGACTCAGGTTTTTTTGCATCACGTACATGATAGGGTGACCAAACAGCGCATGTATGCTCAAGAATTGGTCTTATTAGGCATTTTTATATGCGGTAAGCTTGTGCTTTGGAGCAAATTAGGTCGATATGCCTGTGCATTAGGTGTGAATGTGAAGACTGAAATCTCTACTTGTGATAAGTTGTTTGATGTCTTTTTATAAGTGTATTTAAATGGTTCTTTTTTGGTCGTAAGTGTCATGACAACGATTTTCTTGAAATTAAATTTGCCATTTCTCACTTCGATCGCAAAACACTGAAAACGCTTCATTTAGTTTCTCTTGCTGCCGTAAATACATCTTATTGCTTTTTCTTGAAGAGACACAGGTTTTTTTACATCACGCATATGAAAGGGTGACCAAACAGCGCATGCATGCTCAAGAATTGATCTTATTAGGCATTTTTATATGCGGTAAGCTTGTGCTTTTGAGCAAATTAGGTCGATATGCCTGTGGATTAGGTGTGAATGTTACTCCCAGATACTGAAATCTCTTTACTTGTGATAAGTTGTTTGATCTGTTTTTATAAGTGTATTTAAATGGTTCGTTTTTGGTCGTAAGTGTCATGACAACGATTTTCTTGAAATTAAATTTGCCATTTCTCTCTTGAATCGCAGAACACTGAAAACGCTTCATTTAGTTTCTCTTGCTGCCGTAAATAAATCTTATTGCTTTTTTTGAAGAGACTCAGGTTTTTTTTACATCACTCCCATGATAGGGTGACCAAACAGGGCATGTATGCTCTAGAATTGATCTTATTAGGCATTTTTATATGCGGTAAGCTTGTGCTTTGGAGCAAATTAGGTCGATATGTCTGTGCATTAGGTGTGAATGTTACTCCCAAAGACTGAACTCTCTTTACTTGTGATAAGTTGTTTGAGCTGTTTTTATAAGTGTATTTAAATGGTTTTTTTTGGTCGTAAGTGTCATGACAACGATTTTCTTGAAATTAAATTTGCCATTTCTCACTTGAATCGCAGAACACTGAAAACGCTTCATTTAGTTTCTCTCCTGCCGTAAATAAATGTTATTGCTTTTCTTTGAAGAGACTGAGGTTTTTTTTACATCACGCACATGATAGGGTGACCAAACAGTGCATGTATGCTCAAGAATTGGTCTTATTAGGCATATTTATATGCGGTAAGCTTGTGCTTTGGAGCAAATTAGGTCGATATGCCTGTGCATTAGGTGTGAATGTGAAGACTGAAATCTCTTTACTTGTGATAAGTTGTTTGATCTGTTTTTATAAGTGTATTTAAATGATTCTTTTTTGGTCGTAAGTTTCATGACAACGATTTTCTTGAAATTAAATTTGCCATTTCTCACTTCAATCGCAGAACACTGAAAACGCTTCATTTAGTTTCTCTTGCTGCTGTAAATAAATCTTATTGCTTTTCTTTGAAGAGACTCAGGTTTTTTTGCATCACGTACATGATAGGGTGACCAAACAGCGCATGTATGCTCAAGAATTGGTCTTATTAGGCATTTTTATATGCGGTAAGCTTGTGCTTTGGAGCAAATTAGGTCGATATGCCTGTGCATTAGGTGTGAATGTGAAGACTGAAATCTCTACTTGTGATAAGTTGTTTGATGTCTTTTTATAAGTGTATTTAAATGGTTCTTTTTTGGTCGTAAGTGTCATGACAACGATTTTCTTGAAATTACATTTGCCATTTCTCACTTCGATCGCAAAACACTGAAAACGCTTCATTTAGTTTCTCTTGCTGCCGTAAATACATCTTATTGCTTTTCCTTGAAGAGACACAGGTTTTTTTACATCACGCATATGAAAGGGTGACCAAACAGCGCATGCATGCTCAAGAATTGATCTTATTAGGCATTTTTATATGCGGCAAGCTTGTGCTTTTGAGCAAATTAGGTCGATATGCCTGTGGATTAGGTGTGAATGTTACTCCCAGATACTGAAATCTCTTTACTTGTGATAAGTTGTTTGATCTGTTTTTATAAGTGTATTTAAATGGTTCTTTTTGGTCGTAAGTGTCATGACAACGATTTTCTTGAAATTAAATTTGCCATTTATCACTTCAATCGCAGAACACTGAAAACGCTTCATTTAGTTTCTCTTGCTGCCGTAAATAAATTTTATTGCTTTTCTTTGAAGAGACTCAGGTTTTTGTTACATCACGCACATGATAGGGTGACCAAACAGCGCATGTATGATCAAGAATTGGTCTTATTAGGCATTTTTATATGCGGTAAGCTGGTGCTTTTGAGCAAATTAGGTCGATATGCCTGTGGATTAGGTGTGAATGTTACTCCCAGATACGGAAATCTCTTTACATGTGATAAGTTGTTTGATCTGTTTTTATAAGTGTATTTAAATGGTTCGTTTTTGGTCGTAAGTGTCATGACAACGATTTTCTTGAAATTAAATTTGCCATTTCTCTCTTGAATCGCAGAACACTGAAAACGCTTCATTTAGTTTCTCTTGCTGCCGTAAATAAATTTTATTGCTTTTCTTTGAAGAGACTCAGGTTTTTTTACATCACGCACATGATAGGGTGACCAAACAGCGCATGTATGATCAAGAATTGGTCTTATTAGGCATTTTTATATGCGGTAAGCTTGTGCTCTTGAGCAAATTAGGTCGATATGCCTGTGGATTAGGTGTGAATGTTACTCCCAGATACTGAAATCTCTTTACTTGTGATAAGTTGTTTGATCTGTTTTTATAAGTGTATTTAAATGGTTCGTTTTTGGTCGTAAGTGTCATGACAACGATTTTCTTGAAATTAAGTTTGCCATTTCTCTCTTGAATCGCAGAACACTGAAAACGCTTCATTTAGTTTCTCTTGCTGCCGTAAATAAATCTTATTGCTTTTTTTGAAGAGACTCAGGTTTTTTTTACATCACTCCCATGATAGGGTGACCAAACAGGGCATGTATGCTCTAGAATTGATCTTATTAGGCATTTTTATATGCGGTAAGCTTGTGCTTTGGAGCAAATTAGGTCGATATGTCTGTGCATTAGGTGTGAATGTTACTCCCAAAGACTGAAATCTCTTTACTTGTGATAAGTTTTTTGAGCTGTTTTTATAAGTGTATTTAAATGGTTTTTTTTGGTCGTAAGTGTCATGACAACGATTTTCTTGAAATTAAATTTGCCATTTCTCACTTGAATCGCAGAACACTGAAAACGCTTCATTTAGTTTCTCTCCTGCCGTAAATAAATGTTATTGCTTTTCTTTGAAGAGACTCAGGTTTTTTTTACATCACGCACATGATAGGGTGACCAAAGAGTGCATGTATGCTCAAGAATTGGTCTTATTAGGCATATTTATATGCGGTAAGCTTGTGCTTTGGAGCAAATTAGGTCGATATGCCTGTGCATTAGGTGTGAATATGAAGACTGAAATCTCTTTACTTGTGATAAGTTGTTTGATCTGTTTTTATAAGTGTATTTAAATGGTTCTTTTTTGGTCGTAAGTTTCATGACAACGATTTTCTTGAAATTAAATTTGCCATTTCTCACTTCAATCGCAGAACACTGAAAACGCTTCATTTAGTTTCTCTTGCTGCTGTAAATAAACCTTATTGCTTTTCTTTGAAGAGACTCAGGTTTTTTTGCATCACGTACATGATAGGGTGACCAAACAGCGCATGTATGCTCAAGAATTGGTCTTATTAGGCATTTTTATATGCGGTAAGCTTGTGCTTTGGAGCAAATTAGGTCGATATGCCTGTGCATTAGGTGTGAATGTGAAGACTGAAATCTCTACTTGTGATAAGTTGTTTGATGTCTTTTTATAAGTGTATTTAAATGGTTCTTTTTTGGTCGTAAGTGTCATCACAACGATTTTCTTGAAATTAAATTTGCCATTTATCACTTCAATCGCAGAACACTGAAAACGCTTCATTTAGTTTCTCTTGCTGCCGTAAATAAATCTTATTGCTTTTTTTGAAGAGACTCAGGTTTTTTTACATCACTCACATGATAGGGTGACCAAACAGGGCATGTATGCTCTAGAATTGATCTTATTAGGCATTTTTATATGCGGTAAGCTTGTGCTTTGGAGCAAATTAGGTCGATATGTCTGTGCATTAGGTGTGAATGTTACTCCCAAAGACTGAACTCTCTTTACTTGTGATAAGTTGTTTGAGCTGTTTTTATAAGTGTATTGAAATGGTTTTTTTTGGTCGTAAGTGTCATGACAACGATTTTCTTGAAATTAAATTTGCCATTTCTCACTTGAATCGCAGAACACTGAAAACGCTTCATTTAGTTTCTCTCCTGCCGTAAATAAATGTTATTGCTTTTCTTTGAAGAGACTCAGGTTTTTTTTTACATCACGCACATGATAGGGTGACCAAACAGTGCATGTATGCTCAAGAATTGGTCTTATTAGGCATATTTATATGCGGTAAGCTTGTGCTTTGGAGCAAATTAGGTCGATATGCCTGTGCATTAGGTGTGAATGTGAAGACTGAAATCTCTTTACTTGTGATAAGTTGTTTGATCTGTTTTTATAAGTGTATTTAAATGATTCTTTTTTGGTCGTAAGTTTCATGACAACGATTTTCTTGAAATTAAATTTGCCATTTCTCACTTCAATCGCAGAACACTGAAAACGCTTCATTTAGTTTCTCTTGCTGCTGTAAATAAATCTTATTGCTTTTCTTTGAAGAGACTCAGGTTTTTTTGCATCACGTACATGATAGGGTGACCAAACAGCGCATGTATGCTCAAGAATTGGTCTTATTAGGCATTTTTATATGCGGTAAGCTTGTGCTTTGGAGCAAATTAGGTCGATATGCTGTGCATTAGGTGTGAATGTGAAGACTGAAATCTCTACTTGTGATAAGTTGTTTGATGTCTTTTTATAAGTGTATTTAAATGGTTCTTTTTTGGTCGTAAGTGTCATGACAACGATTTTCTTGAAATTACATTTGCCATTTCTCACTTCGATCGCAAAACACTGAAAACGCTTCATTTAGTTTCTCTTGCTGCCGTAAATGCATCTTATTGCTTTTCCTTGAAGAGACACAGGTTTTTTTACATCACGCATATGAAAGGGTGACCAAACAGCGCATGCATGATCAAGAATTGATCTTATTAGGCATTTTTATATGCGGTAAGCTTGTGCTTTTGAGCAAATTAGGTCGATATGCCTGTGGATTAGGTGTGAATGTTACTCCCAGATACTGAAATCTCTTTACTTGTGATAAGCTGTTTGATCTGTTTTTATAAGTGTATTTAAATGGTTATTTTTTGGTCGTAAGTGTCATGACAACGATTTTCTTGAAATTAAATTTGCCATTTATCACTTCAATCGCAGAACACTGAAAACGCTTCATTTAGTTTCTCTTGCTGCCGTAAATAAATTTTATTGCTTTTCTTTGAAGAGACTCAGGTTTTTTTACATCACGCACATGATAGGGTGACCAAACAGCGCATGTATGATCAAGAATTGGTCTTATTAGGCATTTTTATATGCGATAAGCTCGTGCTTTTGAGCAAATTAGGTCGATATGCCTGTGGATTAGGTGTGAATGTTACTCCCAGATACTGAAATCTCTTTACTTGTGATAAGTTGTTTGATCTGTTTTTATAAGTGTATTTAAATGGTTCGTTTTTGGTCGTAAGTGTCATGACAACGATTTTCTTGAAATTAAATTTGCCATTTCTCTCTTGAATCGCAGAACACTGAAAACGCTTCATTTAGTTTCTCTTGCTGCCGTAAATAAATTTTATTGCTTTTCTTTGAAGAGACTCAGGTTTTTTTACATCACGCACATGATAGGGTGACCAAACAGCGCATGTATGATCAAGAATTGGTCTTATTAGGCATTTTTATATGCGGTAAGCTTGTGCTTTTGAGCAAATTAGGTCGATATGCCTGTGGATTAGGTGTGAATGTTACTCCCAGATACTGAAATCTCTTTACTTGTGATAAGTTGTTTGATCGGTTTTTATAAGTGTATTTAAATGGTTCGTTTTTGGTCGTAAGTGTCATGACAACGATTTTCTTGAAATTAAATTTGCCATTTCTCTCTTGAATCCCAGAACACTGAAAACGCTTCATTTAGTTTCTCTTGCTGCCGCAAATAAATCTTATTGCTTTTTTTGAAGAGACTCAGGTTTTTTTTACATCACTCCCATGATAGGGTGACCAAACAGGGCATGTATGCTCTAGAATTGATCTTATTAGGCATTTTTATATGCGGTAAGCTTGTGCTTTGGAGCAAATTAGGTCGATATGTCTGTGCATTAGGTGTGAATGTTACTCCCAAAGACTGAAATCTCTTTACTTGTGATAAGTTGTTTGATCTGTTTTTATAAGTGTATTTAAATGGTTCTTTTTTGGTCGTAAGTTTCATGACAACGATTTTCTTGAAATTAAATTTGCCATTTCTCACTTCAATCGCAGAACACTGAAAACGCTTCATTTAGTTCCTCTTGCTGCTGTAAATAAATCTTATTGCTTTTCTTTGAAGAGACTCAGGTTTTTTTGCATCACGTACATGATAGGGTGACCAAACAGCGCATGTATGCTCAAGAATTGGTCTTATTAGGCATTTTTATATGCGGTAAGCTTGTGCTTTGGAGCAAATTAGGTCGATATGCCTGTGCATTAGGTGTGAATGTGAAGACTGAAATCTCTACTTGTGATAAGTTGTTTGATGTCTTTTTATAAGTGTATTTAAATGGTTCTTTTTTGGTCGTAAGTGTCATGACAACGATTTTCTTGAAATTAAATTTGCCATTTCTCACTTCGATCGCAAAACACTGAAAACGCTTCATTTAGTTTCTCTTGCTGCCGTAAATACATCTTATTGCTTTTCTTTGAAGAGACACAGGTTTTTTTACATCACGCATATGAAAGGGTGACCAAACAGCGCATGCATGCTCAAGAATTGATTTTATTAGGCATTTATATATGCGGTAAGCTTGTGCTTTGGAGCAAATTAGGTCGATATGCCTGTGCATTAGGTGTGAATGTGAAGACTGAAATCTCTTTACTTGTGATAAGTTGTTTGATCTGTTTTTATAAGTGTATTTAAATGGTTCTTTTTTGGTCGTAAGTGTCATGACAACGATTTTCTTGAAATTAAATTTGCCATTTCTCACTTCAATCGCAGAACACTGAAAACGCTTCATTTAGTTTCTCTTGCTGCCGTAAATAAATCTTATTGCTTTTCTTTGAAGAGACTCCGGTTTTTTTACATCACGCACATGATAGGGTGACCAAACAGCGCATGTATGCTCAAGAATTGGTCTTATTAGGCATTTTTATATGCGGTAAGCTTGTGCTTTGGAGCAAACTAGGTCGATATGCCTGTGCATTAGGTTTGAATGTGAAGACTGAAATCTCCTTACTTGTGATAAGTTGTTTGATCTGTTCTTATAAGTGTATTTAAATGGTTCTTTTTTGGTCGTAAGTGTCATGACAACGATTTTCTTGAAATTAAATTTGCCATTTCTCACTTGAATCGCAGAACACTGAAAACGCTTCATTTAGTTTCTCTTGCTGCCGTAAATACATCTTATTGCTTTTCCTTGAAGAGACACAGGTTTTTTTACATCACGCATATGAAAGGGTGACCAAACAGCGCATGCATGATCAAGAATTGGTCTTATTAGGCATTTTTATATGCGGTAAGCTGGTGCTTTTGAGCAAATTAGGTCGATATGCCTGTGGATTAGGTGTGAATGTTACTCCCAGATACTGAAATCTCTTTACTTGTGATAAGTTGTTTGATCTGTTTTTATAAGTGTATTTAAATGGTTATTTTTTGGTCGTAAGTGTCATGACAACGATTTTCTTGAAATTAAATTTGCCATTTATCACTTCAATCGCAGAACACTGAAAACGCTTCATTTAGTTTCTCTTGCTGCCGTAAATAAATTTTATTGCTTTTCTTTGAAGAGACTCAGGTTTTTGTTACATCACGCACATGATAGGGTGACCAAACAGCGCATGTATGATCAAGAATTGGTCTTATTAGGCATTTTTATATGCGGTAAGCTGGTGCTTTTGAGCAAATTAGGTCGATATGTCTGTGCATTAGGTGTGAATGTTACTCCCAAAGACTGAAATCTCTTTACTTGTGATAAGTTGTTTGAGCTGTTTTTATAAGTGTATTTAAATGGTTTTTTTTGGTCGTAAGTGTCATGACAACGATTTTATTGAAATTAAATTTGCCATTTCTCACTTGAATCGCAGAACACTGAAAACGCTTCATTTAGTTTCTCTCCTGCCGTAAATAAATGTTATTGCTTTTCTTTGAAGAGACTCAGGTTTTTTTTACATCACGCACATGATAGGGTGACCAAAGAGTGCATGTATGCTCAAGAATTGGTCTTATTAGGCATATTTATATGCGGTAAGCTTGTGCTTTGGAGCAAATTAGGTCGATATGCCTGTGCATTAGGTGTGAATGTGAAGACTGAAATCTCTTTACTTGTGATAAGTTGTTTGATCTGTTTTTATAAGTGTATTTAAATGGTTCTTTTTTGGTCGTAAGTTTCATGACAACGATTTTCTTGAAATTAAATTTGCCATTTCTCACTTCAATCGCAGAACACTGAAAACGCTTCATTTAGTTTCTCTTGCTGCTGTAACTAAATCTTATTGCTTTTCTTTGAAGAGACTCAGGTTTTTTTGCATCACGTACATGATAGGGTGACCAAACAGCGCATGTATGCTCAAGAATTGGTCTTATTAGGCATTTTTATATGCGGTAAGCTTGTGCTTTGGAGCAAATTAGGTCGATATGCCTGTGCATTAGGTGTGAATGTGAAGACTGAAATCTCTACTTGTGATAAGTTGTTTGATGTCTTTTTATAAGTGTATTTAAATGGTTCTTTTTTGGTCGTAAGTGTCATGACAACGATTTTCTTGAAATTAATTTTGCCATTTCTCACTTCGATCGCAAAACACTGAAAACGCTTCATTTAGTTTCTCTTGCTGCCGTAAATACATCTTATTGCTTTTCTTTGAAGAGACACAGGTTTTTTTACATCACGCATATGAAAGGGTGACCAAACAGCGCATGCATGCTCAAGAATTGATTTTATTAGGCATTTTTATATGCGGTAAGCTTTTGCTTTGGAGCAAATTAGGTCGATACGCCTGTGCATTAGGTGTGAATGTTACTCCCAAAGACTAAAATCTATTTACTTGTGATAAGTTGTTTGATCTGTTTTTATAAGTGTATTTAAATGGTTCTTTTTTGGTCGTAAGTGTCATGACAACGATTTTCTTGAAATTAAATTTGCCATTTCTCACTTGAATCGCAGAACACTGAAAACGCTTCATTTAGTTTCTCTTGCTGCCGTAAATAAATCTTATTGCTTTTCTTTGAAGAGACTCAGGTTTTTTTTACATCACGCACATGATAGGGTGACCAAACAGTGCATGTATGCTCAAGAATTGGTCTTATTACGCATATTTATATGCGGTAAGCTTGTGCTTTGGAGCACATTAGGTCGATATGCCTGTGCATTAGGTGTGAATGTGAAGACTGAAATCTCTTTACTTGTGATAAGTTGCTTGATCTGTTTTTATAAGTGTATTTAAATGGTTCTTTTTTGGTCGTAAGTGTCATGACAACGATTTTCTTGAAATTAAATTTGCCATTTCTCACTTCAATCGCAGAACACTGAAAACGCTTCATTTAGTTTCTCTTGCTGCCGTAAATAAATTTTATTGCTTTTCTTTGAAGAGACTAAGGTTTTTTTACATCACGCACATGATAGGGTGACCAAACAGCGCATGTATGCTCAAGAATTGGTCTTATTAGGCATTTTTATATGCGGTAAGCTTGTGCTTTGGAGCAAACTAGGTCGATATGCCTGTGCATTAGGTTTGAATGTGAAGACTGAAATCTCTTTAATTGTGATAAGTTGTTTGATCTGTTCTTATAAGTGTATTTAAATGGTTCTTTTTTGGTCGTAAGTGTCATGACAACGAGTTTCTTGAAATTAAATTTGCCATTTCTCACTTCAATCGCAGAACACTGAAAACGCTTCATTTAGTTTCTCTTGCTGCCGTAAATAAATCTCATTGCTTTTCTTTGAAGAGAGTCAGGTTTTCTTACATCACGCACATGAAAGGGTGACCAAACAGTGCATGTATGCTCAAGAATTGATCTTATTAGGCATTTTTATATGAGGTAAGCTTGTGCTTTGGAGCAAATTACGTCGATATGCCTGTGCATTAGGTGTGAATGTGAAGACTGAAATCTCTTTACTTGTGATAAGTTGTTTGATCTGTTTTTATAAGTGTATTTAAATGGTTCTTTTTTGGTCGTAAGTGTCATGACAACCATTTTCTTGAAATTAAATTTGCCATTTCTCACTTCAATCGCAGAACACTGAAAACGCTTCATTTAGTTTCTCTTGCTGCCGTAAATAAATCTTATTGCTTTTCTTTGAAGAGACTCAGGTTTTTTTACATCACGCACATGATAGGGTGACCAAACAGCGCATGTATGCTCAAGAATTGGTATTATTAGGCATTTTTATATGCGGTAAGCTTGTGCTTTGGAGCAAACTAGGTCGATATGCCTGTGCATTAGGTTTGAATGTGAAGACTGAAATCTCTTTACTTGTGATAAGTTGTTTGATCTGTTCTTATAAGTGTATTTAAATGGTTCTTTTTTGGTCGTAAGTGTCATGACAACGATTTTCTTGAAATTAAATTTGCCATTTATCACTTCAATCGCAGAACATTGAAAACGCTTCATTTAGTTTCTCTTGCTGCCGTAAATAAATCTTATTGCTTTTCTTTGAAGCGACTCAGGTTTTTTTTACATCACGCACATGATAGGGTGACCAAACAGTGCATGTATGCTCAAGAATTGGTCTTATTACGCATATTTATATGCGGTAAGCTTGTGGAGCAAATTAGGTCGATATGAATGTGCATTAGGTGTGAATGTGAAGACTGAAATCTCTTTACTTGTGATAAGTTGTTTGATCTGTTTTTATAAGTGTATTTAAATGGTTCTTTTTTGGTCGTAAGTGTCATGACAACGATTTTCTTGAAATTAAATTTGCCATTTCTCACTTCAATCGCAGAACACTGAAAACGCTTCATTTAGTTTCTCTTGCTGCCGTAAATAAATCTTATTGCTTTTCTTTGAAGAGACTCAGGTTTTTTTACATCACGCACATGTAGGGGGACCAAACAGCGCATGTATGCTCAAGAATTGGTCTTATTAGGCATTTTTATATGCGGTAAGCTTGTGCTTTGGAGCAAATCAGGTCGATATGCCTGTGCATTAGGTGTGAATGTGAAGACTGAAATCTCTACTTGTGGTAAGTTGTTTGATCTTTTTTATAAGTGCATTTAAATGGTTCTTTTTTGGTCGTAAGTGTCATGACAACGATTTTCTTGAAATTAAATTTGCCATTTCTCACTTCAATCGCAGAACACTGAAAACGCTTCATTTAGTTTCTCTTGCTGCCGTAAATAAATCTTATTGCTTTTCTTTGAAGAGACTCAGGTTTTTTTTACATCACGCACATGAAAGGGTGACCAAACACCGCATGTATGCTCAAGAATTGATCTTATTAGGCATTTTTATATGAGGTAAGCTTGTGCTTTGGAGCAAATTAGGTCCATATGCCTGTGCATTAGGTGTGAATGTGAAGACTGAAATCTCTTTACTTGTGATAAGTTGTTTGATCTGTTTTTATAAGTGTATTTAAATGGTTCTTTTTTGGTCGTAAGTGTCATGACAACGACTTTCTTGAAATTAAATTTGCCATTTCTCACTTGAATCGCAGAACACTGAAAACGCTGCATTTAGTTCCTCTTACTGCCGTAAATAAATCTTATTGCTTTTCTTTGAAGAGACTCAGGTTTTTTTGCATCACGTACATGATAGGGTGACCAAACAGCGCATGTATGCTCAAGAATTGGTCTTATTAGGCATTTTTATATGCGGTAAGCTTGTGCTTTGGAGCAAATTACGTCGATATGCCTGTGCATTAGGTGTGAATGTGAAGACTGAAATCTACTTGTGATAAGTTGTTTGATGTCTTTTTATAAGTGTATTTAAATGGTTCTTTTTTGGTCGTAAGTGTCATGACAACGATTTTCTTGAAATTAAATTTGCCATTTCTCACTTCGATCGCAAAACACTGAAAACGCTTCATTTAGTTTCTCTTGCTGCCGTAAATACATCTTATTGCTTTTCCTTGAAGAGACACAGGTTTTTTTACATCACGCATATGAAAGGGTGACCAAACAGCGCATGCATGCTCAAGAATTGATCTTATTAGGCATTTTTATATGCGGTAAGCTAGTGCTTTTGAGCAAATTAGGTCGATATGCCTGTGGATTAGGTGTGAATGTTACTCCCAGATACTGAAATCTCTTTACTTGTGATAAGTTGTTTGATCTGTTTTTATAAGTGTATTTAAATGGTTATTTTTTGGTCGTAAGTGTCATGACAACGATTTTCTTGAAATTAAATTTGCCATTTATCACTTCAATCGCAGAACACTGAAAACGCTTCATTTAGTTTCTCTTGCTGCCGTAAATAAATTTTATTGCTTTTCTTTGAAGAGACTCAGGTTTTTTTACATCACGCACATGATAGGGTGACCAAACAGCGCATGTATGATCAAGAATTGGTCTTATTAGGCATTTTTATATGCGGTAAGCTTGTGCTTTGGAGCAAATTAGGTCGATATGTCTGTGCATTAGGTGTGAATGTTACTCCCAAAGACTGAAATCTCTTTACTTGTGATAAGTTGTTTGAGCTGTTTTTATAAGTGTATTTAAATGGTTTTTTTTGCTCGTAAGTGTCATGACAACGATTTTATTGAAATTAAATTTGCCATTTCTCACTTGAATCGCAGAACACTGAAAACGCTTCATTTAGTTTCTCTCCTGCCGTAAATAAATGTTATTGCTTTTCTTTGAAGAGACTCAGGTTTTTTTTACATCACGCACATGATAGGGTGACCAAAGAGTGCATGTATGCTCAAGAATTGGTCTTATTAGGCATATTTATATGCGGTAAGCTTGTGCTTTGGAGCAAATTAGGTCGATATGCCTGTGCATTAGGTGTGAATGTGAAGACTGAAATCTCTTTACTTGTGATAAGTTGTTTGATCTGTTTTTATAAGTGTATTTAAATGGTTCTTTTTTGGTCGTAAGTTTCATGACAACGATTTTCTCGAAATTAAATTTGCCATTTCTCACTTCAATCGCAGAACACTGAAAACGCTTCATTTAGTTTCTCTTGCTGCTGTAAATAAATCTTATTGCTTTTCTTTGAAGAGACACAGGTTTTTTTGCATCACGTACATGATAGGGTGACCAAACAGCGCATGTATGCTCAAGAATTGGCCTTATTAGGCATTTTTATATGCGGTAAGCTTGTGCTTTGGAGCAAATTAGGTCGATATGCCTGTGCATTAGGTGTGAATGTGAAGACTGAAATCTCTACTTGTGATAAGTTGTTTGATGTCTTTTTATAAGTGTATTTAATTGGTTCTTTTTTGGTCGTAAGTGTCATGACAACGATTTTCTTGAAATTAAATTTGCCATTTCTCACTTCGATCGCAAAACACTGAAAACGCTTCATTTAGTTTCTCTTGCTGCCGTAAATACATCTTATTGCTTTTCTTTGAAGAGACAGGTTTTTTTACATCACGCATATGAAAGGGTGACCAAACAGCGCATGCATGCTCAAGAATTGATTTTATTAGGCATTTTTATATGCGGTAAGCTTGTGCTTTGGAGCAAATTAGGTCGATACGCCTGTGCATTAGGTGTGAATGTTACTCCCAAAGACTAAAATCTATTTACTTGTGATAAGTTGTTTGATCTGTTTTTATAAGTGTATTTAAATGGTTCTTTTTTGGTCGTAAGTGTCATGACAACGATTTTCTTGAAATTAAATTTGCCATTTCTCACTTGAATCGCAGAACACTGAAAACGCTTCATTTAGTTTCTCTTGCTGCCGTAAATAAATCTTATTGCTTTTCTTTGAAGAGACTCAGGTTTTTTTTACATCACGCACATGATAGGGTGACCAAACAGTGCATGTATGCTCAAGAATTGGTCTTATTACGCATATTTATATGCGGTAAGCTTGTGCTTTGGAGCACATTAGGTCGATATGCCTGTGCATTAGGTGTGAATGTGAAGACTGAAATCTCTTTACTTGTGATAAGTTGTTTGATCTGTTTTTATAAGTGTATTTAAATGGTTCTTTTTTGGTCGTAAGTGTCATGACAACGTTTTTCTTGAAATTAAATTTGCCATTTCTCACTTCAATCGCAGAACACTGAAAACGCTTCATTTAGTTTCTCTTGCTGCCGTAAATAAATTTTATTGCTTTTCTTTGAAGAGACTAAGGTTTTTTTACATCACGCACATGATAGGGTGACCAAACAGCGCATGTATGCTCAAGAATTGGTCTTATTAGGCATTTTTATATGCGGTAAGCTTGTGCTTTGGAGCAAACTAGGTCGATATGCCTGTGCATTAGGTTTGAATGTGAAGACTGAAATCTCTTTAATTGTGATAAGTTGTTTGATCTGTTCTTATAAGTGTATTTAAATGGTTCTTTTTTGGTCGTAAGTGTCATGACAACGAGTTTCTTGAAATTAAATTTGCCATTTCTCACTTCAATCGCAGAACACTGAAAACGCTTCATTTAGTTTCTCTTGCTGCCGTAAATAAATCTCATTGCTTTTCTTTGAAGAGAGTCAGGTTTTCTTACATCACGCACATGAAAGGGTGACCAAACAGTGCATGTATGCTCAAGAATTGATCTTATTAGGCATTTTTATATGAGGTAAGCTTGTGCTTTGGAGCAAATTACGTCGATATGCCTGTGCATTAGGTGTGAATGTGAAGACTGAAATCTCTTTACTTGTGATAAGTTGTTTGATCTG
Organism: Amblyomma mixtum; assembly: GCF_055824585.1. NCBI lineage: Eukaryota > Metazoa > Arthropoda > Arachnida > Ixodida > Ixodidae > Amblyomma > Amblyomma mixtum. The sequence goes on from NC_143016.1 coordinate 205,516,051, forward strand.
TTTTTATAAGTGTATTTAAATGGTTCTTTTTTGGTCGTAAGTGTCATGACAACCATTTTCTTGAATTTAAATTTGCCATTTCTCACTTCAATCGCAGAACACTGAAAACGCTTCATTTAGTTTCTCTTGCTGCCGTAAATAAATCTTATTGCTTTTCTTTGAAGAGACTCAGGTTTTTTTACATCACGCACATGATAGGGTGACCAAACAGCGCATGTATGCTCAAGAATTGGTATTATTAGGCATTTTTATATGCGGTAAGCTTGTGCTTTGGAGCAAACTAGGTCGATATGCCTGTGCATTAGGTTTGAATGTGAAGACTGAAATCTCTTTACTTGTGATAAGTTGTTTGATCTGTTCTTATAAGTGTATTTAAATGGTTCTTTTCTGATCGTAAGTGTCATGACAACGATTTTCTTGAAATTAAATTTGCCATTTATCACTTCAATCGCAGAACACTGAAAACGCTTCATTTAGTTTCTCTTGCTGCCGTAAATAAATCTTATTGCTTTTCTTTGAAGAGACTCAGGTTTTTTTACATCACTCACATGATAGGGTGACCAAACAGGGCATGTATGCTCTAGAATTGATCTTATTAGGCATTTTTATATGCGGTAAGCTTGTGCTTTGGAGCAAATTAGGTCGATATGCCTGTGCATTAGGTGTGAATGTTACTCCCAAAGACTGAAATCTCTTTACTTGTGATAAGTTGTTTGAGTTGTTTTTATAAGTGTATTTAAATGGTTTTTATTTATTTATTTATTTATTTATGAATACTGTCAACCCTCATTTGAGGGTCATTACAGGGAGGGAAAATGAAGAGAAAAAAATGCATATATAACCATGAATGAACAAGCTTCTTCGAGCATACAATACAAGAGAGCATAGAAACGCAACACAACTCACATCACTGTAGAGCCACCTGCTATACAAAAAGAAATATTTGACAATCAGTTACGCGCACGTTTGCAGGAATCCCATGCCTAGACGGAATCCCCAAGTGCATTCAAGAATGCCGCTACACCTGTAGACTCAGCAACGTGAGCGGGCAGTTTATTCCAGTGCTCAATAGCATCCGGAAAGAATGAGCAGCGAAAGACGTTAGTTCGTGTCAAGTATGGCCGAATTGCTTTGTGGTGGTTAAGGCGGGAGCTTAGTCTACCTGGAGGCTGCAGATATTTTTCTTTATTGATGTTAATTTCTCCGTGAATGATTTGGTAAAGTATTTTTAATCTCTGCCTTTTACGTCTTTTTTCTAATGTTTCTAGACTACATGAGTTTAACATATCCGTTACCGAATCTGTTTTCCTGTATTTTGAACAAATAAATCTCGCTGCACGTCTTTGAATCTTTTCTATTTCCGTTGAAAGAATCTTCTGCCGAGGAGACCATACTACAGATGCATATTCTAGGGAAGGCCGGATGAGAGATTTGTATGCTAAAAGTTTGACATCTTTCGTTGCTCTCCCCAACTTTCCTCTTAGAAAACACAGTTTTCTATGTGCCACCGCACAAACATTTTTGACATGATTGTGCCAACTTAGGTTGTGAGAAATTGACACCCCCAGATACTTGAATGTACTAACATTAACCAAATCGTGACCTGCAATACTGTACTGAAAAGAAATTATATTTCGTTTGTTAGTTATATGGGTAAATGTGGTCTTATTGAAGTTGATTTTCATTTCCCATTTCTCACACCAAAGAGCAAAAGCCTGCAGGTTTTGGTTAATGTTAATCTGATCTCCTTCACATGTGACAGGTGCATAAATGAGGCAATCATCCGCAAATAGTTTCAGTTTAACAGAATTTCCAACTGCACATACTACGTCATTGATATAAACTAGAAATAGCAATGGCCCCAGCACAGAACCCTGTGGTACACCAGAATACACATCCAAAAAGCCAGACTCGCAATTGTCAACACGTACCGCCTGTTTGCGTTTCGCCAAGTACGCTTCTATCCATCTAAGGATGTCTCCATTAATGCCAGCCCTTCGCACTTTCAGGAGTAATTTGTCATGAGGAACCTTATCAAAGGCTTTTTCAAAATCTACACAAATAACATCAATCTGTCCCCGGTCATCTATAGCTTTAGAAAGGTCATGTATTGTCTCAATTAACTGTGTCACCGTTGAAAACCCTCGACGGAAGCCATGCTGACATTCAGAAAGTAGTCCATTTGTTTCCAAAAAAATGATAATATGTTTCGCAATAACATGTTCCATTACCTTACAGCAGATTGAAGTAAGTGACACAGGCCGATAGTTGTTCATAAGTGTGCGATTGCCACTTTTAAATACGGGTATAACAATGGCAGTGCGCCAGTCTTGTGGCAGATAATGAGTTACGAGTGATTTTCGGAATATAATTACCAAGTAGAAGGACATCCATTCAGCATACCGTTTCAAGAAGCATGTAGGTATTCCATCCGGGCCGATAGCTTTTTTTTCGTCCAATTCTATCAGCTGCTGAAACACGCCGCTTTGAGTAAAGCTGATAGCATCGATAGACGTTTCACGAGAATGTGCTTCGTCGTGTGCGTCGCTTTGGCTCGTGTTTCTTGCGAATACAGATTGGAAATATTTATTGAAGTGGTCGGCCATATTCGTTTTATCTGCAATCAGTTCGGCTCCCACTGTCACCTGCTTTACTCTTTCCTTTCTTTTATCAAGATAGCGCCAAAATTTCTCTGGAGAATTTCGCAGAAAACCACTAAGAGTGTGATTGAAAAATCTTTCTTTTGCAGCCGATAGCAACATTTTTATTTTTTGACGTAAAACCTGTATGTCGTTGAAGTCGGCTTTCTTTCTACGCAATCTTTTCAACTTCCGTTTCGCGTGAATGATATCCCTGGTGACCCATGGGTTGCGCTGCTTTGTTTTCTTAACTCTAGTTGGAACGTACCGGTCGACACAAGTACTGATGATAACTTTAAGACGCTGCCATAACCATTCAACTGATGCATTTTCAGAGGCACTTTCAAATTCATCAAAACAAGTTTCCAGGTAATCCAGGATGGATGTATCATCGGCCTTCCCGTACTCTTTGATTTCTACTCGAATCATAGGTTCCGCAGGAACGTTTACAGAAGTAAGCACTTTCACGAAAATAATTTTGTGATCAGATATTCCATCGGTGACATTTGTTTCAATATCTCCTACATTATTTGAGAGGAACACCAAGTCTAGTAATGACTGTGACTGAGGCGATATCCGTGTAGGTTGTCCAACTACTTGTCTCAAATTGTAAAAGAAAGCAATATCCAGCAATTTTTCCGCGCTAGAAATTTCTGTATGCCCAGGCGTAGTCAATCCCCAATCAATATGTGGCAAGTTGAAATCGCCAGTCATTATTAGGCGGGTGCTCCTAGTTACATGACTGAAAAGAAACTCATTTAACTTATCGAGAAAATCGGGTGAAGTATTCGGTGGCCTGTAAATTGCTCCTATGACGTACGCAGCACCAGAAAACATAATTTTACACCACACTGACTCCGGCATTTCGCTCGTAATCGTGGAAACTGAGAGCGATGACTTCACAATAATGGCCACACCACCCCCACGGGAATCTCGATCCCATCTGAGCATTGTGTAGCCAGGAGGAACAATGCAATCAGAAGAAACATCACTGTTGAGCCATGTTTCCGTTATGCAAACGACATGCGGGTTCTCTGAGAGCAATAAAAATTCCAATTCTGTGACCTTGTTAAGAATGCTGCGAGCATTCAACAGAACTATCCTGAGCTATGAATTACTTTCACTTCTGGAAGGTGACCCATTATGGCTGTCATCTGCTGTCTCCGATCCGTTGTGGGTGTTTCGAGCACCCTTACGTTGGGTCCGGCAGAGCAAACGCTCGTTTCGAGTGTCATCCCAAGAGTACAGACGGTCATCTATCTTCAGTTTATCGTGAACCAGCGATACCTTTTGTCCGTTAGATCGTTCGACAGCAGCAGACTGCCACAAATTCCTCCGAACTTGTACAATATCTTTTGCGTAGTCATTGCTGACGCTAACAGACGTGCCTTTAAGTTTGTGGCAGTTTTTAAGAACGCTATCTTTTTCCCTGGAATCATAGAATTTCATAATTACTGGTCTAGTAGCTCCTGTTTTCTTTCTTCCTAGGCGATGAATTCTTTCGACTGAAGTAATCTGAACACCAAGATCCTTGTGGAAAATATTGTCTACAACCGCTTTTCTCAGATCTAACTCTGACTCAGTGGCTTGTTCAGGGAGCCCAAAAACTAAAAGATTGTTACGCCGGCCGCGGCTTTCAAATTCCACTAACTTCTTAGCTTGCTCTTTGATGATAGACTCAAGGTTATCAATTCTTGTGCTCATTTCCTTGAATGCCGCTAGAAAGTCCGATAACCCTTCCGTCCTTGCATTCAGCTCACCGATTTCGTCTTGAATAGCTTTCAATTTGCGATCCGTGTCTGCCTGATTCTTTACAATCATCTGCAAGTATTCCTCTGTTGTAGGCCCCGGATTCTCCTCAATATCACCCGACGTCAACAGCAACAACAACACTGTCCAGCAATCACTCAAAATTGCGCGACACCTGCGAGGGCACGGCAGGACTACTACAAATCTATTGTCATTTCTGTTAGAATGAACATTATGCCAGGAACTAACCTGCAAAACCAGCAGAAGGCGTTTAGCCATGCTGTCCCACAGGCGAGTGCCGTGCCCTCTGAAGAGGCCCGCGCAGGACTGCCGCTTTTGTAGATCCGCTGTAGATGACGTAATTGTCCGGTGGTGTTTCTTCTCGGCAAAACGTAGTTCCACCGTCACGTTTTCCAGATGAGCAAGCGGGAATGCGTGCACGGGTAGTACGCAGGCAGTTGCATCTTGTGTCACGCTGCTTTCTAGATGATCCGGCAGGTTCAGTGGTAGCCCATGTGAAGTGTTCGTTGTCGCATCCGAAAACCACGACACGACCTGCAAAACCAGCAGAAGGCGTTTAGCCATGCTGTCCCACAGGCGAGTGCCGTGCCCTCTGAAGAGGCCCGCGCAGGACTGCCGCTTTTGTAGATCCGCTGTAGATGACGTAATTGTCCGGTGGTGTTTCTTCTCGGCAAAACGTAGTTCCACCGTCACGTTTTCCAGATGAGCAAGCGGGAATGCGTGCACGGGTAGTACGCAGGCAGTTGCATCTTGTGTCACGCTGCTTTCTAGATGATCCGGCAGGTTCAGTGGTAGCCCATGTGAAGTGTTCGTTGTCGCATCCGAAAACCACGACACGACCTGCAAAACCAGCAGAAGGCGTTTAGCCATGCTGTCCCACAGGCGAGTGCCGTGCCCTCGCCTGTGGTTCTTGGTCGTAAGTGTCATGACAACGATTTTCTTGAAATTAAATTTGCCATTTCTCACTTGAGTCGCAGAACACTGAAAACGCTTCATTTAGTTTCTCTTCCTGCCGTAAATAAATCTTATTGCTTTTCTTTGAAGCGACTCAGGTTTTTTTTACATCACGCACATGATAGGGTGACCAAACAGTGCATGTATGCTCAAGAATTGGTCTTATTACGCATATTTATATGCGGTAAGCTTGTGGAGCAAATTAGGTCGATATGCCTGTGCATTAGGTGTGAATGTGAAGACTGAAATCTCTTTACTTGTGATAAGTTGTTTGATCTGTTTTTATAAGTGTATTTAAATGGTTCTTTTTTGGTCGTAAGTGTCATGACAACGATTTTCTTGAAATTAAATTTGCCATTTCTCACTTCAATCGCAGAACACTGAAAACGCTTCATTTAGTTTCTCTTGCTGCCGTAAATAAATTTTATTGCTTTTCTTTGAAGAGACTCAGGTTTTTTTACATCACGCACATGATAGGGTGACCAAACAGCGCATGTATGCTCAAGAATAGGTCTTATTAGGCATTTTTATATGCGGTAAGCTTGTGCTTTGGAGCAAACTAGGTCGATATGCCTGTGCATTAGGTTTGAATGTGAAGACTGAAATCTCTTTAATTGTGATAAGTTGTTTGATCTGTTCTTATAAGTGTATTTAAATGGTTCTTTTTTGGTCGTAAGTGTCATGACAACGAGTTTCTTGAAATTAAATTTGCCATTTCTCACTTCAATCGCAGAACACTGAAAACGCTTCATTTAGTTTCTCTTGCTGCCGTAAATAAATCTCATTGCTTTTCTTTGAAGAGAGTCAGGTTTTCTTACATCACGCACATGAAAGGGTGACCAAACAGTGCATGTATGCTCAAGAATTGATCTTATTAGGCATTTTTATATGAGGTAAGCTTGTGCTTTGGAGCAAATTGCGTAGATATGCCTGTGCATTAGGTGTGAATGTGAAGACTGAAATCTCTTTACTTGTGATAAGTTGTTTGATCTGTTTTTATAAGTGTATTTAAATGGTTCTTTTTTGGTCGTAAGTGTCATGACAACCATTTTCTTGAAATTAAATTTGCCATTTCTCACTTCAATCGCAGAACACTGAAAACGCTTCATTTAGTTTCTCTTGCTGCCGTAAATAAATCTTACTGCTTTTCTTTGAAGAGACTCAGGTTTTTTTACATCACGCACATGATAGGGTGACCAAACAGCGCATGTATGCTCAAGAATTGGTATTATTAGGCATTTTTATATGCGGTAAGCTTGTGCTTTGGAGCAAACTAGGTCGATATGCCTGTGCATTAGGTTTGAATGTGAAGACTGAAATCTCTTTACTTGTGATAAGTTGTTTGATCTGTTCTTATAAGTGTATTTAAATGGTTCTTTTTTGGTCGTAAGTGTCATGACAACGATTTTCTTGAAATTAAATTTGCCATTTATCACTTCAATCGCAGAACACTGAAAACGCTTCATTTAGTTTCTCTTGCTGCCGTAAATAAATCTTATTGCTTTTCTTTGAAGAGACTCAGGTTTTTTTACATCACTCACATGATAGGGTGACCAAACAGGGCATGTATGCTCTAGAATTGATCTTATTAGGCATTTTTATATGCGGTAAGCTTGTGCTTTGGAGCAAATTAGGTCGATATGCCTGTGCATTAGGTGTGAATGTTACTCCCAAAGACTGAAATCTCTTTACTTGTGATAAGTTGTTTGAGTTGTTTGTATAAGTGTATTTAAATGGTTTTTTTTTGGTCGTAAGTGTCATGACAACGATTTTCTTGAAATTAAATTTGCCATTTCTCACTTGAATCGCAGAACACTGAAAACGCTTCATTTAGTTTCTCTTCCTGCCGTAAATAAATCTTATTGCTTTTCTTTGAAGCGACTCAGGTTTTTTTTACATCACGCACATGATAGGGTGACCAAACAGTGCATGTATGCTCAAGAATTGGTCTTATTACGCATATTTATATGCGGTAAGCTTGTGGAGCAAATTAGGTCGATATGCCTGTGCATTAGGTGTGAATGTGAAGACTGAAATCTCTTTACTTGTGATAAGTTGTTTGATCTGTTTTTATAAGTGTATTTAAATGGTTCTTTTTTGGTCGTAAGTGTCATGACAACGATTTTCTTGAAATTAAATTTGCCATTTCTCACTTCAATCGCAGAACACTGAAAACGCTTCATTTAGTTTCTCTTGCTGCCGTAAATAAATCTTATTGCTTTTCTTTGAAGAGACTCAGGTTTTTTTACATCACGCACATGTAGGGGGACCAAACAGCGCATGTATGCTCAAGAATTGGTCTTATTAGGCATTTTTATATGCGGTAAGCTTGTGCTTTGGAGCAAATTAGGTCGATATGCCTGTGCATTAGGTGTGAATGTGAAGACTGAAATCTCTACTTGTGATAAGTTGTTTGATCTTTTTTATAAGTGCATTTAAATGGTTCTTTTTTGGTCGTAAGTGTCATGACAACGATTTTCTTGAAATTAAATTTGCCATTTCTCACTTCAATCGCAGAACAATGAAAACGCTTCATTTAGTTTCTCTTGCTGCCGTAAATAAATCTTATTGCTTTTCTTTGAAGAGACTCAGGTTTTTTTTTACATCACGCACATGAAAGGGTGACCAAACAGCGCATGTATGCTCAAGAATTGATCTTATTAGGCATTTTTATATGAGGTAAGCTTGTGCTTTGGAGCAAATTAGGTCCATATGCCTGTGCATTAGGTGTGAATGTGAAGACTGAAATCTCTTTACTTGTGATAAGTTGTTTGATCTGTTTTTATAAGTGTATTTATATGGTTCTTTTTTGGTCGTAAGTGTCATGACAACGACTTTCTTGAAATTAAATTTGCCATTTCTCACTTGAATCGCAGAACACTGAAAACGCTTCATTTAGTTCCTCTTACTGCCGTAAATAAATCTTATTGCTTTTCTTTGAAGAGACTCAGGTTTTTTTGCATCACGTACATGATAGGGTGACCAAACAGCGCATGTATGCTCAAGAATTGGTCTTATTAGGCATTTTTATATGCGGTAAGCTTGTGCTTTGGAGCAAATTAGGTCGATATGCCTGTGCATTAGGTGTGAATGTGAAGACTGAAATCTCTACTTGTGATAAGTTGTTTGATGTCTTTCTATAAGTGTATTAAATGGTTCTTTTTTGGTCGTAAGTGTCATGACAACGATTTTCTTGAAATTAAATTTGCCATTTCTTACTTCGATCGCAAAACACTGAAAACGCTTCATTTAGTTTCTCTTGCTGCCGTAAATACATCTTATTGCTTTTCCTTGAAGAGACACAGGTTTTTTTACATCACGCATATGAAAGGGTGACCAAACAGCGCATGTATGACCAAGAATTGGTCTTATTAGGCATTTTTATATGCGGTAAGCTTGTGCTTTTGAGCAAATTAGGTCGATATGCCTGTGGATTAGGTGTGAATGTTACTCCCAGATACTGAAATCTCTTTACTTGTGATAAGTTGTTTGATCTGTTCTTATAAGTGTATTTAAATGGTTCTTTTTTGATCGTAAGTGTCATGACAACGATTTTCTTGAAATTAAATTTGCCATTTATCACTTCAATCGCAGAACACTGAAAACGCTTCATTTAGTTTCTCTTGCTGCCGTAAATAAATCTTATTGCTTTTCTTTGAAGAGACTCAGGTTTTTTTACATCACTCACATGATAGGGTGACCAAACAGGGCATGTATGCTCTAGAATTGATCTTATTAGGCATTTTTATATGCGGTAAGCTTGTGCTTTGGAGCAAATTAGGTCGATATGCCTGTGCATTAGGTGTGAATGTTACTCCCAAAAACTGAAATCTCTTTACTTGTGATAAGTTGTTTGAGTTGTTTTTATAAGTGTATTTAAATGGTTTTTCTTGGTCGTAAGTGTCATGACAACGATTTTCTTGAAATTAAATTTGCCATTTCTCACTTGAGTCGCAGAACACTGAAAACGCTTCATTTAGTTTCTCTTCCTGCCGTAAATAAATCTTATTGCTTTTCTTTGAAGCGACTCAGGTTTTTTTTACATCACGCACATGATAGGGTGACCAAACAGTGCATGTATGCTCAAGAATTGGTCTTATTACGCATATTTATATGCGGTAAGCTTGTGGAGCAAATTAGGTCGATATGCCTGTGCATTAGGTGTGAATGTGAAGACTGAAATCTCTTTACTTGTGATAAGTTGTTTGATCTGTTTTTATAAGTGTATTTAAATGGTTCTTTTTTGGTCGTAAGTGTCATGACAACGATTTTCTTGAAATTAAATTTGCCATTTCTCACTTCAATCGCAGAACACTGAAAACGCTTCATTTAGTTTCTCTTGCTGCCGTAAATAAATTTTATTGCTTTTCTTTGAAGAGACTCAGGTTTTTTTACATCACGCACATGATAGGGTGACCAAACAGCGCATGTATGCTCAAGAATAGGTCTTATTAGGCATTTTTATATGCGGTAAGCTTGTGCTTTGGAGCAAACTAGGTCGATATGCCTGTGCATTAGGTTTGAATGTGAAGACTGAAATCTCTTTAATTGTGATAAGTTGTTTGATCTGTTCTTATAAGTGTATTTAAATGGTTCTTTTTTGGTCGTAAGTGTCATGACAACGAGTTTCTTGAAATTAAATTTGCCATTTCTCACTTCAATCGCAGAACACTGAAAACGCTTCATTTAGTTTCTCTTGCTGCCGTAAATAAATCTCATTGCTTTTCTTTGAAGAGAGTCAGGTTTTCTTACATCACGCACATGAAAGGGTGACCAAACAGCGCATGTATGCTCAAGAATTGATCTTATTAGGCATTTTTATATGAGGTAAGCTTGTGCTTTGGAGCAAATTAGGTCCATATGCCTGTGCATTAGGTGTGAATGTGAAGACTGAAATCTCTTTACTTGTGATAAGTTGTTTGATCTGTTTTTATAAGTGTATTTATATGGTTCTTTTTTGGTCGTAAGTGTCATGACAACGACTTTCTTGAAATTAAATTTGCCATTTCTCACTTGAATCGCAGAACACTGAAAACGCTTCATTTAGTTCCTCTTACTGCCGTAAATAAATCTTATTGCTTTTCTTTGAAGAGACTCAGGTTTTTTTGCATCACGTACATGATAGGGTGACCAAACAGCGCATGTATGCTCAAGAATTGGTCTTATTAGGCATTTTTATATGCGGTAAGCTTGTGCTTTGGAGCAAATTAGGTCGATATGCCTGTGCATTAGGTGTGAATGTGAAGACTGAAATCTCTACTTGTGATAAGTTGTTTGATGTCTTTCTATAAGTGTATTAAATGGTTCTTTTTTGGTCGTAAGTGTCATGACAACGATTTTCTTGAAATTAAATTTGCCATTTCTTACTTCGATCGCAAAACACTGAAAACGCTTCATTTAGTTTCTCTTGCTGCCGTAAATACATCTTATTGCTTTTCCTTGAAGAGACACAGGTTTTTTTACATCACGCATATGAAAGGGTGACCAAACAGCGCATGTATGACCAAGAATTGGTCTTATTAGGCATTTTTATATGCGGTAAGCTTGTGCTTTTGAGCAAATTAGGTCGATATGCCTGTGGATTAGGTGTGAATGTTACTCCCAGATACTGAAATCTCTTTACTTGTGATAAGTTGTTTGATCTGTTCTTATAAGTGTATTTAAATGGTTCTTTTTTGATCGTAAGTGTCATGACAACGATTTTCTTGAAATTAAATTTGCCATTTATCACTTCAATCGCAGAACACTGAAAACGCTTCATTTAGTTTCTCTTGCTGCCGTAAATAAATCTTATTGCTTTTCTTTGAAGAGACTCAGGTTTTTTTACATCACTCACATGATAGGGTGACCAAACAGGGCATGTATGCTCTAGAATTGATCTTATTAGGCATTTTTATATGCGGTAAGCTTGTGCTTTGGAGCAAATTAGGTCGATATGCCTGTGCATTAGGTGTGAATGTTACTCCCAAAGACTGAAATCTCTTTACTTGTGATAAGTTGTTTGAGTTGTTTTTATAAGTGTATTTAAATGGTTTTTCTTGGTCGTAAGTGTCATGACAACGATTTTCTTGAAATTAAATTTGCCATTTCTCACTTGAGTCGCAGAACACTGAAAACGCTTCATTTAGTTTCTCTTCCTGCCGTAAATAAATCTTATTGCTTTTCTTTGAAGCGACTCAGGTTTTTTTTACATCACGCACATGATAGGGTGACCAAACAGTGCATGTATGCTCAAGAATTGGTCTTATTACGCATATTTATATGCGGTAAGCTTGTGGAGCAAATTAGGTCGATATGCCTGTGCATTAGGTGTGAATGTGAAGACTGAAATCTCTTTACTTGTGATAAGTTGTTTGATCTGTTTTTATAAGTGTATTTAAATGGTTCTTTTTTGGTCGTAAGTGTCATGACAACGATTTTCTTGAAATTAAATTTGCCATTTCTCACTTCAATCGCAGAACACTGAAAACGCTTCATTTAGTTTCTCTTGCTGCCGTAAATAAATTTTATTGCTTTTCTTTGAAGAGACTCAGGTTTTTTTACATCACGCACATGATAGGGTGACCAAACAGCGCATGTATGCTCAAGAATAGGTCTTATTAGGCATTTTTATATGCGGTAAGCTTGTGCTTTGGAGCAAACTAGGTCGATATGCCTGTGCATTAGGTTTGAATGTGAAGACTGAAATCTCTTTAATTGTGATAAGTTGTTTGATCTGTTCTTATAAGTGTATTTAAATGGTTCTTTTTTGGTCGTAAGTGTCATGACAACGAGTTTCTTGAAATTAAATTTGCCATTTCTCACTTCAATCGCAGAACACTGAAAACGCTTCATTTAGTTTCTCTTGCTGCCGTAAATAAATCTCATTGCTTTTCTTTGAAGAGAGTCAGGTTTTCTTACATCACGCACATGAAAGGGTGACCAAACAGTGCATGTATGCTCAAGAATTGATCTTATTAGGCATTTTTATATGAGGTAAGCTTGTGCTTTGGAGCAAATTGCGTAGATATGCCTGTGCATTAGGTGTGAATGTGAAGACTGAAATCTCTTTACTTGTGATAAGTTGTTTGATCTGTTTTTATAAGTGTATTTAAATGGTTCTTTTTTGGTCGTAAGTGTCATGACAACCATTTTCTTGAAATTAAATTTGCCATTTCTCACTTCAATCGCAGAACACTGAAAACGCTTCATTTAGTTTCTCTTGCTGCCGTAAATAAATCTTACTGCTTTTCTTTGAAGAGACTCAGGTTTTTTTACATCACGCACATGATAGGGTGACCAAACAGCGCATGTATGCTCAAGAATTGGTATTATTAGGCATTTTTATATGCGGTAAGCTTGTGCTTTGGAGCAAACTAGGTCGATATGCCTGTGCATTAGGTTTGAATGTGAAGACTGAAATCTCTTTACTTGTGATAAGTTGTTTGATCTGTTCCTATAAGTGTATTTAAATGGTTCTTTTTTGGTCGTAAGTGTCATGACAACGATTTTCTTGAAATTAAATTTGCCATTTATCACTTCAATCGCAGAACACTGAAAACGCTTCATTTAGTTTCTCTTGCTGCCGTAAATAAATCTTATTGCTTTTCTTTGAAGAGACTCAGGTTTTTTTACATCACTCACATGATAGGGTGACCAAACAGGGCATGTATGCTCTAGAATTGATCTTATTAGGCATTTTTATATGCGGTAAGCTTGTGCTTTGGAGCAAATTAGGTCGATATGCCTGTGCATTAGGTGTGAATGTTACTCCCAAAGACTGAAATCTCTTTACTTGTGATAAGTTGTTTGAGTTGTTTGTATAAGTGTATTTAAATGGTTTTTTTTTGGTCGTAAGTGTCATGACAACGATTTTCTTGAAATTAAATTTGCCATTTCTCACTTGAATCGCAGAACACTGAAAACGCTTCATTTAGTTTCTCTTCCTGCCGTAAATAAATCTTATTGCTTTTCTTTGAAGCGACTCAGGTTTTTTTTACATCACGCACATAATAGGGTGACCAAACAGTGCATGTATGCTCAAGAATTGGTCTTATTACGCATATTTATATGCGGTAAGCTTGTGGAGCAAATTAGGTCGATATGCCTGTGCATTAGGTGTGAATGTGAAGACTGAAATCTCTTTACTTGTGATAAGTTGTTTGATCTGTTTTTATAAGTGTATTTAAATGGTTCTTTTTTGGTCGTAAGTGTCATGACAACGATTTTCTTGAAATTAAATTTGCCATTTCTCACTTCAATCGCAGAACACTGAAAACGCTTCATTTAGTTTCTCTTGCTGCCGTAAATAAATCTTATTGCTTTTCTTTGAAGAGACTCAGGTTTTTTTACATCACGCACATGTAGGGGGACTAAACAGCGCATGTATGCTCAAGAATTGGTCTTATTAGGCATTTTTATATGCGGTAAGCTTGTGCTTTGGAGCAAATTAGGTCGATATGCCTGTGCATTAGGTGTGAATGTGAAGACTGAAATCTCTACTTGTGATAAGTTGTTTGATCTTTTTTATAAGTGCATTTAAATGGTTCTTTTTTGGTCGTAAGTGTCATGACAACGATTTTCTTGAAATTAAATTTGCCATTTCTCACTTCAATCGCAGAACAATGAAAACGCTTCATTTAGTTTCTCTTGCTGCCGTAAATAAATCTTATTGCTTTTCTTTGAAGAGACTCAGGTTTTTTTTTACATCACGCACATGAAAGGGTGACCAAACAGCGCATGTATGCTCAAGAATTGATCTTATTAGGCATTTTTATATGAGGTAAGCTTGTGCTTTGGAGCAAATTAGGTCCATATGCCTGTGCATTAGGTGTGAATGTGAAGACTGAAATCTCTTTACTTGTGATAAGTTGTTTGATCTGTTTTTATAAGTGTATTTATATGGTTCTTTTTTGGTCGTAAGTGTCATGACAACGACTTTCTTGAAATTAAATTTGCCATTTCTCACTTGAATCGCAGAACACTGAAAACGCTTCATTTAGTTCCTCTTACTGCCGTAAATAAATCTTATTGCTTTTCTTTGAAGAGACTCAGGTTTTTTTGCATCACGTACATGATAGGGTGACCAAACAGCGCATGTATGCTCAAGAATTGGTCTTATTAGGCATTTTTATATGCGGTAAGCTTGTGCTTTGGAGCAAATTAGGTCGATATGCCTGTGCATTAGGTGTGAATGTGAAGACTGAAATCTCTACTTGTGATAAGTTGTTTGATGTCTTTCTATAAGTGTATTAAATGGTTCTTTTTTGGTCGTAAGTGTCATGACAACGATTTTCTTGAAATTAAATTTGCCATTTCTCACTTCGATCGCAAAACACTGAAAACGCTTCATTTAGTTTCTCTTGCTGCCGTAAATACATCTTATTGCTTTTCCTTGAAGAGACACAGGTTTTTTTACATCACGCATATGAAAGGGTGACCAAACAGCGCATGTATGACCAAGAATTGGTCTTATTAGGCATTTTTATATGCGGTAAGCTTGTGCTTTTGAGCAAATTAGGTCGATATGCCTGTGGATTAGGTGTGAATGTTACTCCCAGATACTGAAATCTCTTTACTTGTGATAAGTTGTTTGATCTGTTTTTATAAGTGTATTTAAATGGTTCGTTTTTGGTCGTAAGTGTCATGACAACGATTTTCTTGAAATTAAATTTGCCATTTCTCTCTTGAATCGCAGAACACTGAAAACGCTTCATTTAGTTTCTCTTGCTGCCGTAAATAAATCTTATTGCTTTTTTTGAAGAGACTCAGGTTTTTTTTACATCACTCCCATGATAGGGTGACCAAACAGGGCATGTATGCTCTAGAATTGATCTTATTAGGCATTTTTATATGCGGTAAGCTTGTGCTTTGGAGCAAATTAGGTCGATATGTCTGTGCATTAGGTGTGAATGTTACTCCCAAAGACTGAAATCTCTTTACTTGTGATAAGTTGTTTGAGCTGTTTTTATAAGTGTATTTAAATGGTTTTTTTTGGTCGTAAGTGTCATGACAACGATTTTATTGAAATTAAATTTGCCATTTCTCACTTGAATCGCAGAACACTGAAAACGCTTCATTTAGTTTCTCTCCTGCCGTAAATAAATGTTATTGCTTTTCTTTGAAGAGACTCAGGTTTTTTTTACATCACGCACATGATAGGGTGACCAAAGAGTGCATGTATGCTCAAGAATTGGTCTTATTAGGCATATTTATATGCGGTAAGCTTGTGCTTTGGAGCAAATTAGGTCGATATGCCTGTGCATTAGGTGTGAATGTGAAGACTGAAATCTCTTTACTTGTCATAAGTTGTTTGATCTGTTTTTATAAGTGTATTTAAATGGTTCTTTTTTGGACGTAAGTTTCATGACAACGATTTTCTTGAAATTAAATTTGCCATTTCTCACTTCAATCGCAGAACACTGAAAACGCTTCATTTAGTTTCTCTTGCTGCTGTAAATAAATCTTATTGCTTTTCTTTGAAGAGACTCAGGTTTTTTTGCATCACGTACATGATAGGGTGACCAAACAGCGCATGTATGCTCAAGAATTGGTCTTATTAGGCATTTTTATATGCGGTAAGCTTGTGCTTTGGAGCAAATTAGGTCGATATGCCTGTGCATTAGGTGTGAATGTGAAGACTGAAATCTCTACTTGTGATAAGTTGTTTGATGTCTTTTTATAAGTGTATTTAAATGGTTCT
Organism: Amblyomma mixtum; assembly: GCF_055824585.1. Lineage (NCBI taxonomy): Eukaryota > Metazoa > Arthropoda > Arachnida > Ixodida > Ixodidae > Amblyomma > Amblyomma mixtum. The sequence goes on from NC_143016.1 coordinate 205,532,095, forward strand.
TTTTTGGTCGTAAGTGTCATGACAACGATTTTCTTGAAATTAAATTTGCCATTTCTCACTTCGATCGCAAAACACTGAAAACGCTTCATTTAGTTTCTCTTGCTGCCGTAAATACATCTTATTGCTTTTCTTTGAAGAGACACAGGTTTTTTTACATCACGCATATGAAAGGGTGACCAAACAGCGCATGCATGCTCAAGAATTGATTTTATTAGGCATTTTTATATGCGGTAAGCTTGTGCTTTGGAGCAAATTAGGTCGATACGCCTGTGCATTAGGTGTGAATGTTACTCCCAAAGACTAAAATCTATTTACTTGTGATAAGTTGTTTGATCTGTTTTTATAAGTGTATTTAAATGGTTCTTTTTTGGTCGTAAGTGTCATGACAACGATTTTCTTGAAATTAAATTTGCCATTTCTCACTTGAATCGCAGAACACTGAAAACGCTTCATTTAGTTTCTCTTGCTGCCGTAAATAAATCTTATTGCTTTTCTTTGAAGAGACTCAGGTTTTTTTTACATCACGCACATGATAGGGTGACCAAACAGTGCATGTATGCTCAAGAATTGGTCTTATTACGCATATTTATATGCGGTAAGCTTGTGCTTTGGAGCACATTAGGTCGATATGCCTGTGCATTAGGTGTGAATGTGAAGACTGAAATCTCTTTACTTGTGATAAGTTGTTTGATCTGTTTTTATAAGTGTATTTAAATGGTTCTTTTTTGGTCGTAAGTGTCATGACAACGATTTTCTTGAAATTAAATTTGCCATTTCTCACTTCAATCGCAGAACACTGAAAACGCTTCATTTAGTTTCTCTTGCTGCCGTAAATAAATTTTATTGCTTTTCTTTGAAGAGACTAAGGTTTTTTTACATCACGCACATGATAGGGTGACCAAACAGCGCATGTATGCTCAAGAATTGGTCTTATTAGGCATTTTTATATGCGGTAAGCTTGTGCTTTGGAGCAAACTAGGTCGATATGCCTGTGCATTAGGTTTGAATGTGAAGACTGAAATCTCTTTAATTGTGATAAGTTGTTTGATCTCTTCTTATAAGTGTATTTAAATGGTTCTTTTTTGGTCGTAAGTGTCATGACAACGAGTTTCTTGAAATTAAATTTGCCATTTCTCACTTCAATCGCAGAACACTGAAAACGCTTCATTTAGTTTCTCTTGCTGCCGTAAATAAATCTCATTGCTTTTCTTTGAAGAGAGTCAGGTTTTCTTACATCACGCACATGAAAGGGTGACCAAACAGTGCATGTATGCTCAAGAATTGATCTTATTAGGCATTTTTATATGAGGTAAGCTTGTGCTTTGGAGCAAATTACGTCGATATGCCTGTGCATTAGGTGTGAATGTGAAGACTGAAATCTCTTTACTTGTGATAAGTTGTTTGATCTGTTTTTATAAGTGTATTTAAATGGTTCTTTTTTGGTCGTAAGTGTCATGACAACCATTTTCTTGAAATTAAATTTGCCATTTCTCACTTCAATCGCAGAACACTGAAAACGCTTCATTTAGTTTCTCTTGCTGCCGTAAATAAATCTTATTGCTTTTCTTTGAAGAGACTCAGGTTTTTTTACATCACGCACATGATAGGGTGACCAAACAGCGCATGTATGCTCAAGAATTGGTATTATTAGGCATTTTTATATGCGGTAAGCTTGTGCTTTGGAGCAAACTAGGTCGATATGCCTGTGCATTAGGTTTGAATGTGAAGACTGAAATCTCTTTACTTGTGACAAGTTGTTTGATCTGTTCTTATAAGTGTATTTAAATGGTTCTTTTTTGATCGTAAGTGTCATGACAACGATTTTCTTGAAATTAAATTTGCCATTTATCACTTCAATCGCAGAACACTGAAAACGCTTCATTTAGTTTCTCTTGCTGCCGTAAATAAATCTTATTGCTTTTCTTTGAAGAGACTCAGGTTTTTTTACATCACTCACATGATAGGGTGACCAAACAGGGCATGTATGCTCTAGAATTGATCTTATTAGGCATTTTTATATGCGGTAAGCTTGTGCTTTGGAGCAAATTAGGTCGATATGCCTGTGCATTAGGTGTGAATGTTACTCCCAAAGACTGAAATCTCTTTACTTGTGATAAGTTGTTTGAGTTGTTTTTATAAGTGTATTTAAATGGTTTGTTTTGGTCCTAAGTGTCATGACAACGATTTTCTTGAAATTAAATTTGCCATTTCTCACTTGAATCGCAGAACACTGAAAACGCTTCATTTAGTTTCTCTTCCTGCCGTAAATAAATCTTATTGCTTTTCTTTGAAGCGACTCAGGTTTTTTTTACATCACGCACATGATAGGGTGACCAAACAGTGCATGTATGCTCAAGAATTGGTCTTATTACGCATATTTATATGCGGTAAGCTTGTGGAGCAAATTAGGTCGATATGCCTGTGCATTAGATGTGAATGTGAAGACTGAAATCTCTTTACTTGTGATAAGTTGTTTGATCTGTTTTTATAAGTGTATTTAAATGGTTCTTTTTTGGTCGTAAGTGTCATGACAACGATTTTCTTGAAATTAAATTTGCCATTTCTCACTTCAATCGCAGAACACTGAAAACGCTTCATTTCGTTTCTCTTGCTGCCGTAAATAAATTTTATTGCTTTTCTTTGAAGAGACTCAGGTTTTTTTACATCACGCACATGATAGGGTGACCAAACAGCGCATGTATGCTCAAGAATTGGTCTTATTAGGCATTTTTATATGCGGTAAGCTTGTGCTTTGGAGCAAACTAGGTCGATATGCCTGTGCATTAGGTTTGAATGTGAAGACTGAAATCTCTTTAATTGTGATAAGTTGTTTGATCTGTTCTTATAAGTGTATTTAAATGGTTCTTTTTTGGTCGTAAGTGTCATGACAACGAGTTTCTTGAAATTAAATTTGCCATTTCTCACTTCAATCGCAGAACACTGAAAACGCTTCATTTAGTTTCTCTTGCTGCCGTAAATAAATCTCATTGCTTTTCTTTGAAGAGAGTCAGGTTTTCTTACATCACGCACATGAAAGGGTGACCAAACAGTGCATGTATGCTCAAGAATTGATCTTATTAGGCATTTTTATATGAGGTAAGCTTGTGCTTTGGAGCAAATTACGTAGATATGCCTGTGCATTAGGTGTGAATGTGAAGACTGAAATCTCTTTACTTGTGATAAGTTGTTTGATCTGTTTTTATAAGTGTATTTAAATGGTTCTTTTTTGGTCGTAAGTGTCATGACAACCATTTTCTTGAAATTAAATTTGCCATTTCTCACTTCAATCGCAGAACACTGAAAACGCTTCATTTAGTTTCTCTTGCTGCCGTAAATAAATCTTATTGCTTTTCTTTGAAGAGACTCAGGTTTTTTTACATCACGCACATGATAGGGTGACCAAACAGCGCATGTATGCTCAAGAATTGGTATTATTAGGCATTTTTATATGCGGTAAGCTTGTGCTTTGGAGCAAACTAGGTCGATATGCCTGTGCATTAGGTTTGAATGTGAAGACTGAAATCTCTTTACTTGTGATAAGTTGTTTGATCTGTTCTTATAAGTGTATTTAAATGGTTCTTTTTTGGTCGTAAGTGTCATGACAACGATTTTCTTGAAATTAAATTTGCCATTTATCACTTCAATCGCAGAACACTGAAAACGCTTCATTTAGTTTCTCTTGCTGCCGTAAATAAATCTTATTGCTTTTCTTTGAAGAGACTCAGGTTTTTTTACATCACTCACATGATAGGGTGACCAAACAGGGCATGTATGCTCTAGAATTGATCTTATTAGGCATTTTTATATGCGGTAAGCTTGTGCTTTGGAGCAAATTAGGTCGATATGCCTGTGCATTAGGTGTGAATGTTACTCCCAGAGACTGAAATCTCTTTACTTGTGATAAGTTGTTTGAGTTGTTTGTATAAGTGTATTTAAATGGTTTTTTTTGGTCGTAAGTGTCATGACAACGATTTTCTTGAAATTAAATTTGCCATTTCTCACTTGAATCGCAGAACACTGAAAACGCTTCATTTAGTTTCTCTTCCTGCCGTAAATAAATCTTATTGCTTTTCTTTGAAGCGACTCAGGTTTTTTTTACATCACGCACATGATAGGGTGACCAAACAGTGCATGGATGCTCAAGAATTGGTCTTATTACGCATATTTATATGCGGTAAGCTTGTGGAGCAAATTAGGTCGATATGCCTGTGCATTAGGTGTGAATTTGAAGACTGAAATCTCTTTACTTGTGATAAGTTGTTTGATCTGTTTTTATAAGTGTATTTAAATGGTTCTTTTTTGGTCGTAAGTGTCATGACAACGATTTTCTTGAAATTAAATTTGCCATTTCTCACTTCAATCGCAGAACACTGAAAACGCTTCATTTAGTTTCTCTTGCTGCCGTAAATAAATCTTATTGCTTTTCTTTGAAGAGACTCAGGTTTTTTTACATCACGCACATGTAGGGGGACCAAACAGCGCATGTATGCTCAAGAATTGGTCTTATTAGGCATTTTTATATGCGGTAAGCTTGTGCTTTGGAGCAAATTAGGTCGATATGCCTGTGCATTAGGTGTGAATGTGAAGACTGAAATCTCTACTTGTGATAAGTTGTTTGATCTTTTTTATAAGTGCATTTAAATGGTTCTTTTTTGGTCGTAAGTGTCATGACAACGATTTTCTTGAAATTAAATTTGCCATTTCTCACTTCAATCGCAGAACACTGAAAACGCTTCATTTAGTTTCTCTTGCTGCCGTAAATAAATCTTATTGCTTTTCTTTGAAGAGACTCAGGTTTTTTTTTACATCACGCACATGAAAGGGTGACCAAACAGCGCATGTATGCTCAAGAATTGATCTTATTAGGCATTTTTATATGAGGTAAGCTTGTGCTTTGGAGCAAATTAGGTCCATATGCCTGTGCATTAGGTGTGAATGTGAAGACTGAAATCTCTTTACTTGTGATAAGTTGTTTGATCTGTTTTTATAAGTGTATTTATATGGTTCTTTTTTGGTCGTAAGTGTCATGACAACGACTTTTTTGAAATTAAATTTGCCATTTCTCACTTGAATCGCAGAACACTGAAAACGCTTCATTTAGTTCCTCTTACTGCCGTAAATAAATCTTATTGCTTTTCTTTGAAGAGACTCAGGTTTTTTTGCATCACGTACATGATAGGGTGACCAAACAGCGCATGTATGCTCAAGAATTGGTCTTATTAGGCATTTTTATATGCGGTAAGCTTGTGCTTTGGAGCAAATTAGGTCGATATGCCTGTGCATTAGGTGTGAATGTGAAGACTGAAATCTCTACTTGTGATAAGTTGTTTGATGTCTTTCTATAAGTGTATTAAATGGTTCTTTTTTGGTCGTAAGTGTCATGACAACGATTTTCTTGAAATTAAATTTGCCATTTCTCACTTCGATCGCAAAACACTGAAAACGCTTCATTTAGTTTCTCTTACTGCCGTAAATAAATCTTATTGCTTTTCTTTGAAGAGACTCAGGTTTTTTTGCATCACGTACATGATAGGGGGACCAAACAGCGCATGTATGCTCAAGAATTGGTCTTATTAGGCATTTTTATATGCGGTAAGCTTGTGCTTTGGAGCAAATTAGGTCGATATGCCTGTGCATTAGGTGTGAATGTGAAGACTGAAATCTCTACTTGTGATAAGTTGCTTGATCTTTTTTATAAGTGCATTTAAATGGTTCTTTTTTGGTCGTAAGTGTCATGACAACGATTTTCTTGAAATTAAATTTGCCATTTCTCACTTCAATCGCAGAACACTGAAAACGCTTCATTTAGTTTCTCTTGCTGCCGTAAATAAATCTTATTGCTTTTCTTTGAAGAGACTCAGGTTTTTTTTTACATCACGCACATGAAAGGGTGACCAAACAGCGCATGTATGCTCAAGAATTGATCTTATTAGGCATTTTTATATGAGGCAAGCTTGTGCTTTGGAGCAAATTAGGTCCATATGCCTGTGCATTAGGTGTGAATGTGAAGACTGAAATCTCTTTACTTGTGATAAGTTGTTTGATCTGTTTTTATAAGTGTATTTATATGGTTCTTTTTTGGTCGTAAGTGTCATGACAACGACTTTCTTGAAATTAAATTTGCCATTTCTCACTTGAATCGCAGAACACTGAAAACGCTTCATTTAGTTCCTCTTACTGCCGTAAATAAATCTTATTGCTTTTCTTTGAAGAGACTCAGGTTTTTTTGCATCACGTACATGATAGGGTGACCAAACAGCGCATGTATGCTCAAGAATTGGTCTTATTAGGCATTTTTATATGCGGTAAGCTTGTGCTTTGGAGCAAATTAGGTCGATATGCCTGTGCATTAGGTGTGAATGTGAAGACTGAAATCTCTACTTGTGATAAGTTGTTTGATGTCTTTCTATAAGTGTATTAAATGGTTCTTTTTTGGTCGTAAGTGTCATGACAACGATTTTCTTGAAATTAAATTTGCCATTTCTCACTTCGATCGCAAAACACTGAAAACGCTTCATTCTTGCTGCCGTAAATACATCTTATTGCTTTTCCTTGAAGAGACACAGGTTTTTTTACATCACGCATATGAAAGGGTGACCAAACAGCGCACGCATGCTCAAGAATTGATCTTATTAGGCATTTTTATATGCGGTAAGCTTGTGCTTTTGAGCAAATTAGGTCGATATGCCTGTGGATTAGGTGTGAATGTTACTCCCAGATACTGAAATCTCTTTACTTGTGATAAGTTGTTTGATCTGTTTTTATAAGTGTATTTAAATGGTTATTTTTTGGTCGTAAGTGTCATGACAACGATTTTCTTGAAATTAAATTTGCCATTTATCACTTCAATCGCAGAACACTGAAAACGCTTCATTTAGTTTCTCTTGCTGCCGTAAATAAATTTTATTGCTTTTCTTTGAAGAGACTCAGGTTTTTTTACATCACGCACATGATAGGGTGACCAAACAGCGCATGTATGATCAAGAATTGGTCTTATTAGGCATTTTTATATGCGGTAAGCTTGTGCTTTTGAGCAAATTAGGTCGATATGCCTGTGGATTAGGTGTGAATGTTACTCCCAGATACTGAAATCTCTTTACTTGTGATAAGTTGTTTGATCTGTTTTTATAAGTGTATTTAAATGGTTCGTTTTTGGTCGTAAGTGTCATGACAACGATTTTCTTGAAATTAAATTTGCCATTTCTCACTTCGATCGCAAAACACTGAAAACGCTTGATTTGGTTTCTCTTGCTGCCATAAATAAATCTTTTGCTTTTCTTTGAAGAGACACAGGTTTTTTTACATCACGCACATGAAAGGGTGACCAAACAGCGCATGCATGCTCAAGAAATGATCTTATTAGGCATTTTTATATGCGGTAAGCTTGTGCTTTGGAGCAAATTAGGTCGATACGCCTGTGCATTAGGTGTGAATGTTACTCCCAAAGACTAAAATCTATTTACTTGTGATAAGTTGTTTGATCTGTTTTTATAAGTGTATTTAAATGGTTCTTTTTTGGTCGTAAGTGTCATGACAACGATTTTCTTGAAATTAAATTTGCCATTTCTCACTTGAATCGCAGAACACTGAAAACGCTTCATTTAGTTTTTCTTGCTGCCGTAAATAAATCTTATTGCTTTTCTTTGAAGAGACTCAGGTTTTTTTTACATCACGCACATGATAGGGTGACCAAACAGTGCATGTATGCTCAAGAATTGGTCTTATTACGCATATTTATATGCGGTAAGCTTGTGCTTTGGAGCACATTAGGTCGATATGCCTGTGCATTAGGTGTGAATGTGAAGACTGAAATCTCTTTACTTCTGATAAGTTGTTTGATCTGTTTTTATAAGTGTATTTAAATGGTTCTTTTTTGGTCGTAAGTGTCATGACAACGATTTTCTTGAAATTAAATTTGCCATTTCTCACTTCAATCGCAGAACACTGAAAACGCTTCATTTAGTTTCTCTTGCTGCCGTAAATAAATCTTATTGCTTTTCTTTGAAGAGACTCAGGTTTTTTTACATCACGCACATGATAGGGTGACCAAACAGCGCATGTATGCTCAAGACTTGGTCTTATTAGGCATTTTTATATGCGGTAAGCTTGTGCTTTGGAGCAAACTAGGTCGATATGCCTGTGCATTAGGTTTGAATGTGAAGACTGAGATCTCTTTACTTGTGATAAGTTGTTTGATCTGTTCTTATAAGTGTATTTAAATGGTTCTTTTTTGGTCGTAAGTGTCATGACAACGATTTTCTTGAAATTAAATTTGCCATTTATCACTTCAATCGCAGAACACTGAAAACGCTTCATTTAGTTTCTCTTGCTGCCGTAAATAAATCTTATTGCTTTTCTTTGAAGAGACTCAGGTTTTTTTACATCACTCACATGATAGGGTGACCAAACAGGGCATGTATGCTCAAGAATTGGTCTTATTAGGCATATTTATATGTGGTAAAATTGTGCTTTGGAGCAAATTAGGTCGATATGCCTGTGCATTAGGTGTGAATGTGAAGACTGAAATCTCTACTTGTGATAAGTTGTTTGATGTCTTTTTATAAGTGCATTTAAATGGTTCTTTTTTGGTCGTAAGTGTCATGACAACGATTTTCTTGAAATTAAATTTGCCATTTCTCACTTCGATCGCAAAACACTGAAAACGCTTGATTTGGTTTCTCTTGCTGCCATAAATAAATCTTATTGCTTTTCTTTGAAGAGACACCGGTTTTTTTACATCACGCACATGAAAGGGTGACCAAACAGCGCATGCATGCTCAAGAAATGATCTTATTAGGCATTTTTATATGCGGTAAGCTTGTGCTTTGGAGCAAATTAGGTCGATATGCCTGTGCATTAGGTGTGAATGTTACTCCGAAAGACTGAAATCTCTTTACTTGTGATAAGTTGTTTGATCTGTTTTTATAAGTGTATTTAAATGGTTCTTTTTTGGTCGTAACTGTCATGACAACGATTTTCTTGAAATTAAATTTGACATTTCTCACTTCAATCGCAGAACACTGAAAACGCTTCATTTAGTTTTTCTTGCTGCCGTAAATAAATCTTATTGCTTTTCTTTGAAGAGACTCAGGTTTTTTTACATCACGCACATGACAGGGTGACCAAACAGCGCATGTATGCTCAAGAATCATGAAGTCAATAGAAGGAACGCCTACCAAAAGGTTGTTGTTTAATATGAAAACGAAGACGTTTCGGCTTCCATACGGAAGCCTTGATCACTGGGCGAAAAGCCGAAAGCACATCGCTTAAGTGCACTGCAGTAATCGTCCCAGGCATCTTGCATACGTAGGCGGGAGATTGCCTGCGTTGTGGTTAAGGGTTTTTTCTGTTGATTAAATTATTAGGGATTCTAGATACCGACGTAACAGCCAATTCTTCTCTCTTGCGATGATTGAAGCTTCTTCCCAGGCTATTTTGTGCGTCGCGGCTTCCACGTGTTCCGCAAGTGCATTAGAAGCAATCCTCTTGTTGCTGACGTCGTTCTTGTGGTCCCTCAATCGTCTCTCGAAATTCCCGCTCTCGCCGATATAGCAGTAGTCGCAATCTGCGCAGGGAATCTTGTAGATGACGCCAGGAAACTTCTCTTTCTTTATCTTGTCTTTGACAGACACCAGCTCGTGCCTCAGCTTGCACGCCGGAACGTGAGCGACGTGTACGCCGTAATTGCGCAAAACGCGAGCCAGAGACTCGCTCACGCCCAGTACATATGGGATAGCGGCTCGGGCTCGACGCGGGGTACCAACTGGTTCTGGTGGGCGTGATGACTGTTGACGAACGGAATCTACGAAGTGCTTCGGGTAGCCGCATTCACTCAGTTCTCGGCGCACTTGGCGTAGGTCAGCAGCCCGATCTTCTGGACTTGGGCAGATGTTTTTGGCACGTCGGACGACGGAAGCCACGACGGAGCGTTTGTGGCAAACCGGGTGCACGGAATTAAAATGAAGGTACCGGCCTGTGTGGGTGTCCTTTCTATAAACTTTGAAAGAAAGGCGGTGGTTACGGCGTTCGACCAAAACGTCCAGAAAAGGAAGACGGCAAGCAGCCTCCTCCTCAACCGTGAATTGAATGTAGTCTTCCATGCTATTGTGATCTGTGAAGGCACCTAACGCATCCTTAAGGCGCAGCTTTTCAATTTCTCAAGTTTGCGCAGTGCCACCTGAGCTCACGTTAGAGCGAACTCGTTTAAACTTCATCGAACTCTCCAAACTCCGTTGAACCTTTAAAGTCTGAATCACGAACCACCTTTGCAGGCTGATGGTGCTCGAAACTGGTTTTGCCCCCGAAAGGACACAGCGGGGTTTGCGGAGCCTCTTCCAAGCGCACACCCCTGAAGAAGCCGGGCGCCGGGCCGGGGGTGGCTTGTACCCATTTTTAACGGGGGGTGTCCGGCGGTGGGTTTCGAACCAACCACCTTCCGCAGCCGAGGCGGACGACCAAGCCTCTAAGCCCATCTCCCGCCTACGTATGCAAGATGCCTGGGGCGATTACTGCAGTGCACTTAAGCGATGTGCTTTGGGCTTTTCGCCCAGTGATCAAGGCTTCCGTATGGAAGCCGAAACGTCTTCGTTTTCATATTAAACAACAACCTTTTGGTCGGCGTTCCTTCTATTGACTTCAAGAATCTTCTTCCCGACCAGACGAGTTTTCGTCGAACGTTAGATTTTATGCTCAAGAATTGGTCTTATTAGGCATTTTTATATGCTGTAAGCTTGTGCTTTGGAGCAAATTAGGTCGATATGCCTGTGCATTAGGTGTGAATGTTACTCCCAAAGACTGAAATCTTTTTACTTGTGATAAGTTGTTTGGTCTGTTTTTATAAGTGTATTTAAATGGTTCTTTTATGGTCGTAAGTGTCATGACGATTTCCTTGAATTTAAATTTGCCATTTCTCACTTCAATCGCAGAACACTGAAAACGCTTCATTTAGTTTTTCTTGCTGCCGTAAATAAATCTTATTGCTTTTCTGTGAAGAGACTCAGGTTTTTTTTACATCACGCACATGAGAGGGTGACCAAACAGCGCATGTATGCTCAAGAATTGGTCTTATTAGGCATTTTTATACGCGGTAAGGTTGTGCTTTGGAGCAAATTAGGTCGATATGCCTGTGAATTAGGTGTGAATGTGAAGACTGAAATCTCTTTATTTGTGATAAGTTCTTTGTTTTGTTTTTATAAGTTTATTTAAATGGTTCGTTTTTAGTCGTAAGTGTCATGACAACGATTTTCTTGAAATTAAATATGCCATTTCTCACTTCAATCGCAGAACACTGAAAACGCTTCATTTATTTTCTCTTGCTGCCGTAAATAAATCTTATTGCTTTTCTTTGAAGAGACTCAGGTTTTTTCACATTACGCACATGATAGGGTGACCAAACAGCGCATGTATGCTCAAGAATTGGTCTTGTTAGGCATTTTTATATGCGGCAAGCTTGTGCTTTGGAGCAAATTAGGTCGATATGTTTGTGCATTAGGTGTGAATGTTACTCCCAGATACTGAAATCTCTTTACTTGTGATAAGTTGTTTGATCTCTTTTTATAAGTGTATTTAAATGGTTTTTTTTGGTCGTAAGTGTCATGACAACGATTTTCTTGAAATTAAATTTGCCATTTCTCACTTGAATCGCAGAACACTGAAAACGCTTCATTTAGTTTCTCTCCTGCCGTAAATAAATGTTATTGCTTTTCTTTGAAGAGACTCAGGTTTTTTTTACATCACGCACATGATAGGGTGACCAAAGAGTGCATGTATGCTCAAGAATTGGTCTTATTAGGCATATTTATATGCGGTAAGCTTGTGCTTTGGAGCAAATTAGGTCGATATGCCTGTGCATTAGGTGTGAATGTGAAGACTGAAATCTCTTTACTTGTGATAAGTTGTTTGATCTGTTTTTATAAGTGTATTTAAATGGTTCTTTTTTGGTCGTAAGTTTCATGACAACGATTTTCTTGAAATTAAATTTGCCATTTCTCACTTCAATCGCAGAACACTGAAAACGCTTCATTTAGTTTCTCTTGCTGCTGTAAATAAACCTTATTGCTTTTCTTTGAAGAGACTCAGGTTTTTTTGCATCACGTACATGATAGGGTGACCAAACAGCGCATGTATGCTCAAGAATTGGTCTTATTAGGCATTTTTATATGCGGTAAGCTTGTGCTTTGGAGCAAATTAGGTCGATATGCCTGTGCATTAGGTGTGAATGTGAAGACTGAAATCTCTACTTGTGATAAGTTGTTTGATGTCTTTTTATAAGTGTATTTAAATGGTTCTTTTTTGGTCGTAAGTGTCATGACAACGATTTTCTTGAAATTAAATTTGCCATTTCTCACTTCGATCGCAGAACACTGAAAACGCTTCATTTAGTTTCTCTTGCTGCCGTAAATAAATCTTATTGCTTTTTTTGAAGAGACTCAGGTTTTTTTTACATCACTCCCATGATAGGGTGACCAAACAGGGCATGTATGCTCTAGAATTGATCTTATTAGGCATTTTTATATGCGGTAAGCTTGTGCTTTGGAGCAAATTAGGTCGATATGTCTGTGCATTAGGTGTGAATGTTACTCCCACAGACTGAACTCTCTTTACTTGTGATAAGTTGTTTGAGCTGTTTTTATAAGTGTATTGAAATGGTTTTTTTTGGTCGTAAGTGTCATGACAACGATTTTCTTGAAATTAAATTTGCCATTTCTCACTTGAATCGCAGAACACTGAAAACGCTTCATTTAGTTTCTCTCCTGCCGTAAATAAATGTTATTGCTTTTCTTTGAAGAGACTCAGGTTTTTTTTTACATCACGCACATGATAGGGTGACCAAACAGTGCATGTATGCTCAAGAATTGGTCTTATTAGGCATATTTATATGCGGTAAGCTTGTGCTTTGGAGCAAATTAGGTCGATATGCCTGTGGATTAGGTGAGAATGTTACTCCCAGATACTGAAATCTCTTTACTTGTGATAAGTTGTTTGATCTGTTTTTATAAGTGTATTTAAATGGTTCGTTTTTGGTCGTAAGTTTCATGACAACGATTTTCTTGAAATTAAATTTGCCATTTCTCACTTCAATCGCAGAACACTGAAAACGCTTCATTTAGTTTCTCTTGCTGCTGTAAATAAATCTTATTGCTTTTCTTTGAAGAGACTCAGGTTTTTTTGCATCACGTACATGATAGGGTGACCAAACAGCGCATGTATGCTCAAGAATTGGTCTTATTAGGCATTTTTATATGCGGTAAGCTTGTGCTTTGGAGCAAATTAGGTCGATATGCTGTGCATTAGGTGTGAATGTGAAGACTGAAATCTCTACTTGTGATAAGTTGTTTGATGTCTTTTTATAAGTGTATTTAAATGGTTCTTTTTTGGTCGTAAGTGTCATGACAACGATTTTCTTGAAATTACATTTGCCATTTCTCACTTCGATCGCAAAACACTGAAAACGCTTCATTTAGTTTCTCTTGCTGCCGTAAATACATCTTATTGCTTTTCCTTGAAGAGACACAGGTTTTTTTACATCACGCATATGAAAGGGTGACCAAACAGCGCATGCATGCTCAAGAATTGATCTTATTAGGCATTTTTATATGCGGTAAGCTTGTGCTTTTGAGCAAATTAGGTCGATATGCCTGTGGATTAGGTGTGAATGTTACTCCCAGATACTGAAATCTCTTTACTTGTGATAAGCTGTTTGATCTGTTTTTATAAGTGTATTTAAATGGTTATTTTTTGGTCGTAAGTGTCATGACAACGATTTTCTTGAAATTAAATTTGCCATTTATCACTTCAATCGCAGAACACTGAAAACGCTTCATTTAGTTTCTCTTGCTGCCGTAAATAAATTTTATTGCTTTTCTTTGAAGAGACTGGTTTTTTTACATCACGCACATGATAGGGTGACCAAACAGCGCATGTATGATCAAGAATTGGTCTTATTAGGCATTTTTATATGCGATAAGCTTGTGCTTTTGAGAAAATTAGGTCGATATGACTGTGGATTAGGTGTGAATGTTACTCCCAGATACTGAAATCTCTTTACTTGTGATAAGTTGTTTGATCTGTTTTTATAAGTGTATTTAAATGGTTCGTTTTTGGTCGTAAGTGTCATGACAACGATTTTCTTGAAATTAAATTTGCCATTTCTCTCTTGAATCGCAGAACACTGAAAACGCTTCATTTAGTTTCTCTTGCTGCCGTAAATAAATTTTATTGCTTTTCTTTGAAGAGACTCAGGTTTTTTTACATCACGCACATGATAGGGTGACCAAACAGCGCATGTATGATCAAGAATTGGTCTTATTAGGCATTTTTATATGCGGTAAGCTTGTGCTTTTGAGCAAATTAGGTCGATATGCCTGTGGATTAGGTGTGAATGTTACTCCCAGATACTGAAATCTCTTTACTTGTGATAAGTTGTTTGATCTGTTTTTATAAGTGTATTTAAATGGTTCGTTTTTGGTCGTAAGTGTCATGACAACGATTTTCTTGAAATTAAATTTGCCATTTCTCTCTTGAATCCCAGAACACTGAAAACGCTTCATTTAGTTTCTCTTGCTGCCGTAAATAAATCTTATTGCTTTTCTTTGAAGAGACTCAGGTTTTTTTACATCACGCACATGATAGGGTGACCAAACAGCGCATGTATGATTAAGAATTGGTCTTATTAGGCATTTTTATATGCGGTAAGCTTGTGCTTTGGAGCAAACTAGGTCGATATGCCTGTGCATTAGGTTTGAATGTGAAGACTGAAATCTCTTTACTTGTGATAAGTTGTTTGATCTGTTCTTATAAGTGTATTTAAATGGTTCTTTTTTGGTCGTAAGTGTCATGACAACGATTTTCTTGAAATTAAATTTGCCATTTCTCACTTGAATCGCAGAACACTGAAAACGCTTCATTTAGTTTCTCTTCCTGCCGTAAATAAATCTTATTGCTTTTCTTTGAAGCGACTCAGGTTTTTTTTACATCACGCACATGATAGGGTGACCAAACAGTGCATGTATGCTCAAGAATTGGTCTTATTACGCATATTTATATGCGGTAAGCTTGTGGAGCAAATTAGGTCGATATGCCTGTGCATTAGGTGTGAATGTGAAGACTGAAATCTCTTTACTTGTGATAAGTTGTTTGATCTGTTCTTATAAGTGTATTTAAATGGTTCTTTTTTGGTCGTAAGTGTCATGACAACGATTTTCTTGAAATTAAATTTGCCATTTCTCACTTGAATCGCAGAACACTGAAAACGCTTCATTTAGTTTCTCTTCCTGCCGTAAATAAATCTTATTGCTTTTCTTTGAAGCGACTCAGGTTTTTTTTACATCACGCACATGATAGGGTGACCAAACAGTGCATGTATGCTCAAGAATTGGTCTTATTACGCATATTTATATGCGGTAAGCTTGTGGAGCAAATTAGGTCGATATGCCTGTGCATTAGGTGTGAATGTGAAGACTGAAATCTCTTTACTTGTGATAAGTTGTTTGATCTGTTTTTATAAGTGCATTTAAATGGTTCTTTTTTGGTCGTAAGTGTCATGACAACGATTTTATTGAAATTAAATTTGCCATTTCTCACTTCAATTGCAGAACACTGAAAACGCTTCATTTAGTTTCTCTTGCTGCTGTAAATAAATCTTATTGCTTTTCTTTGAAGAGACTCAGGTTTTTTTGCATCACGTACATGATAGGGTGACCAAACAGCGCATGTATGCTCAAGAATTGGTCTTATTAGGCATTTTTATATGCGGTAAGCTTGTGCTTTGGAGCAAATTAGGTCGATATGCTGTGCATTAGGTGTGAATGTGAAGACTGAAATCTCTACTTGTGATAAGTTGTTTGATGTCTTTTTATAAGTGTATTTAAATGGTTCTTTTTTGGTCGTAAGTGTCATGACAACGATTTTCTTGAAATTACATTTGCCATTTCTCACTTCGATCGCAAAACACTGAAAACGCTTCATTTAGTTTCTCTTGCTGCCGTAAATACATCTTATTGCTTTTCCTTGAAGAGACACAGGTTTTTTTACATCACGCATATGAAAGGGTGACCAAACAGCGCATGCATGCTCAAGAATTGATCTTATTAGGCATTTTTATATGCGGTAAGCTTGTGCTTTTGAGCAAATTAGGTCGATATGCCTGTGGATTAGGTGTGAATGTTACTCCCAGATACTGAAATCTCTTTACTTGTGATAAGCTGTTTGATCTGTTTTTATAAGTGTATTTAAATGGTTATTTTTTGGTCGTAAGTGTCATGACAACGATTTTCTTGAAATTAAATTTGCCATTTATCACTTCAATCGCAGAACACTGAAAACGCTTCATTTAGTTTCTCTTGCTGCCGTAAATAAATTTTATTGCTTTTCTTTGAAGAGACTGGTTTTTTTACATCACGCACATGATAGGGTGACCAAACAGCGCATGTATGATCAAGAATTGGTCTTATTAGGCATTTTTATATGCGATAAGCTTGTGCTTTTGAGAAAATTAGGTCGATATGACTGTGGATTAGGTGTGAATGTTACTCCCAGATACTGAAATCTCTTTACTTGTGATAAGTTGTTTGATCTGTTTTTATAAGTGTATTTAAATGGTTCGTTTTTGGTCGTAAGTGTCATGACAACGATTTTCTTGAAATTAAATTTGCCATTTCTCTCTTGAATCGCAGAACACTGAAAACGCTTCATTTAGTTTCTCTTGCTGCCGTAAATAAATTTTATTGCTTTTCTTTGAAGAGACTCAGGTTTTTTTACATCACGCACATGATAGGGTGACCAAACAGCGCATGTATGATCAAGAATTGGTCTTATTAGGCATTTTTATATGCGGTAAGCTTGTGCTTTTGAGCAAATTAGGTCGATATGCCTGTGGATTAGGTGTGAATGTTACTCCCAGATACTGAAATCTCTTTACTTGTGATAAGTTGTTTGATCTGTTTTTATAAGTGTATTTAAATGGTTCGTTTTTGGTCGTAAGTGTCATGACAACGATTTTCTTGAAATTAAATTTGCCATTTCTCTCTTGAATCCCAGAACACTGAAAACGCTTCATTTAGTTTCTCTTGCTGCCGTAAATAAATCTTATTGCTTTTCTTTGAAGAGACTCAGGTTTTTTTACATCACGCACATGATAGGGTGACCAAACAGCGCATGTATGATTAAGAATTGGTCTTATTAGGCATTTTTATATGCGGTAAGCTTGTGCTTTGGAGCAAACTAGGTCGATATGCCTGTGCATTAGGTTTGAATGTGAAGACTGAAATCTCTTTACTTGTGATAAGTTGTTTGATCTGTTCTTATAAGTGTATTTAAATGGTTCTTTTTTGGTCGTAAGTGTCATGACAACGATTTTCTTGAAATTAAATTTGCCATTTCTCACTTGAATCGCAGAACACTGAAAACGCTTCATTTAGTTTCTCTTCCTGCCGTAAATAAATCTTATTGCTTTTCTTTGAAGCGACTCAGGTTTTTTTTACATCACGCACATGATAGGGTGACCAAACAGTGCATGTATGCTCAAGAATTGGTCTTATTACGCATATTTATATGCGGTAAGCTTGTGGAGCAAATTAGGTCGATATGCCTGTGCATTAGGTGTGAATGTGAAGACTGAAATCTCTTTACTTGTGATAAGTTGTTTGATCTGTTTTTATAAGTGTATTTAATTGGTTCTTTTTTGGTCGTAAGTGTCATGACAACGATTTTCTTGAAATTAAATTTGCCATTTCTCACTTCAATCGCAGAACACTGAAAACGCTTCATTTAGTTTTTCTTGCTGCCGTAAATAAATCTTATTGCTTTTCTTTGAAGAGACTCAGGTTTTTTTACATCACGCACATGTAGGGGGACCAAACAGCGCATGTATGCTCAAGAATTGGTCTTATTAGGCATTTTTATATGCGGTAAGCTTGTGCTTTGGAGCAAATTAGGTCGATATGCCTGTGCATTAGGTGTGAATGTGAAGACTGAAATCTCTACTTGTGATAAGTTGTTTGATCTTTTTTATAAGTGCATTTAAATGGTTCTTTTTTGGTCGTAAGTGTCATGACAACGATTTTATTGAAATTAAATTTGCCATTTCTCACTTCAATTGCAGAACACTGAAAACGCTTCATTTAGTTTCTCTTGCTGCCGTAAATAAATCTTATTGCTTTTCTTTGAAGAGACTCAGGTTTTTTTTTACATCACGCACATGAAAGGGTGACCAAACAGCGCATGTATGCTCAAGAATTGATCTTATTAGGCATTTTTATATGAGGTAAGCTTGTGCTTTGGAGCAAATTAGGTCCATATGCCTGTGCATTAGGTGCGAATGTGAAGACTAAAATCTCTTTACTTGTGATAAGTTGTTTGATCTGTTTTTATAAGTGTATTTAAATGGTTCTTTTTTGGTCGTAAGTGTCATGACAACGACTTTCTTGAAATTAAATTTGCCATTTCTCACTTGAATCGCAGAACACTCAAAACGCTTCATTTAGTTCCTCTTACTGCCGTAAATAAATCTTATTGCTTTTCTTTGAAGAGACTCAGGTTTTTTTGCATCACGTACATGATAGGGTGACCAAACAGCGCATGTATGCTCAAGAATTGGTCTTATTAGGCATTTTTATATGCGGTAAGCTTGTGCTTTGGAGCAAATTAGGTCGATATGCCTGTGCATTAGGTGTGAATGTGAAGACTGAAATCTCTACTTGTGATAAGTTGTTTGATGTCTTTTTATAAGTGTATTTAAATGGTTCTTTTTTGGTCGTAAGTGTCATGACAACGATTTTCTTGAAATTAAATTTGCCATTTCTCACTTCGATCGCAAAACACTGAAAACGCTTCATTTAGTTTCTCTTGCTGCCGTAAATACATCTTATTGCTTTTCCTTGAAGAGACACAGGTTTTTTTACATCACGCATATGAAAGGGTGACCAAACAGCGCATGCATGCTCAAGAATTGATCTTATTAGGCATTTTTATATGCGGTAAGCTTGTGCTTTTGAGCAAATTAGGTCGATATGCCTGTGGATTAGGTGTGAATGTTACTCCCAGATACTGAAATCTCTTTACTTGTGATAAGTTGTTTGATCTGTTTTTATAAGTGTATTTAAATGGTTCGTTTTTGGTCGTAAGTGTCATGACAACGATTTTCTTGAAATTAAATTTGCCATTTCTCTCTTGAATCCCAGAACACTGAAAACGCTTCATTTAGTTTCTCTTGCTGCCGTAAATAAATCTTATTGCTTTTTTTGAAGAGACTCAGGTTTTTTTTACATCACTCCCATGATAGGGTGACCAAACAGGGCATGTATGCTCTAGAATTGATCTTATTAGGCATTTTTATATGCGGTAAGCTTGTGCTTTGGAGCAAATTAGGTCGATATGTCTGTGCATTAGGTGTGAATGTTACTCCCAAAGACTGAAATCTCTTTACTTGTGATAAGTTTTCTGAGCTGTTTTTATAAGTGTATTTAAATGGTTTTTTTTGGTCGTAAGTGTCATGACAACGATTTTCTTGAAATTAAATTTGCCATTTCTCACTTGAATCCCAGAACACTGAAAACGCTTCATTTAGTTTCTCTCCTGCCGTAAATAAATGTTATCGCTTTTCTTTGAAGAGACTCAGGTTTTTTTTACATCACGCACATGATAGGGTGACCAAAGAGTGCATGTATGCTCAAGAATTGGTCTTATTAGGCATATTTATATGCGGTAAGCTTGTGCTTTGGAGCAAATTAGGTCGATATGCCTGTGCATTAGGTGTGAATGTGAAGACTGAAATCTCTTTACTTGTGATAAGTTGTTTGATCTGTTTTTATAAGTGTATTTAAATGGTTCTTTTTTGGTCGTAAGTTTCATGACAACGATTTTCTTGAAATTAAATTTGCCATTTCTCACTTCAATCGCAGAACACTGAAAACGCTTCATTTAGTTTCTCTTGCTGCTGTAAATAAATCTTATTGCTTTTCTTTGAAGAGACTCAGGTTTTTTTGCATCACGTACATGATAGGGTGACCAAACAGCGCATGTATGCTCAAGAATTGGTCTTATTAGGCATTTTTATATGCGGTAAGCTTGTGCTTTGGAGCAAATTAGGTCGATATGCCTGTGCATTAGGTGTGAATGTGAAGACTGAAATCTCTACTTGTGATAAGTTGTTTGATGTCTTTTTATAAGTGTATTTAAATGGTTCTTTTTTGGTCGTAAGTGTCATGCCAACGATTTTCTTGAAATTAAATTTGCCATTTCTCACTTCGATCGCAAAACACTGAAAACGCTTCATTTAGTTTCTCTTGCTGCCGTAAATACATCTTATTGCTTTGCTTTGAAGAGACACAGGTTTTTTTACATCACGTATATGAAAGGGTGACCAAACAGCGCATGCATGCTCAAGAATTGATTTTATTAGGCATTTTTATATGCGGTAAGCTTGTGCTTTGGAGCAAATTAGGTCGATATGCCTGTGCATTAGGTGTGAATGTGAAGACTGAAATCTCTTTACTTGTGATAAGTTGTTTGATCTGTTTTTATAAGTGTATTTAAATGGTTCTTTTTTGGTCGTAAGTGTCATGACAACGATTTTATTGAAATTAAATTTGCCATTTCTCACTTCAATCGCAGAACACTGAAAACGCTTCATTTAGTTTCTCTTGCTGCCGTAAATAAATCTTATTGCTTTTCTTTGAAGAGACTCCGGTTTTTTTACATCACGCACATGATAGGGTGACCAAACAGCGCATGTATGCTCAAGAATTGGTCTTATTAGGCATTTTTATATGCGGTAAGCTTGTGCTTTGGAGCAAACTAGGTCGATATGCCTGTGCATTAGGTTTGAATGTGAAGACTGAAATCTCTTTACTTGTGATAAGTTGTTTGATCTGTTCTTATAAGTGTATTTAAATGGTTCTTTTTTGGTCGTAAGTGTCATGACAACGATTTTCTTGAAATTAAATTTGCCATTTCTCACTTGAATCGCAGAACACTGAAAACGCTTCATTTAGTTTCTCTTCCTGCCGTAAATAAATCTTATTGCTTTTCTTTGAAGCGACTCAGGTTTTTTTTACATCACGCACATGATAGGGTGACCAAACAGTGCATGTATGCTCAAGAATTGGTCTTATTACGCATATTTATATGCGGTAAGCTTGTGGAGCAAATTAGGTCGATATGCCTGTGCATTAGGTGTGAATGTGAAGACTGAAATCTCTTTACTTGTGATAAGTTGTTTGATCTGTTTTTATAAGTGTATTTAATTGGTTCTTTTTTGGTCGTAAGTGTCATGACAACGATTTTCTTGAAATTAAATTTGCCATTTCTCACTTCAATCGCAGAACACTGAAAACGCTTCATTTAGTTTTTCTTGCTGCCGTAAATAAATCTTATTGCTTTTCTTTGAAGAGACTCAGGTTTTTTTACATCACGCACATGTAGGGGGACCAAACAGCGCATGTATGCTCAAGAATTGGTCTTATTAGGCATTTTTATATGCGGTAAGCTTGTGCTTTGGAGCAAATTAGGTCGATATGCCTGTGCATTAGGTGTGAATGTGAAGACTGAAATCTCTACTTGTGATAAGTTGTTTGATCTTTTTTATAAGTGCATTTAAATGGTTCTTTTTTGGTCGTAAGTGTCATGACAACGATTTTATTGAAATTAAATTTGCCATTTCTCACTTCAATTGCAGAACACTGAAAACGCTTCATTTAGTTTCTCTTGCTGCCGTAAATAAATCTTATTGCTTTTCTTTGAAGAGACTCAGGTTTTTTTTTACATCACGCACATGAAAGGGTGACCAAACAGCGCATGTATGCTCAAGAATTGATCTTATTAGGCATTTTTATATGAGGTAAGCTTGTGCTTTGGAGCAAATTAGGTCCATATGCCTGTGCATTAGGTGCGAATGTGAAGACTAAAATCTCTTTACTTGTGATAAGTTGTTTGATCTGTTTTTATAAGTGTATTTAAATGGTTCTTTTTTGGTCGTAAGTGTCATGACAACGACTTTCTTGAAATTAAATTTGCCATTTCTCACTTGAATCGCAGAACACTCAAAACGCTTCATTTAGTTCCTCTTACTGCCGTAAATAAATCTTATTGCTTTTCTTTGAAGAGACTCAGGTTTTTTTGCATCACGTACATGATAGGGTGACCAAACAGCGCATGTATGCTCAAGAATTGGTCTTATTAGGCATTTTTATATGCGGTAAGCTTGTGCTTTGGAGCAAATTAGGTCGATATGCCTGTGCATTAGGTGTGAATGTGAAGACTGAAATCTCTACTTGTGATAAGTTGTTTGATGTCTTTTTATAAGTGTATTTAAATGGTTCTTTTTTGGTCGTAAGTGTCATGACAACGATTTTCTTGAAATTAAATTTGCCATTTCTCACTTCGATCGCAAAACACTGAAAACGCTTCATTTAGTTTCTCTTGCTGCCGTAAATACATCTTATTGCTTTTCCTTGAAGAGACACAGGTTTTTTTACATCACGCATATGAAAGGGTGACCAAACAGCGCATGCATGCTCAAGAATTGATCTTATTAGGCATTTTTATATGCGGTAAGCTTGTGCTTTTGAGCAAATTAGGTCGATATGCCTGTGGATTAGGTGTGAATGTTACTCCCAGATACTGAAATCTCTTTACTTGTGATAAGTTGTTTGATCTGTTTTTATAAGTGTATTTAAATGGTTCGTTTTTGGTCGTAAGTGTCATGACAACGATTTTCTTGAAATTAAATTTGCCATTTCTCTCTTGAATCCCAGAACACTGAAAACGCTTCATTTAGTTTCTCTTGCTGCCGTAAATAAATCTTATTGCTTTTTTTGAAGAGACTCAGGTTTTTTTTACATCACTCCCATGATAGGGTGACCAAACAGGGCATGTATGCTCTAGAATTGATCTTATTAGGCATTTTTATATGCGGTAAGCTTGTGCTTTGGAGCAAATTAGGTCGATATGTCTGTGCATTAGGTGTGAATGTTACTCCCAAAGACTGAAATCTCTTTACTTGTGATAAGTTTTCTGAGCTGTTTTTATAAGTGTATTTAAATGGTTTTTTTTGGTCGTAAGTGTCATGACAACGATTTTCTTGAAATTAAATTTGCCATTTCTCACTTGAATCGCAGAACACTGAAAACGCTTCATTTAGTTTCTCTCCTGCCGTAAATAAATGTTATTGCTTTTCTTTGAAGAGACTCAGGTTTTTTTGCATCACGTACATGATAGGGTGACCAAACAGCGCATGTATGCTCAAGAATTGGTCTTATTAGGCATTTTTATATGCGGTAAGCTTGTGCTTTGGAGCAAATTAGGTCGATATGCCTGTGCATTAGGTGTGAATGTGAAGACTGAAATCTCTACTTGTGATAAGTTGTTTGATGTCTTTTTATAAGTGTATTTAAATGGTTCTTTTTTGGTCGTAAGTGTCATGCCAACGATTTTCTTGAAATTAAATTTGCCATTTCTCACTTCGATCGCAAAACACTGAAAACGCTTCATTTAGTTTCTCTTGCTGCCGTAAATACATCTTATTGCTTTTCTTTGAAGAGACACAGGTTTTTTTACATCACGCATATGAAAGGGTGACCAAACAGCGCATGCATGCTCAAGAATTGATTTTATTAGGCATTTTTATATGCGGTAAGCTTGTGCTTTGGAGCAAATTAGGTCGATATGCCTGTGCATTAGGTGTGAATGTGAAGACTGAAATCTCTTTACTTGTGATAAGTTGTTTGATCTGTTTTTATAAGTGTATTTAAATGGTTCTTTTTTGGTCGTAAGTGTCATGACAACGATTTTCTTGAAATTAAATTTGCCATTTCTCACTTCAATCGCAGAACACTGAAAACGCTTCATTTAGTTTCTCTTGCTGCCGTAAATAAATCTGATTGCTTTTCTTTGAAGAGACTCCGGTTTTTTTACATCACGCACATGATAGGGTGACCAAACAGCGCATGTATGCTCAAGAATTGGTCTTATTAGGCATTTTTATATGCGGTAAGCTTGTGCTTTGGAGCAAATTAGGTCGATATGCCTGTGCATTAGGTTTGAATGTGAAGACTGAAATCTCTTTACTTGTGATAAGTTGTTTGATCTGTTCTTATAAGTGCATTTAAATGGTTCTTTTTTGGTCGTAAGTGTCATGACAACGATTTTCTTGAAATTAAATTTGCCATTTCTCACTTCAATTGCAGAACACTGAAAACGCTTCATTTAGTTTCTCTTGCTGCCGTAAATAAATCTTATTGCTTTTCTTTGAAGAGACTCAGGTTTTTTTTTACATCACGCACATGAAAGGGTGACCAAACAGCGCATGTATGCTCAAGAATTGATCTTATTAGGCATTTTTATATGAGGTAAGCTTGTGCTTTGGAGCAAATTAGGTCCATATGCCTGTGCATTAGGTGTGAATGTGAAGACTAAAATCTCTTTACTTGTGATAAGTTGTTTGATCTGTTTTTATAAGTGTATTTAAATGGTTCTTTTTTGGTCGTAAGTGTCATGACAACGACTTTCTTGAAATTAAATTTGCCATTTCTCACTTGAATCGCAGAACACTCAAAACGCTTCATTTAGTTCCTCTTACTGCCGTAAATAAATCTTATTGCTTTTCTTTGAAGAGACTCAGGTTTTTTTGCATCACGTACATGATAGGGTGACCAAACAGCGCATGTATGCTCAAGAATTGGTCTTATTAGGCATTTTTATATGCGGTAAGCTTGTGCTTTGGAGCAAATTAGGTCGATATGCCTGTGCATTAGGTGTGAATGTGAAGACTGAAATCTCTACTTGTGATAAGTTGTTTGATGTCTTTTTATAAGTGTATTTAAATGGTTCTTTTTTGGTCGTAAGTGTCATGACAACGATTTTCTTGAAATTAAATTTGCCATTTCTCACTTCGATCGCAAAACACTGAAAACGCTTCATTTAGTTTCTCTTGCTGCCGTAAATACATCTTATTGCTTTTCCTTGAAGAGACACAGGTTTTTTTACATCACGCATATGAAAGGGTGACCAAACAGCGCATGCATGCTCAAGAATTGATCTTATTAGGCATTTTTATATGCGGTAAGCTTGTGCTTTTGAGCAAATTAGGTCGATATGCCTGTGGATTAGGTGTGAATGTTACTCCCAGATACTGAAATCTCTTTACTTGTGATAAGTTGTTTGATCTGTTTTTATAAGTGTATTTAAATGGTTCGTTTTTGGTCGTAAGTGTCATGACAACGATTTTCTTGAAATTAAATTTGCCATTTCTCTCTTGAATCCCAGAACACTGAAAACGCTTCATTTAGTTTCTCTTGCTGCCGTAAATAAATCTTATTGCTTTTTTTGAAGAGACTCAGGTTTTTTTTACATCACTCCCATGATAGGGTGACCAAACAGGGCATGTATGCTCTAGAATTGATCTTATTAGGCATTTTTATATGCGGTAAGCTTGTGCTTTGGAGCAAATTAGGTCGATATGTCTGTGCATTAGGTGTGAATGTTACTCCCAAAGACTGAAATCTCTTTACTTGTGATAAGTTGTTTGATCTGTTCTTATAAGTGCATTTAAATGGTTCTTTTTTGGTCGTAAGTGTCATGACAACGATTTTCTTGAAATTAAATTTGCCATTTCTCACTTCAATTGCAGAACACTGAAAACGCTTCATTTAGTTTCTCTTGCTGCCGTAAATAAATCTTATTGCTTTTCTTTGAAGAGACTCAGGTTTTTTTTTACATCACGCACATGAAAGGGTGACCAAACAGCGCATGTATGCTCAAGAATTGATCTTATTAGGCATTTTTATATGAGGTAAGCTTGTGCTTTGGAGCAAATTAGGTCCATATGCCTGTGCATTAGGTGTGAATGTGAAGACTAAAATCTCTTTACTTGTGATAAGTTGTTTGATCTGTTTTTATAAGTGTATTTAAATGGTTCTTTTTTGGTCGTAAGTGTCATGACAACGACTTTCTTGAAATTAAATTTGCCATTTCTCACTTGAATCGCAGAACACTCAAAACGCTTCATTTAGTTCCTCTTACTGCCGTAAATAAATCTTATTGCTTTTCTTTGAAGAGACTCAGGTTTTTTTGCATCACGTACATGATAGGGTGACCAAACAGCGCATGTATGCTCAAGAATTGGTCTTATTAGGCATTTTTATATGCGGTAAGCTTGTGCTTTGGAGCAAATTAGGTCGATATGCCTGTGCATTAGGTGTGAATGTGAAGACTGAAATCTCTACTTGTGATAAGTTGTTTGATGTCTTTTTATAAGTGTATTTAAATGGTTCTTTTTTGGTCGTAAGTGTCATGACAACGATTTTCTTGAAATTAAATTTGCCATTTCTCACTTCGATCGCAAAACACTGAAAACGCTTCATTTAGTTTCTCTTGCTGCCGTAAATACATCTTATTGCTTTTCCTTGAAGAGACACAGGTTTTTTTACATCACGCATATGAAAGGGTGACCAAACAGCGCATGCATGCTCAAGAATTGATCTTATTAGGCATTTTTATATGCGGTAAGCTTGTGCTTTTGAGCAAATTAGGTCGATATGCCTGTGGATTAGGTGTGAATGTTACTCCCAGATACTGAAATCTCTTTACTTGTGATAAGTTGTTTGATCTGTTTTTATAAGTGTATTTAAATGGTTCGTTTTTGGTCGTAAGTGTCATGACAACGATTTTCTTGAAATTAAATTTGCCATTTCTCTCTTGAATCCCAGAACACTGAAAACGCTTCATTTAGTTTCTCTTGCTGCCGTAAATAAATCTTATTGCTTTTTTTGAAGAGACTCAGGTTTTTTTTACATCACTCCCATGATAGGGTGACCAAACAGGGCATGTATGCTCTAGAATTGATCTTATTAGGCATTTTTATATGCGGTAAGCTTGTGCTTTGGAGCAAATTAGGTCGATATGTCTGTGCATTAGGTGTGAATGTTACTCCCAAAGACTGAAATCTCTTTACTTGTGATAAGTTTTCTGAGCTGTTTTTATAAGTGTATTTAAATGGTTTTTTTTGGTCGTAAGTGTCATGACAACGATTTTCTTGAAATTAAATTTGCCATTTCTCACTTGAATCGCAGAACACTGAAAACGCTTCATTTAGTTTCTCTCCTGCCGTAAATAAATGTTATTGCTTTTCTTTGAAGAGACTCAGGTTTTTTTGCATCACGTACATGATAGGGTGACCAAACAGCGCATGTATGCTCAAGAATTGGTCTTATTAGGCATTTTTATATGCGGTAAGCTTGTGCTTTGGAGCAAATTAGGTCGATATGCCTGTGCATTAGGTGTGAATGTGAAGACTGAAATCTCTACTTGTGATAAGTTGTTTGATGTCTTTTTATAAGTGTATTTAAATGGTTCTTTTTTGGTCGTAAGTGTCATGCCAACGATTTTCTTGAAATTAAATTTGCCATTTCTCACTTCGATCGCAAAACACTGAAAACGCTTCATTTAGTTTCTCTTGCTGCCGTAAATACATCTTATTGCTTTTCTTTGAAGAGACACAGGTTTTTTTACATCACGCATATGAAAGGGTGACCAAACAGCGCATGCATGCTCAAGAATTGATTTTATTAGGCATTTTTATATGCGGTAAGCTTGTGCTTTGGAGCAAATTAGGTCGATATGCCTGTGCATTAGGTGTGAATGTGAAGACTGAAATCTCTTTACTTGTGATAAGTTGTTTGATCTGTTTTTATAAGTGTATTTAAATGGTTCTTTTTTGGTCGTAAGTGTCATGACAACGATTTTCTTGAAATTAAATTTGCCATTTCTCACTTCAATCGCAGAACACTGAAAACGCTTCATTTAGTTTCTCTTGCTGCCGTAAATAAATCTTATTGCTTTTCTTTGAAGAGACTCCGGTTTTTTTACATCACGCACATGATAGGGTGACCAAACAGCGCATGTATGCTCAAGAATTGGTCTTATTAGGCATTTTTATATGCGGTAAGCTTGTGCTTTGGAGCAAACTAGGTCGATATGCCTGTGCATTAGGTGTGAATGTTACTCCCAGATACTGAAATCTCTTTACTTGTGATAAGTTGTTTGATCTGTTTTTATAAGTGTATTTAAATGGTTCGTTTTTGGTCGTAAGTGTCATGACAACGATTTTCTTGAAATTAAATTTGCCATTTCTCTCTTGAATCGCAGAACACTGAAAACGCTTCATTTAGTTTCTCTTGCTGCCGTAAATAAATTTTATTGCTTTTCTTTGAAGAGACTCAGGTTTTTTTACATCACGCACATGATAGGGTGACCAAACAGCGCATGTATGATCAAGAATTGGTCTTATTAGGCATTTTTATATGCGGTAAGCTTGTGCTTTTGAGCAAATTAGGTCGATATGCCTGTGGATTAGGTGTGAATGTTACTCCCAGATACTGAAATCTCTTTACTTGTGATAAGTTGTTTGATCTGTTTTTATAAGTGTATTTAAATGGTTCGTTTTTGGTCGTAAGTGTCATGACAACGATTTTCTTGAAATTAAATTTGCCATTTCTCTCTTGAATCCCAGAACACTGAAAACGCTTCATTTAGTTTCTCTTGCTGCCGTAAATAAATCTTATTGCTTTTTTTGAAGAGACTCAGGTTTTTTTTACATCACTCCCATGATAGGGTGACCAAACAGGGCATGTATGCTCTAGAATTGATCTTATTAGGCATTTTTATATGCGGTAAGCTTGTGCTTTGGAGCAAATTAGGTCGATATGTCTGTGCATTAGGTGTGAATGTTACTCCCAAAGACTGAAATCTCTTTACTTGTGATAAGTTTTTTGAGCTGTTTTTATAAGTGTATTTAAATGGTTTTTTTTGGTCGTAAGTGTCATGACAACGATTTTCTTGAAATTAAATTTGCCATTTCTCACTTGAATCGCAGAACACTGAAAACGCTTCATTTAGTTTCTCTCCTGCCGTAAATAAATGTTATCGCTTTTCTTTGAAGAGACTCAGGTTTTTTTTACATCACGCACATGATAGGGTGACCAAAGAGTGCATGTATGCTCAAGAATTGGTCTTATTAGGCATATTTATATGCGGTAAGCTTGTGCTTTGGAGCAAATTAGGTCGATATGCCTGTGCATTAGGTGTGAATGTGAAGACTGAAATCTCTTTACTTGTGATAAGTTGTTTGATCTGTTTTTATAAGTGTATTTAAATGGTTCTTTTTTGGTCGTAAGTTTCATGACAACGATTTTCTTGAAATTAAATTTGCCATTTCTCACTTCAATCGCAGAACACTGAAAACGCTTCATTTAGTTTCTCTTGCTGCTGTAAATAAATCTTATTGCTTTTCTTTGAAGAGACTCAGGTTTTTTTGCATCACGTACATGATAGGGTGACCAAACAGCGCATGTATGCTCAAGAATTGGTCTTATTAGGCATTTTTATATGCCGTAAGCTTGTGCTTTGGAGCAAATTAGGTCGATATGCCTGTGCATTAGGTGTGAATGTGAAGACTGAAATCTCTACTTGTGATAAGTTGTTTGATGTCTTTTTATAAGTGTATTTAAATGGTTCTTTTTTGGTCGTAAGTGTCATGCCAACGATTTTCTTGAAATTAAATTTGCCATTTCTCACTTCGATCGCAAAACACTGAAAACGCTTCATTTAGTTTCTCTTGCTGCCGTAAATACATCTTATTGCTTTTCTTTGAAGAGACACAGGTTTTTTTACATCACGTATATGAAAGGGTGACCAAACAGCGCATGCATGCTCAAGAATTGATTTTATTAGGCATTTTTATATGCGGTAAGCTTGTGCTTTGGAGCAAATTAGGTCGATATGCCTGTGCATTAGGTGTGAATGTGAAGACTGAAATCTCTTTACTTGTGATAAGTTGTTTGATCTGTTTTTATAAGTGTATTTAAATGGTTCTTTTTTGGTCGTAAGTGTCATGACAACGATTTTCTTGAAATTAAATTCGCCATTTCTCACTTCAATCGCAGAACACTGAAAACGCTTCATTTAGTTTCTCTTGCTGCCGTAAATAAATCTTATTGCTTTTCTTTGAAGAGACTCCGGTTTTTTTACATCACGCACATGATAGGGTGACCAAACAGCGCATGTATGCTCAAGAATTGGTCTTATTAGGCATTTTTATATGCGGTAAGCTTGTGCTTTGGAGCAAACTAGGTCGATATGCCTGTGCATTAGGTTTGAATGTGAAGACTGAAATCTCTTTACTTGTGATAAGTTGTTTGATCTGTTCTTATAAGTGTATTTAAATGGTTCTTTTTTGGTCGTAAGTGTCATGACAACGATTTTCTTGAAATTAAATTTGCCATTTCTCACTTGAATCGCAGAACACTGAAAACGCTTCATTTAGTTTCTCTTCCTGCCGTAAATAAATCTTATTGCTTTTCTTTGAAGCGACTCAGGTTTTTTTTACATCACGCACATGATAGGGTGACCAAACAGTGCATGTATGCTCAAGAATTGGTCTTATTACGCATATTTATATGCGGTAAGCTTGTGGAGCAAATTAGGTCGATATGCCTGTGCATTAGGTGTGAATGTGAAGACTGAAATCTCTTTACTTGTGATAAGTTGTTTGATCTGTTTTTATAAGTGTATTTAATTGGTTCTTTTTTGGTCGTAAGTGTCATGACAACGATTTTCTTGAAATTAAATTTGCCATTTCTCACTTCAATCGCAGAACACTGAAAACGCTTCATTTAGTTTTTCTTGCTGCCGTAAATAAATCTTATTGCTTTTCTTTGAAGAGACTCAGGTTTTTTTACATCACGCACATGTAGGGGGACCAAACAGCGCATGTATGCTCAAGAATTGGTCTTATTAGGCATTTTTATATGCGGTAAGCTTGTGCTTTGGAGCAAATTAGGTCGATATGCCTGTGCATTAGGTGTGAATGTGAAGACTGAAATCTCTACTTGTGATAAGTTGTTTGATCTTTTTTATAAGTGCATTTAAATGGTTCTTTTTTGGTCGTAAGTGTCATGACAACGATTTTATTGAAATTAAATTTGCCATTTCTCACTTCAATTGCAGAACACTGAAAACGCTTCATTTAGTTTCTCTTGCTGCCGTAAATAAATCTTATTGCTTTTCTTTGAAGAGACTCAGGTTTTTTTTTACATCACGCACATGAAAGGGTGACCAAACAGCGCTTGTATGCTCAAGAATTGATCTTATTAGGCATTTTTATATGAGGTAAGCTTGTGCTTTGGAGCAAATTAGGTCCATATGCCTGTGCATTAGGTGCGAATGTGAAGACTAAAATCTCTTTACTTGTGATAAGTTGTTTGATCTGTTTTTATAAGTGTATTTAAATGGTTCTTTTTTGGTCGTAAGTGTCATGACAACGACTTTCTTGAAATTAAATTTGCCATTTCTCACTTGAATCGCAGAACACTCAAAACGCTTCATTTAGTTCCTCTTACTGCCGTAAATAAATCTTATTGCTTTTCTTTGAAGAGACTCAGGTTTTTTTGCATCACGTACATGATAGGGTGACCAAACAGCGCATGTATGCTCAAGAATTGGTCTTATTAGGCATTTTTATATGCGGTAAGCTTGTGCTTTGGAGCAAATTAGGTCGATATGCCTGTGCATTAGGTGTGAATGTGAAGACTGAAATCTCTACTTGTGATAAGTTGTTTGATGTCTTTTTATAAGTGTATTTAAATGGTTCTTTTTTGGTCGTAAGTGTCATGACAACGATTTTCTTGAAATTAAATTTGCCATTTCTCACTTCGATCGCAAAACACTGAAAACGCTTCATTTAGTTTCTCTTGCTGCCGTAAATACATCTTATTGCTTTTCCTTGAAGAGACACAGGTTTTTTTACATCACGCATATGAAAGGGTGACCAAACAGCGCATGCATGCTCAAGAATTGATCTTATTAGGCATTTTTATATGCGGTAAGCTTGTGCTTTTGAGCAAATTAGGTCGATATGCCTGTGGATTAGGTGTGAATGTTACTCCCAGATACTGAAATCTCTTTACTTGTGATAAGTTGTTTGATCTGTTTTTATAAGTGTATTTAAATGGTTCGTTTTTGGTCGTAAGTGTCATGACAACGATTTTCTTGAAATTAAATTTGCCATTTCTCTCTTGAATCCCAGAACACTGAAAACGCTTCATTTAGTTTCTCTTGCTGCCGTAAATAAATCTTATTGCTTTTTTTGAAGAGACTCAGGTTTTTTTTACATCACTCCCATGATAGGGTGACCAAACAGGGCATGTATGCTCTAGAATTGATCTTATTAGGCATTTTTATATGCGGTAAGCTTGTGCTTTGGAGCAAATTAGGTCGATATGTCTGTGCATTAGGTGTGATTGTTACTCCCAAAGACTGAAATCTCTTTACTTGTGATAAGTTTTCTGAGCTGTTTTTATAAGTGTATTTAAATGGTTTTTTTTGGTCGTAAGTGTCATAACAACGATTTTCTTGAAATTAAATTTGCCATTTCTCACTTGAATCGCAGAACACTGAAAACGCTTCATTTAGTTTCTCTCCTGCCGTAAATAAATGTTATCGCTTTTCTTTGAAGAGACTCAGGTTTTTTTTACATCACGCACATGATAGGGTGACCAAAGAGTGCATGTATGCTCAAGAATTGGTCTTATTAGGCATATTTATATGCGGTAAGCTTGTGCTTTGGAGCAAATTAGGTCGATATGCCTGTGCATTAGGTGTGAATGTGAAGACTGAAATCTCTTTACTTGTGATAAGTTGTTTGATCTGTTTTTATAAGTGTATTTAAATGGTTCTTTTTTGGTCGTAAGTTTCATGACAACGATTTTCTTGAAATTAAATTTGCCATTTCTCACTTGAATCGCAGAACACTGAAAACGCTTCATTTAGTTTCTCTCCTGCCGTAAATAAATGTTATCGCTTTTCTTTGAAGAGACTCAGGTTTTTTTTACATCACGCACATGATAGGGTGACCAAACAGCGCATGTATGCTCAAGAATTGGTCTTATTAGGCATTTTTATATGCGGTAAGCTTGTGCTTTGGAGCAAATTAGGTCGATATGCCTGTGCATTAGGTGTGAATGTGAAGACTGAAATCTCTACTTGTGATAAGTTGTTTGATGTCTTTTTATAAGTGTATTTAAATGGTTCTTTTTTGGTCGTAAGTGTCATGCCAACGATTTTCTTGAAATTAAATTTGCCATTTCTCACTTCGATCGCAAAACACTGAAAACGCTTCATTTAGTTTCTCTTGCTGCCGTAAATACATCTTATTGCTTTTCTTTGAAGAGACACAGGTTTTTTTACATCACGTATATGAAAGGGTGACCAAACAGCGCATGCATGCTCAAGAATTGATTTTATTAGGCATTTTTATATGCGGTAAGCTTGTGCTTTGGAGCAAATTAGGTCGATATGCCTGTGCATTAGGTGTGAATGTGAAGACTGAAATCTCTTTACTTGTGATAAGTTGTTTGATCTGTTTTTATAAGTGTATTTAAATGGTTCTTTTTTGGTCGTAAGTGTCATGACAACGATTTTCTTGAAATTAAATTTGCCATTTCTCACTTCAATCGCAGAACACTGAAAACGCTTCATTTAGTTTCTCTTGCTGCCGTAAATAAATCTTATTGCTTTTCTTTGAAGAGACTCCGGTTTTTTTACATCACGCACATGATAGGGTGACCAAACAGCGCATGTATGCTCAAGAATTGGTCTTATTAGGCATTTTTATATGCGGTAAGCTTGTGCTTTGGAGCAAACTAGGTCGATATGCCTGTGCATTAGGTTTGAATGTGAAGACTGAAATCTCTTTACTTGTGATAAGTTGTTTGATCTGTTCTTATAAGTGTATTTAAATGGTTCTTTTTTGGTCGTAAGTGTCATGACAACGATTTTCTTGAAATTAAATTTGCCATTTCTCACTTGAATCGCAGAACACTGAAAACGCTTCATTTAGTTTCTCTTCCTGCCGTAAATAAATCTTATTGCTTTTCTTTGAAGCGACTCAGGTTTTTTTTACATCACGCACATGATAGGGTGACCAAACAGTGCATGTATGCTCAAGAATTGGTCTTATTACGCATATTTATATGCGGTAAGCTTGTGGAGCAAATTAGGTCGATATGCCTGTGCATTAGGTGTGAATGTGAAGACTGAAATCTCTTTACTTGTGATAAGTTGTTTGATCTGTTTTTATAAGTGTATTTAATTGGTTCTTTTTTGGTCGTAAGTGTCATGACAACGATTTTCTTGAAATTAAATTTGCCATTTCTCACTTCAATCGCAGAACACTGAAAACGCTTCATTTAGTTTTTCTTGCTGCCGTAAATAAATCTTATTGCTTTTCTTTGAAGAGACTCAGGTTTTTTTACATCACGCACATGTAGGGGGACCAAACAGCGCATGTATGCTCAAGAATTGGTCTTATTAGGCATTTTTATATGCGGTAAGCTTGTGCTTTGGAGCAAATTAGGTCGATATGCCTGTGCATTAGGTGTGAATGTGAAGACTGAAATCTCTACTTGTGATAAGTTGTTTGATCTTTTTTATAAGTGCATTTAAATGGTTCTTTTTTGGTCGTAAGTGTCATGACAACGATTTTATTGAAATTAAATTTGCCATTTCTCACTTCAATTGCAGAACACTGAAAACGCTTCATTTAGTTTCTCTTGCTGCCGTAAATAAATCTTATTGCTTTTCTTTGAAGAGACTCAGGTTTTTTTTTACATCACGCACATGAAAGGGTGACCAAACAGCGCATGTATGCTCAAGAATTGATCTTATTAGGCATTTTTATATGAGGTAAGCTTGTGCTTTGGAGCAAATTAGGTCCATATGCCTGTGCATTAGGTGCGAATGTGAAGACTAAAATCTCTTTACTTGTGATAAGTTGTTTGATCTGTTTTTATAAGTGTATTTAAATGGTTCTTTTTTGGTCGTAAGTGTCATGACAACGACTTTCTTGAAATTAAATTTGCCATTTCTCACTTGAATCGCAGAACACTCAAAACGCTTCATTTAGTTCCTCTTACTGCCGTAAATAAATCTTATTGCTTTTCTTTGAAGAGACTCAGGTTTTTTTGCATCACGTACATGATAGGGTGACCAAACAGCGCATGTATGCTCAAGAATTGGTCTTATTAGGCATTTTTATATGCGGTAAGCTTGTGCTTTGGAGCAAATTAGGTCGATATGCCTGTGCATTAGGTGTGAATGTGAAGACTGAAATCTCTACTTGTGATAAGTTGTTTGATGTCTTTTTATAAGTGTATTTAAATGGTTCTTTTTTGGTCGTAAGTGTCATGACAACGATTTTCTTGAAATTAAATTTGCCATTTCTCACTTCGATCGCAAAACACTGAAAACGCTTCATTTAGTTTCTCTTGCTGCCGTAAATACATCTTATTGCTTTTCCTTGAAGAGACACAGGTTTTTTTACATCACGCATATGAAAGGGTGACCAAACAGCGCATGCATGCTCAAGAATTGATCTTATTAGGCATTTTTATATGCGGTAAGCTTGTGCTTTTGAGCAAATTAGGTCGATATGCCTGTGGATTAGGTGTGAATGTTACTCCCAGATACTGAAATCTCTTTACTTGTGATAAGTTGTTTGATCTGTTTTTATAAGTGTATTTAAATGGTTCGTTTTTGGTCGTAAGTGTCATGACAACGATTTTCTTGAAATTAAATTTGCCATTTCTCTCTTGAATCCCAGAACACTGAAAACGCTTCATTTAGTTTCTCTTGCTGCCGTAAATAAATCTTATTGCTTTTTTTGAAGAGACTCAGGTTTTTTTTACATCACTCCCATGATAGGGTGACCAAACAGGGCATGTATGCTCTAGAATTGATCTTATTAGGCATTTTTATATGCGGTAAGCTTGTGCTTTGGAGCAAATTAGGTCGATATGTCTGTGCATTAGGTGTGAATGTTACTCCCAAAGACTGAAATCTCTTTACTTGTGATAAGTTTTCTGAGCTGTTTTTATAAGTGTATTTAAATGGTTTTTTTTGGTCGTAAGTGTCATGACAACGATTTTCTTGAAATTAAATTTGCCATTTCTCACTTGAATCGCAGAACACTGAAAACGCTTCATTTAGTTTCTCTCCTGCCGTAAATAAATGTTATTGCTTTTCTTTGAAGAGACTCAGGTTTTTTTGCATCACGTACATGATAGGGTGACCAAACAGCGCATGTATGCTCAAGAATTGGTCTTATTAGGCATTTTTATATGCGGTAAGCTTGTGCTTTGGAGCAAATTAGGTCGATATGCCTGTGCATTAGGTGTGAATGTGAAGACTGAAATCTCTACTTGTGATAAGTTGTTTGATGTCTTTTTATAAGTGTATTTAAATGGTTCTTTTTTGGTCGTAAGTGTCATGCCAACGATTTTCTTGAAATTAAATTTGCCATTTCTCACTTCGATCGCAAAACACTGAAAACGCTTCATTTAGTTTCTCTTGCTGCCGTAAATACATCTTATTGCTTTTCTTTGAAGAGACACAGGTTTTTTTACATCACGCATATGAAAGGGTGACCAAACAGCGCATGCATGCTCAAGAATTGATTTTATTAGGCATTTTTATATGCGGTAAGCTTGTGCTTTGGAGCAAATTAGGTCGATATGCCTGTGCATTAGGTGTGAATGTGAAGACTGAAATCTCTTTACTTGTGATAAGTTGTTTGATCTGTTTTTATAAGTGTATTTAAATGGTTCTTTTTTGGTCGTAAGTGTCATGACAACGATTTTCTTGAAATTAAATTTGCCATTTCTCACTTCAATCGCAGAACACTGAAAACGCTTCATTTAGTTTCTCTTGCTGCCGTAAATAAATCTGATTGCTTTTCTTTGAAGAGACTCCGGTTTTTTTACATCACGCACATGATAGGGTGACCAAACAGCGCATGTATGCTCAAGAATTGGTCTTATTAGGCATTTTTATATGCGGTAAGCTTGTGCTTTGGAGCAAACTAGGTCGATATGCCTGTGCATTAGGTTTGAATGTGAAGACTGAAATCTCTTTACTTGTGATAAGTTGTTTGATCTGTTCTTATAAGTGTATTTAAATGGTTCTTTTTTGGTCGTAAGTGTCATGACAACGATTTTCTTGATATTAAATTTGCCATTTCTCACTTGAATCGCAGAACACTGAAAACGCTTCATTTAGTTTCTCTTCCTGCCGTAAATAAATCTTATTGCTTTTCTTTGAAGCGACTCAGGTTTTTTTTACATCACGCACATGATAGGGTGACCAAACAGTGCATGTATGCTCAAGAATTGGTCTTATTACGCATATTTATATGCGGTAAGCTTGTGGAGCAAATTAGGTCGATATGCCTGTGCATTAGGTGTGAATGTGAAGACTGAAATCTCTTTACTTGTGATAAGTTGTTTGATCTGTTTTTATAAGTGTATTTAATTGGTTCTTTTTTGGTCGTAAGTGTCATGACAACGATTTTCTTGAAATTAAATTTGCCATTTCTCACTTCAATCGCAGAACACTGAAAACGCTTCATTTAGTTTTTCTTGCTGCCGTAAATAAATCTTATTGCTTTTCTTTGAAGAGACTCAGGTTTTTTTACATCACGCACATGTAGGGGGACCAAACAGCGCATGTATGCTCAAGAATTGGTCTTATTAGGCATTTTTATATGCGGTAAGCTTGTGCTTTGGAGCAAATTAGGTCGATATGCCTGTGCATTAGGTGTGAATGTGAAGACTGAAATCTCTACTTGTGATAAGTTGTTTGATCTTTTTTATAAGTGCATTTAAATGGTTCTTTTTTGGTCGTAAGTGTCATGACAACGATTTTCTTGAAATTAAATTTGCCATTTCTCACTTCAATTGCAGAACACTGAAAACGCTTCATTTAGTTTCTCTTGCTGCCGTAAATAAATCTTATTGCTTTTCTTTGAAGAGACTCAGGTTTTTTTTTACATCACGCACATGAAAGGGTGACCAAACAGCGCATGTATGCTCAAGAATTGATCTTATTAGGCATTTTTATATGAGGTAAGCTTGTGCTTTGGAGCAAATTAGGTCCATATGCCTGTGCATTAGGTGTGAATGTGAAGACTAAAATCTCTTTACTTGTGATAAGTTGTTTGATCTGTTTTTATAAGTGTATTTAAATGGTTCTTTTTTGGTCGTAAGTGTCATGACAACGACTTTCTTGAAATTAAATTTGCCATTTCTCACTTGAATCGCAGAACACTCAAAACGCTTCATTTAGTTCCTCTTACTGCCGTAAATAAATCTTATTGCTTTTCTTTGAAGAGACTCAGGTTTTTTTGCATCACGTACATGATAGGGTGACCAAACAGCGCATGTATGCTCAAGAATTGGTCTTATTAGGCATTTTTATATGCGGTAAGCTTGTGCTTTGGAGCAAATTAGGTCGATATGCCTGTGCATTAGGTGTGAATGTGAAGACTGAAATCTCTACTTGTGATAAGTTGTTTGATGTCTTTTTATAAGTGTATTTAAATGGTTCTTTTTTGGTCGTAAGTGTCATGACAACGATTTTCTTGAAATTAAATTTGCCATTTCTCACTTCGATCGCAAAACACTGAAAACGCTTCATTTAGTTTCTCTTGCTGCCGTAAATACATCTTATTGCTTTTCCTTGAAGAGACACAGGTTTTTTTACATCACGCATATGAAAGGGTGACCAAACAGCGCATGCATGCTCAAGAATTGATCTTATTAGGCATTTTTATATGCGGTAAGCTTGTGCTTTTGAGCAAATTAGGTCGATATGCCTGTGGATTAGGTGTGAATGTTACTCCCAGATACTGAAATCTCTTTACTTGTGATAAGTTGTTTGATCTGTTTTTATAAGTGTATTTAAATGGTTCGTTTTTGGTCGTAAGTGTCATGACAACGATTTTCTTGAAATTAAATTTGCCATTTCTCTCTTGAATCCCAGAACACTGAAAACGCTTCATTTAGTTTCTCTTGCTGCCGTAAATAAATCTTATTGCTTTTTTTGAAGAGACTCAGGTTTTTTTTACATCACTCCCATGATAGGGTGACCAAACAGGGCATGTATGCTCTAGAATTGATCTTATTAGGCATTTTTATATGCGGTAAGCTTGTGCTTTGGAGCAAATTAGGTCGATATGTCTGTGCATTAGGTGTGAATGTTACTCCCAAAGACTGAAATCTCTTTACTTGTGATAAGTTTTCTGAGCTGTTTTTATAAGTGTATTTAAATGGTTTTTTTTGGTCGTAAGTGTCATGACAACGATTTTCTTGAAATTAAATTTGCCATTTCTCACTTGAATCGCAGAACACTGAAAACGCTTCATTTAGTTTCTCTCCTGCCGTAAATAAATGTTATTGCTTTTCTTTGAAGAGACTCAGGTTTTTTTGCATCACGTACATGATAGGGTGACCAAACAGCGCATGTATGCTCAAGAATTGGTCTTATTAGGCATTTTTATATGCGGTAAGCTTGTGCTTTGGAGCAAATTAGGTCGATATGCCTGTGCATTAGGTGTGAATGTGAAGACTGAAATCTCTACTTGTGATAAGTTGTTTGATGTCTTTTTATAAGTGTATTTAAATGGTTCTTTTTTGGTCGTAAGTGTCATGCCAACGATTTTCTTGAAATTAAATTTGCCATTTCTCACTTCGATCGCAAAACACTGAAAACGCTTCATTTAGTTTCTCTTGCTGCCGTAAATACATCTTATTGCTTTTCTTTGAAGAGACACAGGTTTTTTTACATCACGCATATGAAAGGGTGACCAAACAGCGCATGCATGCTCAAGAATTGATTTTATTAGGCATTTTTATATGCGGTAAGCTTGTGCTTTGGAGCAAATTAGGTCGATATGCCTGTGCATTAGGTGTGAATGTGAAGACTGAAATCTCTTTACTTGTGATAAGTTGTTTGATCTGTTTTTATAAGTGTATTTAAATGGTTCTTTTTTGGTCGTAAGTGTCATGACAACGATTTTCTTGAAATTAAATTTGCCATTTCTCACTTCAATCGCAGAACACTGAAAACGCTTCATTTAGTTTCTCTTGCTGCCGTAAATAAATCTTATTGCTTTTCTTTGAAGAGACTCCGGTTTTTTTACATCACGCACATGATAGGGTGACCAAACAGCGCATGTATGCTCAAGAATTGGTCTTATTAGGCATTTTTATATGCGGTAAGCTTGTGCTTTGGAGCAAACTAGGTCGATATGCCTGTGCATTAGGTTTGAATGTGAAGACTGAAATCTCTTTACTTGTGATAAGTTGTTTGATCTGTTCTTATAAGTGTATTTAAATGGTTCTTTTTTGGTCGTAAGTGTCATGACAACGATTTTCTTGAAATTAAATTTGCCATTTCTCACTTGAATCGCAGAACACTGAAAACGCTTCATTTAGTTTCTCTTCCTGCCGTAAATAAATCTTATTGCTTTTCTTTGAAGCGACTCAGGTTTTTTTTACATCACGCACATGATAGGGTGACCAAACAGTGCATGTATGCTCAAGAATTGGTCTTATTACGCATATTTATATGCGGTAAGCTTGTGGAGCAAATTAGGTCGATATGCCTGTGCATTAGGTGTGAATGTGAAGACTGAAATCTCTACTTGTGATAAGTTGTTTGATCTTTTTTATAAGTGCATTTAAATGGTTCTTTTTTGGTCGTAAGTGTCATGACAACGATTTTCTTGAAATTAAATTTGCCATTTCTCACTTCAATCGCAGAACACTGAAAACGCTTCATTTAGTTTCTCTTGCTGCCGTAAATAAATCTTATTGCTTTTCTTTGAAGAGACTCGGGTTTTTTTTTACATCACGCACATGAAAGGGTGACCAAACAGCGCATGTATGCTCAAGAATTGATCTTATTAGGCATTTTTATATGAGGTAAGCTTGTGCTTTGGAGCAAATTAGGTCCATATGCCTGTGCATTAGGTGTGAATGTGAAGACTAAAATCTCTTTACTTGTGATAAGTTGTTTGATCTGTTTTTATAAGTGTATTTAAATGGTTCTTTTTTGGTCGTAAGTGTCATGACAACGACTTTCTTGAAATTAAATTTGCCATTTCTCACTTGAATCGCAGAACACTGAAAACGCTTCATTTAGTTCCTCTTACTGCCGTAAATAAATCTTATTGCTTTTCTTTGAAGAGACTCAGGTTTTTTTGCATCACGTACATGATAGGGTGACCAAACAGCGCATGTATGCTCAAGAATTGGTCTTATTAGGCATTTTTATATGCGGTAAGCTTGTGCTTTGGAGCAAATTAGGTCGATATGCCTGTGCATTAGGTGTGAATGTGAAGACTGAAATCTCTACTTGTGATAAGTTGTTTGATGTCTTTTTATAAGTGTATTTAAATGGTTCTTTTTTGGTCGTAAGTGTCATGACAACGATTTTCTTGAAATTAAATTTGCCATTTCTCACTTCGATCGCAAAACACTGAAAACGCTTCATTTAGTTTCTCTTGCTGCCGTAAATACATCTTATTGCTTTTCCTTGAAGAGACACAGGTTTTTTTACATCACGCATATGAAAGGGTGACCAAACAGCGCATGCATGCTCAAGAATTGATCTTATTAGGCATTTTTATATGCGGTAAGCTTGTGCTTTTGAGCAAATTAGGTCGATATGCCTGTGGATTAGGTGTGAATGTTACTCCCAGATACTGAAATCTCTTTACTTGTGATAAGTTGTTTGATCTGTTTTTATAAGTGTATTTAAATGGTTCGTTTTTGGTCGTAAGTGTCATGACAACGATTTTCTTGAAATTAAATTTGCCATTTCTCTCTTGAATCGCAGAACACTGAAAACGCTTCATTTAGTTTCTCTTGCTGCCGTAAATAAATCTTATTGCTTTTTTTGAAGAGACTCAGGTTTTTTTTACATCACTCCCATGATAGGGTGACCAAACAGGG
This sequence comes from Amblyomma mixtum, assembly GCF_055824585.1. Classification (NCBI taxonomy): domain Eukaryota; kingdom Metazoa; phylum Arthropoda; class Arachnida; order Ixodida; family Ixodidae; genus Amblyomma; species Amblyomma mixtum. Next base: position 205,573,935 of record NC_143016.1, read on the forward strand.
CATGTATGCTCTAGAATTGATCTTATTAGGCATTTTTATATGCGGTAAGCTTGTGCTTTGGAGCAAATTAGGTCGATATGTCTGTGCATTAGGTGTGAATGTTACTCCCAAAGACTGAACTCTCTTTACTTGTGATAAGTTGTTTGAGCTGTTTTTATAAGTGTATTTAAATGGTTTTTTTTGGTCGTAAGTGTCATGACAACGATTTTCTTGAAATTAAATTTGCCATTTCTCACTTGAATCGCAGAACACTGAAAACGCTTCATTTAGTTTCTCTCCTGCCGTAAATAAATGTTATTGCTTTTCTTTGAAGAGACTGAGGTTTTTTTTACATCACGCACATGATAGGGTGACCAAACAGTGCATGTATGCTCAAGAATTGGTCTTATTAGGCATATTTATATGCGGTAAGCTTGTGCTTTGGAGCAAATTAGGTCGATATGCCTGTGCATTAGGTGTGAATGTGAAGACTGAAATCTCTTTACTTGTGATAAGTTGTTTGATCTGTTTTTATAAGTGTATTTAAATGATTCTTTTTTGGTCGTAAGTTTCATGACAACGATTTTCTTGAAATTAAATTTGCCATTTCTCACTTCAATCGCAGAACACTGAAAACGCTTCATTTAGTTTCTCTTGCTGCTGTAAATAAATCTTATTGCTTTTCTTTGAAGAGACTCAGGTTTTTTTGCATCACGTACATGATAGGGTGACCAAACAGCGCATGTATGCTCAAGAATTGGTCTTATTAGGCATTTTTATATGCGGTAAGCTTGTGCTTTGGAGCAAATTAGGTCGATATGCCTGTGCATTAGGTGTGAATGTGAAGACTGAAATCTCTACTTGTGATAAGTTGTTTGATGTCTTTTTATAAGTGTATTTAAATGGTTCTTTTTTGGTCGTAAGTGTCATGACAACGATTTTCTTGAAATTACATTTGCCATTTCTCACTTCGATCGCAAAACACTGAAAACGCTTCATTTAGTTTCTCTTGCTGCCGTAAATACATCTTATTGCTTTTCCTTGAAGAGACACAGGTTTTTTTACATCACGCATATGAAAGGGTGACCAAACAGCGCATGCATGCTCAAGAATTGATCTTATTAGGCATTTTTATATGCGGCAAGCTTGTGCTTTTGAGCAAATTAGGTCGATATGCCTGTGGATTAGGTGTGAATGTTACTCCCAGATACTGAAATCTCTTTACTTGTGATAAGTTGTTTGATCTGTTTTTATAAGTGTATTTAAATGGTTCTTTTTGGTCGTAAGTGTCATGACAACGATTTTCTTGAAATTAAATTTGCCATTTATCACTTCAATCGCAGAACACTGAAAACGCTTCATTTAGTTTCTCTTGCTGCCGTAAATAAATTTTATTGCTTTTCTTTGAAGAGACTCAGGTTTTTGTTACATCACGCACATGATAGGGTGACCAAACAGCGCATGTATGATCAAGAATTGGTCTTATTAGGCATTTTTATATGCGGTAAGCTGGTGCTTTTGAGCAAATTAGGTCGATATGCCTGTGGATTAGGTGTGAATGTTACTCCCAGATACGGAAATCTCTTTACATGTGATAAGTTGTTTGATCTGTTTTTATAAGTGTATTTAAATGGTTCGTTTTTGGTCGTAAGTGTCATGACAACGATTTTCTTGAAATTAAATTTGCCATTTCTCTCTTGAATCGCAGAACACTGAAAACGCTTCATTTAGTTTCTCTTGCTGCCGTAAATAAATTTTATTGCTTTTCTTTGAAGAGACTCAGGTTTTTTTACATCACGCACATGATAGGGTGACCAAACAGCGCATGTATGATCAAGAATTGGTCTTATTAGGCATTTTTATATGCGGTAAGCTTGTGCTCTTGAGCAAATTAGGTCGATATGCCTGTGGATTAGGTGTGAATGTTACTCCCAGATACTGAAATCTCTTTACTTGTGATAAGTTGTTTGATCTGTTTTTATAAGTGTATTTAAATGGTTCGTTTTTGGTCGTAAGTGTCATGACAACGATTTTCTTGAAATTAAGTTTGCCATTTCTCTCTTGAATCGCAGAACACTGAAAACGCTTCATTTAGTTTCTCTTGCTGCCGTAAATAAATCTTATTGCTTTTTTTGAAGAGACTCAGGTTTTTTTTACATCACTCCCATGATAGGGTGACCAAACAGGGCATGTATGCTCTAGAATTGATCTTATTAGGCATTTTTATATGCGGTAAGCTTGTGCTTTGGAGCAAATTAGGTCGATATGTCTGTGCATTAGGTGTGAATGTTACTCCCAAAGACTGAAATCTCTTTACTTGTGATAAGTTTTTTGAGCTGTTTTTATAAGTGTATTTAAATGGTTTTTTTTGGTCGTAAGTGTCATGACAACGATTTTCTTGAAATTAAATTTGCCATTTCTCACTTGAATCGCAGAACACTGAAAACGCTTCATTTAGTTTCTCTCCTGCCGTAAATAAATGTTATTGCTTTTCTTTGAAGAGACTCAGGTTTTTTTTACATCACGCACATGATAGGGTGACCAAAGAGTGCATGTATGCTCAAGAATTGGTCTTATTAGGCATATTTATATGCGGTAAGCTTGTGCTTTGGAGCAAATTAGGTCGATATGCCTGTGCATTAGGTGTGAATATGAAGACTGAAATCTCTTTACTTGTGATAAGTTGTTTGATCTGTTTTTATAAGTGTATTTAAATGGTTCTTTTTTGGTCGTAAGTTTCATGACAACGATTTTCTTGAAATTAAATTTGCCATTTCTCACTTCAATCGCAGAACACTGAAAACGCTTCATTTAGTTTCTCTTGCTGCTGTAAATAAACCTTATTGCTTTTCTTTGAAGAGACTCAGGTTTTTTTGCATCACGTACATGATAGGGTGACCAAACAGCGCATGTATGCTCAAGAATTGGTCTTATTAGGCATTTTTATATGCGGTAAGCTTGTGCTTTGGAGCAAATTAGGTCGATATGCCTGTGCATTAGGTGTGAATGTGAAGACTGAAATCTCTACTTGTGATAAGTTGTTTGATGTCTTTTTATAAGTGTATTTAAATGGTTCTTTTTTGGTCGTAAGTGTCATCACAACGATTTTCTTGAAATTAAATTTGCCATTTATCACTTCAATCGCAGAACACTGAAAACGCTTCATTTAGTTTCTCTTGCTGCCGTAAATAAATCTTATTGCTTTTTTTGAAGAGACTCAGGTTTTTTTACATCACTCACATGATAGGGTGACCAAACAGGGCATGTATGCTCTAGAATTGATCTTATTAGGCATTTTTATATGCGGTAAGCTTGTGCTTTGGAGCAAATTAGGTCGATATGTCTGTGCATTAGGTGTGAATGTTACTCCCAAAGACTGAACTCTCTTTACTTGTGATAAGTTGTTTGAGCTGTTTTTATAAGTGTATTGAAATGGTTTTTTTTGGTCGTAAGTGTCATGACAACGATTTTCTTGAAATTAAATTTGCCATTTCTCACTTGAATCGCAGAACACTGAAAACGCTTCATTTAGTTTCTCTCCTGCCGTAAATAAATGTTATTGCTTTTCTTTGAAGAGACTCAGGTTTTTTTTTACATCACGCACATGATAGGGTGACCAAACAGTGCATGTATGCTCAAGAATTGGTCTTATTAGGCATATTTATATGCGGTAAGCTTGTGCTTTGGAGCAAATTAGGTCGATATGCCTGTGCATTAGGTGTGAATGTGAAGACTGAAATCTCTTTACTTGTGATAAGTTGTTTGATCTGTTTTTATAAGTGTATTTAAATGATTCTTTTTTGGTCGTAAGTTTCATGACAACGATTTTCTTGAAATTAAATTTGCCATTTCTCACTTCAATCGCAGAACACTGAAAACGCTTCATTTAGTTTCTCTTGCTGCTGTAAATAAATCTTATTGCTTTTCTTTGAAGAGACTCAGGTTTTTTTGCATCACGTACATGATAGGGTGACCAAACAGCGCATGTATGCTCAAGAATTGGTCTTATTAGGCATTTTTATATGCGGTAAGCTTGTGCTTTGGAGCAAATTAGGTCGATATGCTGTGCATTAGGTGTGAATGTGAAGACTGAAATCTCTACTTGTGATAAGTTGTTTGATGTCTTTTTATAAGTGTATTTAAATGGTTCTTTTTTGGTCGTAAGTGTCATGACAACGATTTTCTTGAAATTACATTTGCCATTTCTCACTTCGATCGCAAAACACTGAAAACGCTTCATTTAGTTTCTCTTGCTGCCGTAAATGCATCTTATTGCTTTTCCTTGAAGAGACACAGGTTTTTTTACATCACGCATATGAAAGGGTGACCAAACAGCGCATGCATGATCAAGAATTGATCTTATTAGGCATTTTTATATGCGGTAAGCTTGTGCTTTTGAGCAAATTAGGTCGATATGCCTGTGGATTAGGTGTGAATGTTACTCCCAGATACTGAAATCTCTTTACTTGTGATAAGCTGTTTGATCTGTTTTTATAAGTGTATTTAAATGGTTATTTTTTGGTCGTAAGTGTCATGACAACGATTTTCTTGAAATTAAATTTGCCATTTATCACTTCAATCGCAGAACACTGAAAACGCTTCATTTAGTTTCTCTTGCTGCCGTAAATAAATTTTATTGCTTTTCTTTGAAGAGACTCAGGTTTTTTTACATCACGCACATGATAGGGTGACCAAACAGCGCATGTATGATCAAGAATTGGTCTTATTAGGCATTTTTATATGCGATAAGCTCGTGCTTTTGAGCAAATTAGGTCGATATGCCTGTGGATTAGGTGTGAATGTTACTCCCAGATACTGAAATCTCTTTACTTGTGATAAGTTGTTTGATCTGTTTTTATAAGTGTATTTAAATGGTTCGTTTTTGGTCGTAAGTGTCATGACAACGATTTTCTTGAAATTAAATTTGCCATTTCTCTCTTGAATCGCAGAACACTGAAAACGCTTCATTTAGTTTCTCTTGCTGCCGTAAATAAATTTTATTGCTTTTCTTTGAAGAGACTCAGGTTTTTTTACATCACGCACATGATAGGGTGACCAAACAGCGCATGTATGATCAAGAATTGGTCTTATTAGGCATTTTTATATGCGGTAAGCTTGTGCTTTTGAGCAAATTAGGTCGATATGCCTGTGGATTAGGTGTGAATGTTACTCCCAGATACTGAAATCTCTTTACTTGTGATAAGTTGTTTGATCGGTTTTTATAAGTGTATTTAAATGGTTCGTTTTTGGTCGTAAGTGTCATGACAACGATTTTCTTGAAATTAAATTTGCCATTTCTCTCTTGAATCCCAGAACACTGAAAACGCTTCATTTAGTTTCTCTTGCTGCCGCAAATAAATCTTATTGCTTTTTTTGAAGAGACTCAGGTTTTTTTTACATCACTCCCATGATAGGGTGACCAAACAGGGCATGTATGCTCTAGAATTGATCTTATTAGGCATTTTTATATGCGGTAAGCTTGTGCTTTGGAGCAAATTAGGTCGATATGTCTGTGCATTAGGTGTGAATGTTACTCCCAAAGACTGAAATCTCTTTACTTGTGATAAGTTGTTTGATCTGTTTTTATAAGTGTATTTAAATGGTTCTTTTTTGGTCGTAAGTTTCATGACAACGATTTTCTTGAAATTAAATTTGCCATTTCTCACTTCAATCGCAGAACACTGAAAACGCTTCATTTAGTTTCTCTTGCTGCTGTAAATAAATCTTATTGCTTTTCTTTGAAGAGACTCAGGTTTTTTTGCATCACGTACATGATAGGGTGACCAAACAGCGCATGTATGCTCAAGAATTGGTCTTATTAGGCATTTTTATATGCGGTAAGCTTGTGCTTTGGAGCAAATTAGGTCGATATGCCTGTGCATTAGGTGTGAATGTGAAGACTGAAATCTCTACTTGTGATAAGTTGTTTGATGTCTTTTTATAAGTGTATTTAAATGGTTCTTTTTTGGTCGTAAGTGTCATGACAACGATTTTCTTGAAATTAAATTTGCCATTTCTCACTTCGATCGCAAAACACTGAAAACGCTTCATTTAGTTTCTCTTGCTGCCGTAAATACATCTTATTGCTTTTCTTTGAAGAGACACAGGTTTTTTTACATCACGCATATGAAAGGGTGACCAAACAGCGCATGCATGCTCAAGAATTGATTTTATTAGGCATTTATATATGCGGTAAGCTTGTGCTTTGGAGCAAATTAGGTCGATATGCCTGTGCATTAGGTGTGAATGTGAAGACTGAAATCTCTTTACTTGTGATAAGTTGTTTGATCTGTTTTTATAAGTGTATTTAAATGGTTCTTTTTTGGTCGTAAGTGTCATGACAACGATTTTCTTGAAATTAAATTTGCCATTTCTCACTTCAATCGCAGAACACTGAAAACGCTTCATTTAGTTTCTCTTGCTGCCGTAAATAAATCTTATTGCTTTTCTTTGAAGAGACTCCGGTTTTTTTACATCACGCACATGATAGGGTGACCAAACAGCGCATGTATGCTCAAGAATTGGTCTTATTAGGCATTTTTATATGCGGTAAGCTTGTGCTTTGGAGCAAACTAGGTCGATATGCCTGTGCATTAGGTTTGAATGTGAAGACTGAAATCTCCTTACTTGTGATAAGTTGTTTGATCTGTTCTTATAAGTGTATTTAAATGGTTCTTTTTTGGTCGTAAGTGTCATGACAACGATTTTCTTGAAATTAAATTTGCCATTTCTCACTTGAATCGCAGAACACTGAAAACGCTTCATTTAGTTTCTCTTGCTGCCGTAAATACATCTTATTGCTTTTCCTTGAAGAGACACAGGTTTTTTTACATCACGCATATGAAAGGGTGACCAAACAGCGCATGCATGATCAAGAATTGGTCTTATTAGGCATTTTTATATGCGGTAAGCTGGTGCTTTTGAGCAAATTAGGTCGATATGCCTGTGGATTAGGTGTGAATGTTACTCCCAGATACTGAAATCTCTTTACTTGTGATAAGTTGTTTGATCTGTTTTTATAAGTGTATTTAAATGGTTATTTTTTGGTCGTAAGTGTCATGACAACGATTTTCTTGAAATTAAATTTGCCATTTATCACTTCAATCGCAGAACACTGAAAACGCTTCATTTAGTTTCTCTTGCTGCCGTAAATAAATTTTATTGCTTTTCTTTGAAGAGACTCAGGTTTTTGTTACATCACGCACATGATAGGGTGACCAAACAGCGCATGTATGATCAAGAATTGGTCTTATTAGGCATTTTTATATGCGGTAAGCTGGTGCTTTTGAGCAAATTAGGTCGATATGCCTGTGGATTAGGTGTGAATGTTACTCCCAGATACGGAAATCTCTTTACATGTGATAAGTTGTTTGATCTGTTTTTATAAGTGTATTTAAATGGTTCGTTTTTGGTCGTAAGTGTCATGACAACGATTTTCTTGAAATTAAATTTGCCATTTCTCTCTTGAATCGCAGAACACTGAAAACGCTTCATTTAGTTTCTCTTGCTGCCGTAAATAAATTTTATTGCTTTTCTTTGAAGAGACTCAGGTTTTTTTACATCACGCACATGATAGGGTGACCAAACAGCGCATGTATGATCAAGAATTGGTCTTATTAGGCATTTTTATATGCGGTAAGCTTGTGCTTTTGAGCAAATTAGGTCGATATGCCTGTGGATTAGGTGTGAATGTTACTCCCAGATACTGAAATCTCTTTACTTGTGATAAGTTGTTTGATCTGTTTTTATAAGTGTATTTAAATGGTTCGTTTTTGGTCGTAAGTGTCATGACAACGATTTTCTTGAAATTAAGTTTGCCATTTCTCTCTTGAATCGCAGAACACTGAAAACGCTTCATTTAGTTTCTCTTGCTGCCGTAAATAAATCTTATTGCTTTTTTTGAAGAGACTCAGGTTTTTTTTACATCACTCCCATGATAGGGTGACCAAACAGGGCATGTATGCTCTAGAATTGATCTTATTAGGCATTTTTATATGCGGTAAGCTTGTGCTTTGGAGCAAATTAGGTCGATATGTCTGTGCATTAGGTGTGAATGTTACTCCCAAAGACTGAAATCTCTTTACTTGTGATAAGTTTTTTGAGCTGTTTTTATAAGTGTATTTAAATGGTTTTTTTTGGTCGTAAGTGTCATGACAACGATTTTCTTGAAATTAAATTTGCCATTTCTCACTTGAATCGCAGAACACTGAAAACGCTTCATTTAGTTTCTCTCCTGCCGTAAATAAATGTTATTGCTTTTCTTTGAAGAGACTCAGGTTTTTTTTACATCACGCACATGATAGGGTGACCAAAGAGTGCATGTATGCTCAAGAATTGGTCTTATTAGGCATATTTATATGCGGTAAGCTTGTGCTTTGGAGCAAATTAGGTCGATATGCCTGTGCATTAGGTGTGAATATGAAGACTGAAATCTCTTTACTTGTGATAAGTTGTTTGATCTGTTTTTATAAGTGTATTTAAATGGTTCTTTTTTGGTCGTAAGTTTCATGACAACGATTTTCTTGAAATTAAATTTGCCATTTCTCACTTCAATCGCAGAACACTGAAAACGCTTCATTTAGTTTCTCTTGCTGCTGTAAATAAACCTTATTGCTTTTCTTTGAAGAGACTCAGGTTTTTTTGCATCACGTACATGATAGGGTGACCAAACAGCGCATGTATGCTCAAGAATTGGTCTTATTAGGCATTTTTATATGCGGTAAGCTTGTGCTTTGGAGCAAATTAGGTCGATATGCCTGTGCATTAGGTGTGAATGTGAAGACTGAAATCTCTACTTGTGATAAGTTGTTTGATGTCTTTTTATAAGTGTATTTAAATGGTTCTTTTTTGGTCGTAAGTGTCATCACAACGATTTTCTTGAAATTAAATTTGCCATTTATCACTTCAATCGCAGAACACTGAAAACGCTTCATTTAGTTTCTCTTGCTGCCGTAAATAAATCTTATTGCTTTTTTTGAAGAGACTCAGGTTTTTTTACATCACTCACATGATAGGGTGACCAAACAGGGCATGTATGCTCTAGAATTGATCTTATTAGGCATTTTTATATGCGGTAAGCTTGTGCTTTGGAGCAAATTAGGTCGATATGTCTGTGCATTAGGTGTGAATGTTACTCCCAAAGACTGAACTCTCTTTACTTGTGATAAGTTGTTTGAGCTGTTTTTATAAGTGTATTGAAATGGTTTTTTTTGGTCGTAAGTGTCATGACAACGATTTTCTTGAAATTAAATTTGCCATTTCTCACTTGAATCGCTGAACACTGAAAACGCTTCATTTAGTTTCTGTTCCTGCCGTAAATAAATCTTATTGCTTTTCTTTGAAGAGACTCAGGTTTTTTTTACATCACGCACATGATAGGGTGACCAAACAGTGCATGTATGCTCAAGAATTTGTCTTATTAGGCATATTTATATGCGGTAAGCTTGTGCTTTGGAGCAAATTAGGTCGATATGCTGTGCATTAGGTGTGAATGTGAAGACTGAAATCTCTACTTGTGATAAGTTGTTTGATGTCTTTTTATAAGTGTATTTAAATGGTTCTTTTTTGGTCGTAAGTGTCATGACAACGATTTTCTTGAAATTACATTTGCCATTTCTCACTTCGATCGCAAAACACTGAAAACGCTTCATTTAGTTTCTCTTGCTGCCGTAAATGCATCTTATTGCTTTTCCTTGAAGAGACACAGGTTTTTTTACATCACGCATATGAAAGGGTGACCAAACAGCGCATGCATGATCAAGAATTGATCTTATTAGGCATTTTTATATGCGGTAAGCTTGTGCTTTTGAGCAAATTAGGTCGATATGCCTGTGGATTAGGTGTGAATGTTACTCCCAGATACTGAAATCTCTTTACTTGTGATAAGCTGTTTGATCTGTTTTTATAAGTGTATTTAAATGGTTATTTTTTGGTCGTAAGTGTCATGACAACGATTTTCTTGAAATTAAATTTGCCATTTATCACTTCAATCGCAGAACACTGAAAACGCTTCATTTAGTTTCTCTTGCTGCCGTAAATAAATTTTATTGCTTTTCTTTGAAGAGACTCAGGTTTTTTTACATCACGCACATGATAGGGTGACCAAACAGCGCATGTATGATCAAGAATTGGTCTTATTAGGCATTTTTATATGCGATAAGCTCGTGCTTTTGAGCAAATTAGGTCGATATGCCTGTGGATTAGGTGTGAATGTTACTCCCAGATACTGAAATCTCTTTACTTGTGATAAGTTGTTTGATCTGTTTTTATAAGTGTATTTAAATGGTTCGTTTTTGGTCGTAAGTGTCATGACAACGATTTTCTTGAAATTAAATTTGCCATTTCTCTCTTGAATCGCAGAACACTGAAAACGCTTCATTTAGTTTCTCTTGCTGCCGTAAATAAATTTTATTGCTTTTCTTTGAAGAGACTCAGGTTTTTTTACATCACGCACATGATAGGGTGACCAAACAGCGCATGTATGATCAAGAATTGGTCTTATTAGGCATTTTTATATGCGGTAAGCTTGTGCTTTTGAGCAAATTAGGTCGATATGCCTGTGGATTAGGTGTGAATGTTACTCCCAGATACTGAAATCTCTTTACTTGTGATAAGTTGTTTGATCGGTTTTTATAAGTGTATTTAAATGGTTCGTTTTTGGTCGTAAGTGTCATGACAACGATTTTCTTGAAATTAAATTTGCCATTTCTCTCTTGAATCCCAGAACACTGAAAACGCTTCATTTAGTTTCTCTTGCTGCCGTAAATAAATCTTATTGCTTTTTTTGAAGAGACTCAGGTTTTTTTTACATCACTCCCATGATAGGGTGACCAAACAGGGCATGTATGCTCAAGAATTGGTCTTATTAGGCATATTTATATGCGGTAAGCTTGTGCTTTGGAGCAAATTAGGTCGATATGCCTGTGCATTAGGTGTGAATGTGAAGACTGAAATCTCTTTACTTGTGATAAGTTGTTTGATCTGTTTTTATAAGTGTATTTAAATGATTCTTTTTTGGTCGTAAGTTTCATGACAACGATTTTCTTGAAATTAAATTTGCCATTTCTCACTTCAATCGCAGAACACTGAAAACGCTTCATTTAGTTTCTCTTGCTGCTGTAAATAAATCTTATTGCTTTTCTTTGAAGAGACTCAGGTTTTTTTGCATCACGTACATGATAGGGTGACCAAACAGCGCATGTATGCTCAAGAATTGGTCTTATTAGGCATTTTTATATGCGGTAAGCTTGTGCTTTGGAGCAAATTAGGTCGATATGCTGTGCATTAGGTGTGAATGTGAAGACTGAAATCTCTACTTGTGATAAGTTGTTTGATGTCTTTTTATAAGTGTATTTAAATGGTTCTTTTTTGGTCGTAAGTGTCATGACAACGATTTTCTTGAAATTACATTTGCCATTTCTCACTTCGATCGCAAAACACTGAAAACGCTTCATTTAGTTTCTCTTGCTGCCGTAAATGCATCTTATTGCTTTTCCTTGAAGAGACACAGGTTTTTTTACATCACGCATATGAAAGGGTGACCAAACAGCGCATGCATGATCAAGAATTGATCTTATTAGGCATTTTTATATGCGGTAAGCTTGTGCTTTTGAGCAAATTAGGTCGATATGCCTGTGGATTAGGTGTGAATGTTACTCCCAGATACTGAAATCTCTTTACTTGTGATAAGCTGTTTGATCTGTTTTTATAAGTGTATTTAAATGGTTATTTTTTGGTCGTAAGTGTCATGACAACGATTTTCTTGAAATTAAATTTGCCATTTATCACTTCAATCGCAGAACACTGAAAACGCTTCATTTAGTTTCTCTTGCTGCCGTAAATAAATTTTATTGCTTTTCTTTGAAGAGACTCAGGTTTTTTTACATCACGCACATGATAGGGTGACCAAACAGCGCATGTATGATCAAGAATTGGTCTTATTAGGCATTTTTATATGCGATAAGCTCGTGCTTTTGAGCAAATTAGGTCGATATGCCTGTGGATTAGGTGTGAATGTTACTCCCAGATACTGAAATCTCTTTACTTGTGATAAGTTGTTTGATCTGTTTTTATAAGTGTATTTAAATGGTTCGTTTTTGGTCGTAAGTGTCATGACAACGATTTTCTTGAAATTAAATTTGCCATTTCTCTCTTGAATCGCAGAACACTGAAAACGCTTCATTTAGTTTCTCTTGCTGCCGTAAATAAATTTTATTGCTTTTCTTTGAAGAGACTCAGGTTTTTTTACATCACGCACATGATAGGGTGACCAAACAGCGCATGTATGATCAAGAATTGGTCTTATTAGGCATTTTTATATGCGGTAAGCTTGTGCTTTTGAGCAAATTAGGTCGATATGCCTGTGGATTAGGTGTGAATGTTACTCCCAGATACTGAAATCTCTTTACTTGTGATAAGTTGTTTGATCGGTTTTTATAAGTGTATTTAAATGGTTCGTTTTTGGTCGTAAGTGTCATGACAACGATTTTCTTGAAATTAAATTTGCCATTTCTCTCTTGAATCCCAGAACACTGAAAACGCTTCATTTAGTTTCTCTTGCTGCCGTAAATAAATCTTATTGCTTTTTTTGAAGAGACTCAGGTTTTTTTTACATCACTCCCATGATAGGGTGACCAAACAGGGCATGTATGCTCAAGAATTGGTCTTATTAGGCATATTTATATGCGGTAAGCTTGTGCTTTGGAGCAAATTAGGTCGATATGCCTGTGCATTAGGTGTGAATGTGAAGACTGAAATCTCTTTACTTGTGATAAGTTGTTTGATCTGTTTTTATAAGTGTATTTAAATGATTCTTTTTTGGTCGTAAGTTTCATGACAACGATTTTCTTGAAATTAAATTTGCCATTTCTCACTTCAATCGCAGAACACTGAAAACGCTTCATTTAGTTTCTCTTGCTGCTGTAAATAAATCTTATTGCTTTTCTTTGAAGAGACTCAGGTTTTTTTGCATCACGTACATGATAGGGTGACCAAACAGCGCATGTATGCTCAAGAATTGGTCTTATTAGGCATTTTTATATGCGGTAAGCTTGTGCTTTGGAGCAAATTAGGTCGATATGCTGTGCATTAGGTGTGAATGTGAAGACTGAAATCTCTACTTGTGATAAGTTGTTTGATGTCTTTTTATAAGTGTATTTAAATGGTTCTTTTTTGGTCGTAAGTGTCATGACAACGATTTTCTTGAAATTACATTTGCCATTTCTCACTTCGATCGCAAAACACTGAAAACGCTTCATTTAGTTTCTCTTGCTGCTGTAAATAAACCTTATTGCTTTTCTTTGAAGAGACTCAGGTTTTTTTGCATCACGTACATGATAGGGTGACCAAACAGCGCATGTATGCTCAAGAATTGGTCTTATTAGGCATTTTTATATGCGGTAAGCTTGTGCTTTGGAGCAAATTAGGTCGATATGCCTGTGCATTAGGTGTGAATGTGAAGACTGAAATCTCTACTTGTGATAAGTTGTTTGATGTCTTTTTATAAGTGTATTTAAATGGTTCTTTTTTGGTCGTAAGTGTCATCACAACGATTTTCTTGAAATTAAATTTGCCATTTATCACTTCAATCGCAGAACACTGAAAACGCTTCATTTAGTTTCTCTTGCTGCCGTAAATAAATCTTATTGCTTTTTTTGAAGAGACTCAGGTTTTTTTACATCACTCACATGATAGGGTGACCAAACAGGGCATGTATGCTCTAGAATTGATCTTATTAGGCATTTTTATATGCGGTAAGCTTGTGCTTTGGAGCAAATTAGGTCGATATGTCTGTGCATTAGGTGTGAATGTTACTCCCAAAGACTGAACTCTCTTTACTTGTGATAAGTTGTTTGAGCTGTTTTTATAAGTGTATTGAAATGGTTTTTTTTTGGTCGTAAGTGTCATGACAACGATTTTCTTGAAATTAAATTTGCCATTTCTCACTTGAATCGCAGAACACTGAAAACGCTTCATTTAGTTTCTCTCCTGCCGTAAATAAATGTTATTGCTTTTCTTTGAAGAGACTCAGGTTTTTTTTTACATCACGCACATGATAGGGTGACCAAACAGTGCATGTATGCTCAAGAATTGGTCTTATTAGGCATATTTATATGCGGTAAGCTTGTGCTTTGGAGCAAATTAGGTCGATATGCCTGTGCATTAGGTGTGAATGTGAAGACTGAAATCTCTTTACTTGTGATAAGTTGTTTGATCTGTTTTTATAAGTGTATTTAAATGATTCTTTTTTGGTCGTAAGTTTCATGACAACGATTTTCTTGAAATTAAATTTGCCATTTCTCACTTCAATCGCAGAACACTGAAAACGCTTCATTTAGTTTCTCTTGCTGCTGTAAATAAATCTTATTGCTTTTCTTTGAAGAGACTCAGGTTTTTTTGCATCACGTACATGATAGGGTGACCAAACAGCGGATGTATGCGCAAGAATTGGTCTTATTAGGCATTTTTATATGCGGTAAGCTTGTGCTTTGGAGCAAATTAGGTCGATATGCTGTGCATTAGGTGTGAATGTGAAGACTGAAATCTCTACTTGTGATAAGTTGTTTGATGTCTTTTTATAAGTGTATTTAAATGGTTCTTTTTTGGTCGTAAGTGTCATGACAACGATTTTCTTGAAATTACATTTGCCATTTCTCACTTCGATCGCAAAACACTGAAAACGCTTCATTTAGTTTCTCTTGCTGCCGTAAATGCATCTTATTGCTTTTCCTTGAAGAGACACAGGTTTTTTTACATCACGCATATGAAAGGGTGACCAAACAGCGCATGCATGATCAAGAATTGATCTTATTAGGCATTTTTATATGCGGTAAGCTTGTGCTTTTGAGCAAATTAGGTCGATATGCCTGTGGATTAGGTGTGAATGTTACTCCCAGATACTGAAATCTCTTTACTTGTGATAAGCTGTTTGATCTGTTTTTATAAGTGTATTTAAATGGTTATTTTTTGGTCGTAAGTGTCATGACAACGATTTTCTTGAAATTAAATTTGCCATTTATCACTTCAATCGCAGAACACTGAAAACGCTTCATTTAGTTTCTCTTGCTGCCGTAAATAAATTTTATTGCTTTTCTTTGAAGAGACTCAGGTTTTTTTACATCACGCACATGATAGGGTGACCAAACAGCGCATGTATGATCAAGAATTGGTCTTATTAGGCATTTTTATATGCGATAAGCTCGTGCTTTTGAGCAAATTAGGTCGATATGCCTGTGGATTAGGTGTGAATGTTACTCCCAGATACTGAAATCTCTTTACTTGTGATAAGTTGTTTGATCTGTTTTTATAAGTGTATTTAAATGGTTCGTTTTTGGTCGTAAGTGTCATGACAACGATTTTCTTGAAATTAAATTTGCCATTTCTCTCTTGAATCGCAGAACACTGAAAACGCTTCATTTAGTTTCTCTTGCTGCCGTAAATAAATTTTATTGCTTTTCTTTGAAGAGACTCAGGTTTTTTTACATCACGCACATGATAGGGTGACCAAACAGCGCATGTATGATCAAGAATTGGTCTTATTAGGCATTTTTATATGCGGTAAGCTTGTGCTTTTGAGCAAATTAGGTCGATATGCCTGTGGATTAGGTGTGAATGTTACTCCCAGATACTGAAATCTCTTTACTTGTGATAAGTTGTTTGATCGGTTTTTATAAGTGTATTTAAATGGTTCGTTTTTGGTCGTAAGTGTCATGACAACGATTTTCTTGAAATTAAATTTGCCATTTCTCTCTTGAATCCCAGAACACTGAAAACGCTTCATTTAGTTTCTCTTGCTGCCGTAAATAAATCTTATTGCTTTTTTTGAAGAGACTCAGGTTTTTTTTACATCACTCCCATGATAGGGTGACCAAACAGGGCATGTATGCTCTAGAATTGATCTTATTAGGCATTTTTATATGCGGTAAGCTTGTGCTTTGGAGCAAATTAGGTCGATATGTCTGTGCATTAGGTGTGAATGTTACTCCCAAAGACTGAAATCTCTTTACTTGTGATAAGTTGTTTGATCTGTTTTTATAAGTGTATTTAAATGGTTCTTTTTTGGTCGTAAGTTTCATGACAACGATTTTCTTGAAATTAAATTTGCCATTTCTCACTTCAATCGCAGAACACTGAAAACGCTTCATTTAGTTTCTCTTGCTGCTGTAAATAAATCTTATTGCTTTTCTTTGAAGAGACTCAGGTTTTTTTGCATCACGTACATGATAGGGTGACCAAACAGCGCATGTATGCTCAAGAATTGGTCTTATTAGGCATTTTTATATGCGGTAAGCTTGTGCTTTGGAGCAAATTAGGTCGATATGCCTGTGCATTAGGTGTGAATGTGAAGACTGAAATCTCTACTTGTGATAAGTTGTTTGATGTCTTTTTATAAGTGTATTTAAATGGTTCTTTTTTGGTCGTAAGTGTCATGACAACGATTTTCTTGAAATTAAATTTGCCATTTCTCACTTCGATCGCAAAACACTGAAAACGCTTCATTTAGTTTCTCTTGCTGCCGTAAATACATCTTATTGCTTTTCTTTGAAGAGACACAGGTTTTTTTACATCACGCATATGAAAGGGTGACCAAACAGCGCATGCATGCTCAAGAATTGATTTTATTAGGCATTTATATATGCGGTAAGCTTGTGCTTTGGAGCAAATTAGGTCGATATGCCTGTGCATTAGGTGTGAATGTGAAGACTGAAATCTCTTTACTTGTGATAAGTTGTTTGATCTGTTTTTATAAGTGTATTTAAATGGTTCTTTTTTGGTCGTAAGTGTCATGACAACGATTTTCTTGAAATTAAATTTGCCATTTCTCACTTCAATCGCAGAACACTGAAAACGCTTCATTTAGTTTCTCTTGCTGCCGTAAATAAATCTTATTGCTTTTCTTTGAAGAGACTCCGGTTTTTTTACATCACGCACATGATAGGGTGACCAAACAGCGCATGTATGCTCAAGAATTGGTCTTATTAGGCATTTTTATATGCGGTAAGCTTGTGCTTTGGAGCAAACTAGGTCGATATGCCTGTGCATTAGGTTTGAATGTGAAGACTGAAATCTCTTTACTTGTGATAAGTTGTTTGATCTGTTCTTATAAGTGTATTTAAATGGTTCTTTTTTGGTCGTAAGTGTCATGACAACGATTTTCTTGAAATTAAATTTGCCATTTCTCACTTGAATCGCAGAACACTGAAAACGCTTCATTTAGTTTCTCTTGCTGCCGTAAATACATCTTATTGCTTTTCCTTGAAGAGACACAGGTTTTTTTACATCACGCATATGAAAGGGTGACCAAACAGCGCATGCATGATCAAGAATTGATCTTATTAGGCATTTTTATATGCGGTAAGCTTGTGCTTTTGAGCAAATTAGGTCGATATGCCTGTGGATTAGGTGTGAATGTTACTCCCAGATACTGAAATCTCTTTACTTGTGATAAGCTGTTTGATCTGTTTTTATAAGTGTATTTAAATGGTTATTTTTTGGTCGTAAGTGTCATGACAACGATTTTCTTGAAATTAAATTTGCCATTTATCACTTCAATCGCAGAACACTGAAAACGCTTCATTTAGTTTCTCTTGCTGCCGTAAATAAATTTTATTGCTTTTCTTTGAAGAGACTCAGGTTTTTTTACATCACGCACATGATAGGGTGACCAAACAGCGCATGTATGATCAAGAATTGGTCTTATTAGGCATTTTTATATGCGATAAGCTTGTGCTTTTGAGCAAATTAGGTCGATATGCCTGTGGATTAGGTGTGAATGTTACTCCCAGATACTGAAATCTCTTTACTTGTGATAAGTTGTTTGATCTGTTTTTATAAGTGTATTTAAATGGTTCGTTTTTGGTCGTAAGTGTCATGACAACGATTTTCTTGAAATTAAATTTGCCATTTCTCTCTTGAATCGCAGAACACTGAAAACGCTTCATTTAGTTTCTCTTGCTGCCGTAAATAAATTTTATTGCTTTTCTTTGAAGAGACTCAGGTTTTTTTACATCACGCACATGATAGGGTGACCAAACAGCGCATGTATGATCAAGAATTGGTCTTATTAGGCATTTTTATATGCGGTAAGCTTGTGCTTTTGAGCAAATTAGGTCGATATGCCTGTGGATTAGGTGTGAATGTTACTCCCAGATACTGAAATCTCTTTACTTGTGATAAGTTGTTTGATCGGTTTTTATAAGTGTATTTAAATGGTTCGTTTTTGGTCGTAAGTGTCATGACAACGATTTTCTTGAAATTAAATTTGCCATTTCTCTCTTGAATCCCAGAACACTGAAAACGCTTCATTTAGTTTCTCTTGCTGCCGTAAATAAATCTTATTGCTTTTTTTGAAGAGACTCAGGTTTTTTTTACATCACTCCCATGATAGGGTGACCAAACAGGGCATGTATGCTCTAGAATTCATCTTATTAGGCATTTTTATATGCGGTAAGCTTGTGCTTTGGAGCAAATTAGGTCGATATGTCTGTGCATTAGGTGTGAATGTTACTCCCAAAGACTGAAATCTCTTTACTTGTGATAAGTTGTTTGATCTGTTTTTATAAGTGTATTTAAATGGTTCTTTTTTGGTCGTAAGTTTCATGACAACGATTTTCTTGAAATTAAATTTGCCATTTCTCACTTCAATCGCAGAACACTGAAAACGCTTCATTTAGTTTCTCTTGCTGCTGTAAATAAAGCTTATTGCTTTTCTTTGAAGAGACTCAGGTTTTTTTGCATCACGTACATGATAGGGTGACCAAACAGCGCATGTATGCTCAAGAATTGGTCTTATTAGGCATTTTTATATGCGGTAAGCTTGTGCTTTGGAGCAAATTAGGTCGATATGCCTGTGCATTAGGTGTGAATGTGAAGACTGAAATCTCTACTTGTGATAAGTTGTTTGATGTCTTTTTATAAGTGTATTTAAATGGTTCTTTTTTGGTCGTAAGTGTCATGACAACGATTTTCTTGAAATTAAATTTGCCATTTCTCACTTCGATCGCAAAACACTGAAAACGCTTCATTTAGTTTCTCTTGCTGCCGTAAATACATCTTATTGCTTTTCTTTGAAGAGACACAGGTTTTTTTACATCACGCATATGAAAGGGTGACCAAACAGCGCATGCATGCTCAAGAATTGATTTTATTAGGCATTTATATATGCGGTAAGCTTGTGCTTTGGAGCAAATTAGGTCGATATGCCTGTGCATTAGGTGTGAATGTGAAGACTGAAATCTCTTTACTTGTGATAAGTTGTTTGATCTGTTTTTATAAGTGTATTTAAATGGTTCTTTTTTGGTCGTAAGTGTCATGACAACGATTTTCTTGAAATTAAATTTGCCATTTCTCACTTCAATCGCAGAACACTGAAAACGCTTCATTTAGTTTCTCTTGCTGCCGTAAATAAATCTTATTGCTTTTCTTTGAAGAGACTCCGGTTTTTTTACATCACGCACATGATAGGGTGACCAAACAGCGCATGTATGCTCAAGAATTGGTCTTATTAGGCATTTTTATATGCGGTAAGCTTGTGCTTTGGAGCAAACTAGGTCGATATGCCTGTGCATTAGGTTTGAATGTGAAGACTGAAATCTCTTTACTTGTGATAAGTTGTTTGATCTGTTCTTATAAGTGTATTTAAATGGTTCTTTTTTGGTCGTAAGTGTCATGACAACGATTTTCTTGAAATTAAATTTGCCATTTCTCACTTGAATCGCAGAACACTGAAAACGCTTCATTTAGTTTCTCTTGCTGCCGTAAATACATCTTATTGCTTTTCCTTGAAGAGACACAGGTTTTTTTACATCACGCATATGAAAGGGTGACCAAACAGCGCATGCATGATCAAGAATTGATCTTATTAGGCATTTTTATATGCGGTAAGCTTGTGCTTTTGAGCAAATTAGGTCGATATGCCTGTGGATTAGGTGTGAATGTTACTCCCAGATACTGAAATCTCTTTACTTGTGATAAGCTGTTTGATCTGTTTTTATAAGTGTATTTAAATGGTTATTTTTTGGTCGTAAGTGTCATGACAACGATTTTCTTGAAATTAAATTTGCCATTTATCACTTCAATCGCAGAACACTGAAAACGCTTCATTTAGTTTCTCTTGCTGCCGTAAATAAATTTTATTGCTTTTCGTTGAAGAGACTCAGGTTTTTTTACATCACGCACATGATAGGGTGACCAAACAGCGCATGTATGATCAAGAATTGGTCTTATTAGGCATTTTTATATGCGATAAGCTTGTGCTTTTGAGCAAATTAGGTCGATATGCCTGTGGATTAGGTGTGAATGTTACTCCCAGATACTGAAATCTCTTTACTTGTGATAAGTTGTTTGATCTGTTTTTATAAGTGTATTTAAATGGTTCGTTTTTGGTCGTAAGTGTCATGACAACGATTTTCTTGAAATTAAATTTGCCATTTCTCTCTTGAATCGCAGAACACTGAAAACGCTTCATTTAGTTTCTCTTGCTGCCGTAAATAAATTTTATTGCTTTTCTTTGAAGAGACTCAGGTTTTTTTACATCACGCACATGATAGGGTGACCAAACAGCGCATGTATGATCAAGAATTGGTCTTATTAGGCATTTTTATATGCGGTAAGCTTGTGCTTTTGAGCAAATTAGGTCGATATGCCTGTGGATTAGGTGTGAATGTTACTCCCAGATACTGAAATCTCTTTACTTGTGATAAGTTGTTTGATCGGTTTTTATAAGTGTATTTAAATGGTTCGTTTTTGGTCGTAAGTGTCATGACAACGATTTTCTTGAAATTAAATTTGCCATTTCTCTCTTGAATCCCAGAACACTGAAAACGCTTCATTTAGTTTCTCTTGCTGCCGTAAATAAATCTTATTGCTTTTTTTGAAGAGACTCAGGTTTTTTTTACATCACTCCCATGATAGGGTGACCAAACAGGGCATGTATGCTCTAGAATTGATCTTATTAGGCATTTTTATATGCGGTAAGCTTGTGCTTTGGAGCAAATTAGGTCGATATGTCTGTGCATTAGGTGTGAATGTTACTCCCAAAGACTGAAATCTCTTTACTTGTGATAAGTTGTTTGATCTGTTTTTATAAGTGTATTTAAATGGTTCTTTTTTGGTCGTAAGTTTCATGACAACGATTTTCTTGAAATTAAATTTGCCATTTCTCACTTCAATCGCAGAACACTGAAAACGCTTCATTTAGTTTCTCTTGCTGCTGTAAATAAATCTTATTGCTTTTCTTTGAAGAGACTCAGGTTTTTTTGCATCACGTACATGATAGGGTGACCAAACAGCGCATGTATGCTCAAGAATTGGTCTTATTAGGCATTTTTATATGCGGTAAGCTTGTGCTTTGGAGCAAATTAGGTCGATATGCCTGTGCATTAGGTGTGAATGTGAAGACTGAAATCTCTACTTGTGATAAGTTGTTTGATGTCTTTTTATAAGTGTATTTAAATGGTTCTTTTTTGGTCGTAAGTGTCATGACAACGATTTTCTTGAAATTAAATTTGCCATTTCTCACTTCGATCGCAAAACACTGAAAACGCTTCATTTAGTTTCTCTTGCTGCCGTAAATACATCTTATTGCTTTTCTTTGAAGAGACACAGGTTTTTTTACATCACGCATATGAAAGGGTGACCAAACAGCGCATGCATGCTCAAGAATTGATTTTATTAGGCATTTATATATGCGGTAAGCTTGTGCTTTGGAGCAAATTAGGTCGATATGCCTGTGCATTAGGTGTGAATGTGAAGACTGAAATCTCTTTACTTGTGATAAGTTGTTTGATCTGTTTTTATAAGTGTATTTAAATGGTTCTTTTTTGGTCGTAAGTGTCATGACAACGATTTTCTTGAAATTAAATTTGCCATTTCTCACTTCAATCGCAGAACACTGAAAACGCTTCATTTAGTTTCTCTTGCTGCCGTAAATACATCTTATTGCTTTTCCTTGAAGAGACACAGGTTTTTTTACATCACGCATATGAAAGGGTGACCAAACAGCGCATGCATGATCAAGAATTGATCTTATTAGGCATTTTTATATGCGGTAAGCTTGTGCTTTTGAGCAAATTAGGTCGATATGCCTGTGGATTAGGTGTGAATGTTACTCCCAGATACTGAAATCTCTTTACTTGTGATAAGCTGTTTGATCTGTTTTTATAAGTGTATTTAAATGGTTATTTTTTGGTCGTAAGTGTCATGACAACGATTTTCTTGAAATTAAATTTGCCATTTATCACTTCAATCGCAGAACACTGAAAACGCTTCATTTAGTTTCTCTTGCTGCCGTAAATAAATTTTATTGCTTTTCTTTGAAGAGACTCAGGTTTTTTTACATCACGCACATGATAGGGTGACCAAACAGCGCATGTATGATCAAGAATTGGTCTTATTAGGCATTTTTATATGCGATAAGCTTGTGCTTTTGAGCAAATTAGGTCGATATGCCTGTGGATTAGGTGTGAATGTTACTCCCAGATACTGAAATCTCTTTACTTGTGATAAGTCGTTTGATCTGTTTTTATAAGTGTATTTAAATGGTTCGTTTTTGGTCGTAAGTGTCATGACAACGATTTTCTTGAAATTAAATTTGCCATTTCTCTCTTGAATCGCAGAACACTGAAAACGCTTCATTTAGTTTCTCTTGCTGCCGTAAATAAATTTTATTGCTTTTCTTTGAAGAGACTCAGGTTTTTTTACATCACGCACATGATAGGGTGACCAAACAGCGCATGTATGATCAAGAATTGGTCTTATTAGGCATTTTTATATGCGGTAAGCTTGTGCTTTTGAGCAAATTAGGTCGATATGCCTGTGGATTAGGTGTGAATGTTACTCCCAGATACTGAAATCTCTTTACTTGTGATAAGTTGTTTGATCGGTTTTTATAAGTGTATTTAAATGGTTCGTTTTTGGTCGTAAGTGTCATGACAACGATTTTCTTGAAATTAAATTTGCCATTTCTCTCTTGAATCCCAGAACACTGAAAACGCTTCATTTAGTTTCTCTTGCTGCCGTAAATAAATCTTATTGCTTTTTTTGAAGAGACTCAGGTTTTTTTTACATCACTCCCATGATAGGGTGACCAAACAGGGCATGTATGCTCTAGAATTGATCTTATTAGGCATTTTTATATGCGGTAAGCTTGTGCTTTGGACCAAATTAGGTCGATATGTCTGTGCATTAGGTGTGAATGTTACTCCCAAAGACTGAAATCTCTTTACTTGTGATAAGTTGTTTGATCTGTTTTTATAAGTGTATTTAAATGGTTCTTTTTTGGTCGTAAGTTTCATGACAACGATTTTCTTGAAATTAAATTTGCCATTTCTCACTTCAATCGCAGAACACTGAAAACGCTTCATTTAGTTTCTCTTGCTGCTGTAAATAAATCTTATTGCTTTTCTTTGAAGAGACTCAGGTTTTTTTGCATCACGTACATGATAGGGTGACCAAACAGCGCATGTATGCTCAAGAATTGGTCTTATTAGGCATTTTTATATGCGGTAAGCTTGTGCTTTGGAGCAAATTAGGTCGATATGCCTGTGCATTAGGTGTGAATGTGAAGACTGAAATCTCTACTTGTGATAAGTTGTTTGATGTCTTTTTATAAGTGTATTTAAATGGTTCTTTTTTGGTCGTAAGTGTCATGACAACGATTTTCTTGAAATTAAATTTGCCATTTCTCACTTCGATCGCAAAACACTGAAAACGCTTCATTTAGTTTCTCTTGCTGCCGTAAATACATCTTATTGCTTTTCTTTGAAGAGACACAGGTTTTTTTACATCACGCATATGAAAGGGTGACCAAACAGCGCATGCATGCTCAAGAATTGATTTTATTAGGCATTTATATATGCGGTAAGCTTGTGCTTTGGAGCAAATTAGGTCGATATGCCTGTGCATTAGGTGTGAATGTGAAGACTCAAATCTCTTTACTTGTGATAAGTTGTTTGATCTGTTTTTATAAGTGTATTTAAATGGTTCTTTTTTGGTCGTAAGTGTCATGACAACGATTTTCTTGAAATTAAATTTGCCATTTCTCACTTCAATCGCAGAACACTGAAAACGCTTCATTTAGTTTCTCTTGCTGCCGTAAATACATCTTATTGCTTTTCCTTGAAGAGACACAGGTTTTTTTACATCACGCATATGAAAGGGTGACCAAACAGCGCATGCATGATCAAGAATTGATCTTATTAGGCATTTTTATATGCGGTAAGCTTGTGCTTTTGAGCAAATTAGGTCGATATGCCTGTGGATTAGGTGTGAATGTTACTCCCAGATACTGAAATCTCTTTACTTGTGATAAGCTGTTTGATCTGTTTTTATAAGTGTATTTAAATGGTTATTTTTTGGTCGTAAGTGTCATGACAACGATTTTCTTGAAATTAAATTTGCCATTTATCACTTCAATCGCAGAACACTGAAAACGCTTCATTTAGTTTCTCTTGCTGCCGTAAATAAATTTTATTGCTTTTCTTTGAAGAGACTCAGGTTTTTTTACATCACGCACATGATAGGGTGACCAAACAGCGCATGTATGATCAAGAATTGGTCTTATTAGGCATTTTTATATGCGATAAGCTTGTGCTTTTGAGCAAATTAGGTCGATATGCCTGTGGATTAGGTGTGAATGTTACTCCCAGATACTGAAATCTCTTTACTTGTGATAAGTTGTTTGATCTGTTTTTATAAGTGTATTTAAATGGTTCGTTTTTGGTCGTAAGTGTCATGACAACGATTTTCTTGAAATTAAATTTGCCATTTCTCTCTTGAATCGCAGAACACTGAAAACGCTTCATTTAGTTTCTCTTGCTGCCGTAAATAAATTTTATTGCTTTTCTTTGAAGAGACTCAGGTTTTTTTACATCACGCACATGATAGGGTGACCAAACAGCGCATGTATGATCAAGAATTGGTCTTATTAGGCATTTTTATATGCGGTAAGCTTGTGCTTTTGAGCAAATTAGGTCGATATGCCTGTGGATTAGGTGTGAATGTTACTCCCAGATACTGAAATCTCTTTACTTGTGATAAGTTGTTTGATCGGTTTTTATAAGTGTATTTAAATGGTTCGTTTTTGGTCGTAAGTGTCATGACAACGATTTTCTTGAAATTAAATTTGCCATTTCTCTCTTGAATCCCAGAACACTGAAAACGCTTCATTTAGTTTCTCTTGCTGCCGTAAATAAATCTTATTGCTTTTTTTGAAGAGACTCAGGTTTTTTTTTACATCACTCCCATGATAGGGTGACCAAACAGGGCATGTATGCTCTAGAATTGATCTTATTAGGCATTTTTATATGCGGTAAGCTTGTGCTTTGGAGCAAATTAGGTCGATATGTCTGTGCATTAGGTGTGAATGTTACTCCCAAAGACTGAAATCTCTTTACTTGTGATAAGTTGTTTGATCTGTTTTTATAAGTGTATTTAAATGGTTCTTTTTTGGTCGTATGTTTCATGACAACGATTCTCTTGAAATTAAATTTGCCATTTCTCACTTCAATCGCAGAACACTGAAAACGCTTCATTTAGTTTCTCTTGCTGCTGTAAATAAATCTTATTGCTTTTCTTTGAAGAGACTCAGGTTTTTTTGCATCACGTACATGATAGGGTGACCAAACAGCGCATGTATGCTCAAGAATTGGTCTTATTAGGCATTTTTATATGCGGTAAGCTTGTGCTTTGGAGCAAATTAGGTCGATATGCCTGTGCATTAGGTGTGAATGTGAAGACTGAAATCTCTACTTGTGATAAGTTGTTTGATGTCTTTTTATAAGTGTATTTAAATGGTTCTTTTTTGGTCGTAAGTGTCATGACAACGATTTTCTTGAAATTAAATTTGCCATTTCTCACTTCGATCGCAAAACACTGAAAACGCTTCATTTAGTTTCTCTTGCTGCCGTAAATACATCTTATTGCTTTTCTTTGAAGAGACACAGGTTTTTTTACATCACGCATATGAAAGGGTGACCAAACAGCGCATGCATGCTCAAGAATTGATTTTATTAGGCATTTATATATGCGGTAAGCTTGTGCTTTGGAGCAAATTAGGTCGATATGCCTGTGCATTAGGTGTGAATGTGAAGACTGAAATCTCTTTACTTGTGATAAGTTGTTTGATCTGTTTTTATAAGTGTATTTAAATGGTTCTTTTTTGGTCGTAAGTGTCATGACAACGATTTTCTTGAAATTAAATTTGCCATTTCTCACTTCAATCGCAGAACACTGAAAACGCTTCATTTAGTTTCTCTTGCTGCCGTAAATAAATCTTATTGCTTTTCTTTGAAGAGACTCCGGTTTTTTTACATCACGCACATGATAGGGTGACCAAACAGCGCATGTATGCTCAAGAATTGGTCTTATTAGGCATTTTTATATGCGGTAAGCTTGTGCTTTGGAGCAAACTAGGTCGATATGCCTGTGCATTAGGTTTGAATGTGAAGACTGAAATCTCTTTACTTGTGATAAGTTGTTTGATCTGTTCTTATAAGTGTATTTAAATGGTTCTTTTTTGGTCGTAAGTGTCATGACAACGATTTTCTTGAAATTAAATTTGCCATTTCTCACTTGAATCGCAGAACACTGAAAACGCTTCATTTAGTTTCTCTTGCTGCCGTAAATACATCTTATTGCTTTTCCTTGAAGAGACACAGGTTTTTTTACATCACGCATATGAAAGGGTGACCAAACAGCGCATGCATGATCAAGAATTGATCTTATTAGGCATTTTTATATGCGGTAAGCTTGTGCTTTTGAGCAAATTAGGTCGATATGCCTGTGGATTAGGTGTGAATGTTACTCCCAGATACTGAAATCTCTTTACTTGTGATAAGCTGTTTGATCTGTTTTTATAAGTGTATTTAAATGGTTATTTTTTGATCGTAAGTGTCATGACAACGATTTTCTTGAAATTAAATTTGCCATTTATCACTTCAATCGCAGAACACTGAAAACGCTTCATTTAGTTTCTCTTGCTGCCGTAAATAAATTTTATTGCTTTTCTTTGAAGAGACTCAGGTTTTTTTACATCACGCACATGATAGGGTGACCAAACAGTGCATGTATGATCAAGAATTGGTCTTATTAGGCATTTTTATATGCGATAAGCTTGTGCTTTTGAGCAAATTAGGTCGATATGCCTGTGGATTAGGTGTGAATGTTACTCCCAGATACTGAAATCTCTTTACTTGTGATAAGTTGTTTGATCTGTTTTTATAAGTGTATTTAAATGGTTCGTTTTTGGTCGTAAGTGTCATGACAACGATTTTCTTGAAATTAAATTTGCCATTTCTCTCTTGAATCGCAGAACACTGAAAACGCTTTATTTAGTTTCTCTTGCTGCCGTAAATAAATTTTATTGCTTTTCTTTGAAGAGACTCAGGTTTTTTTACATCACGCACATGATAGGGTGACCAAACAGCGCATGTATGATCAAGAATTGGTCTTATTAGGCATTTTTATATGCGGTAAGCTTGTGCTTTTGAGCAAATTAGGTCGATATGCCTGTGGATTAGGTGTGAATGTTACTCCCAGATACTGAAATCTCTTTACTTGTGATAAGTTGTTTGATCGGTTTTTATAAGTGTATTTAAATGGTTCGTTTTTGGTCGTAAGTGTCATGACAACGATTTTCTTGAAATTAAATTTGCCATTTCTCTCTTGAATCCCAGAACACTGAAAACGCTTCATTTAGTTTCTCTTGCTGCCGTAAATAAATCTTATTGCTTTTTTTGAAGAGACTCAGGTTTTTTTTACATCACTCCCATGATAGGGTGACCAAACAGGGCATGTATGCTCTAGAATTGATCTTATTAGGCATTTTTATATGCGGTAAGCTTGTGCTTTGGAGCAAATTAGGTCGATATGTCTGTGCATTAGGTGTGAATGTTACTCCCAAAGACTGAAATCTCTTTACTTGTGATAAGTTGTTTGATCTGTTTTTATAAGTGTATTTAAATGGTTCTTTTTTGGTCGTAAGTTTCATGACAACGATTTTCTTGAAATTAAATTTGCCATTTCTCACTTCAATCGCAGAACACTGAAAACGCTTCATTTAGTTTCTCTTGCTGCTGTAAATAAATCTTATTGCTTTTCTTTGAAGAGACTCAGGTTTTTTTGCATCACGTACATGATAGGGTGACCAAACAGCGCATGTATGCTCAAGAATTGGTCTTATTAGGCATTTTTATATGCGGTAAGCTTGTGCTTTGGAGCAAATTAGGTCGATATGCCTGTGCATTAGGTGTGAATGTGAAGACTGAAATCTCTACTTGTGATAAGTTGTTTGATGTCTTTTTATAAGTGTATTTAAATGGTTCTTTTTTGGTCGTAAGTGTCATGACAACGATTTTCTTGAAATTAAATTTGCCATTTCTCACTTCGATCGCAAAACACTGAAAACGCTTCATTTAGTTTCTCTTGCTGCCGTAAATACATCTTATTGCTTTTCTTTGAAGAGACACAGGTTTTTTTACATCACGCATATGAAAGGGTGACCAAACAGCGCATGCATGCTCAAGAATTGATTTTATTAGGCATTTATATATGCGGTAAGCTTGTGCTTTGGAGCAAATTAGGTCGATATGCCTGTGCATTAGGTGTGAATGTGAAGACTGAAATCTCTTTACTTGTGATAAGTTGTTTGATCTGTTTTTATAAGTGTATTTAAATGGTTCTTTTTTGGTCGTAAGTGTCATGACAACGATTTTCTTGAAATTAAATTTGCCATTTCTCACTTCAATCGCAGAACACTGAAAACGCTTCATTTAGTTTCTCTTGCTGCCGTAAATAAATCTTATTGCTTTTCTTTGAAGAGACTCCGGTTTTTTTACATCACGCACATGATAGGGTGACCAAACAGCGCATGTATGCTCAAGAATTGGTCTTATTAGGCATTTTTATATGCTGTAAGCTTGTGCTTTGGAGCAAACTAGGTCGATATGCCTGTGCATTAGGTTTGAATGTGAAGACTGAAATCTCTTTACTTGTGATAAGTTGTTTGATCTGTTCTTATAAGTGTATTTAAATGGTTCTTTTTTGGTCGTAAGTGTCATGACAACGATTTTCTTGAAATTAAATTTGCCATTTCTCACTTGAATCGCAGAACACTGAAAACGCTTCATTTAGTTTCTCTTCCTGCCGTAAATAAATCTTATTGCTTTTCTTTGAAGCGACTCAGGTTTTTTTTACATCACGCACATGATAGGGTGACCAAACAGTGCATGTATGCTCAACAATTGGACTTATTACGCATATTTATATGCGGTAAACTTGTGGAGCAAATTAGGTCGATATGCCTGTGCATTAGGTGTGAATGTGAAGACTGAAATCTCTGTACTTGTGATAAGTTGTTTGATCTGTTTTTATAAGTGTATTTAATTGGTTCTTTTTTGGTCGTAAGTGTCATGACAACGATTTTCTTGAAATTAAATTTGCCATTTCTCACTTCAATCGCAGAACACTGAAAACGCTTCATTTAGTTTCTCTTGCTGCCGTAAATAAATCTTATTGCTTTTCTTTGAAGAGACTCAGGTTTTTTTACATCACGCACATGTAGGGGGACCAAACAGCGCATGTATGCTCAAGAATTGGTCTTATTAGGCATTTTTATATGCGGTAAGCTTGTGCTTTGGAGCAAATTAGGTCGATATGCCTGTGCATTAGGTGTGAATGTGAAGACTGAAATCTCTACTTGAGATAAGTTGTTTGATCTTTTTTATAAGTGCATTTAAATGGTTCTTTTTTGGTCGTAAGTGTCATGACAACGATTTTCTTGAAATTAAATTTGCCATTTCTCACTTCAATCGCAGAACACTGAAAACGCTTCATTTAGTTTCTCTTGCTGCCGTAAATAAATCTTATTGCTTTTCTTTGAAGAGACTCAGGTTTTTTTCTACATCACGCACATGAAAGGGTGACCAAACAGCGCATGTATGCTCAAGAATTGATCTTATTAGGCATTTTTATATGAGGTAAGCTTGTGCTTTGGAGCAAATTAGGTCCATATGCCTGTGCATTAGGTGTGAATGTGAAGACTAAAATCTCTTTACTTGTGATAAGTTGTTTGATCTGTTTTTATAAGTGTATTTAAATGGTTCTTTTTTGGTCGTAAGTGTCATGAACACGACTTTCTTGAAATTAAATTTGCCATTTCTCACTTGAATCGCAGAACACTGAAAACGCTTCATTTAGTTCCTCTTACTGCCGTAAATAAATCTTATTGCTTTTCTTTGAAGAGACTCAGGTTTTTTTGCATCACGTACATGATAGGGTGACCAAACAGCGCATGTATGCTCAAGAATTGGTCTTATTAGGCATTTTTATATGCGGTAAGCTTGTGCTTTAGAGCAAATTAGGTCGATATGCCTGTGCATTAGGTGTGAATGTGAAGACTGAAATCTCTACTTGTGATAAGTTGTTTGATGTCTTTTTATAAGTGTATTTAAATGGTTCTTTTTTGGTCGTAAGTGTCATGACAACGATTTTCTTGAAATTAAATTTGCCATTTCTCACTTCGATCGCAAAACACTGAAAACGCTTCATTTAGTTTCTCTTGCTGCCGTAAATACATCTTATTGCTTTTCCTTGAAGAGACACAGGTTTTTTTACATCACGCATATGAAAGGGTGACCAAACAGCGCATGCATGCTCAAGAATTGATCTTATTAGGCATTTTTATATGCGGTAAGCTTGTGCTTTTGAGCAAATTAGGTCGATATGCCTGTGGATTAGGTGTGAATGTTACTCCCAGATACTGAAATCTCTTTACTTGTGATAAGTTGTTTGATCTGTTTTTATAAGTGTATTTAAATGGTTCGTTTTTGGTCGTAAGTGTCATGACAACGATTTTCTTGAAATTAAATTTGCCCTTTCTCTCTTGAATCGCAGAACACTGAAAACGCTTCATTTAGTTTCTCTTGCTGCCGTAAATAAATCTTATTGCTTTTTTTGAAGAGACTCAGGTTTTTTTACATCACGCACATGATAGGGTGACCAAACAGTGCATGTATGCTCAAGAATTGGTCTTATTAGGCATATTTATATGCGGTAAGCTTGTGCTTTGGAGCAAATTAGGTCGATATGCCTGTGCATTAGGTGTGAATGTGAAGACTGAAATCTCTTTACTTGTGATAAGTTGTTTGATCTGTTTTTATAAGTGTATTTAAATGGTTCTTTTTTGGTCGTAAGTTTCATGACAACGATTTTCTTGAAATTAAATTTGCCATTTCTCACTTCAATCGCAGAACACTGAAAACGCTTCATTTAGTTTCTCTTGCTGCTGTAAATAAATCTTATTGCTTTTCTTTGAAGAGACTCAGGTTTTTTTGCATCACGTACATGATAGGGTGACCAAACAGCGCATGTATGCTCAAGAATTGGTCTTATTAGGCATTTTTATATGCGGTAAGCTTGTGCTTTGGAGCAAATTAGGTCGATATGCCTGTGCATTAGGTGTGAATGTGAAGACTGAAATCTCTACTTGTGATAAGTTGTTTGATGTCTTTTTATAAGTGTATTTAAATGGTTCTTTTTTGGTCGTAAGTGTCATGACAACGATTTTCTTGAAATTAAATTTGCCATTTCTCACTTCGATCGCAAAACACTGAAAACGCTTCATTTAGTTTCTCTTGCTGCCGTAAATACATCTTATTGCTTTTCTTTGAAGAGACACAGGTTTTTTTACATCACGCATATGAAAGGGTGACCAAACAGCGCATGCATGCTCAAGAATTGATTTTATTAGGCATTTATATATGCGGTAAGCTTGTGCTTTGGAGCAAATTAGGTCGATATGCCTGTGCATTAGGTGTGAATGTGAAGACTGAAATCTCTTTACTTGTGATAAGTTGTTTGATCTGTTTTTATAAGTGTATTTAAATGGTTCTTTTTTGGTCGTAAGTGTCATGACAACGATTTTCTTGAAATTAAATTTGCCATTTCTCACTTCAATCGCAGAACACTGAAAACGCTTCATTTAGTTTCTCTTGCTGCCGTAAATAAATCTTATTGCTTTTCTTTGAAGAGACTCCGGTTTTTTTACATCACGCACATGATAGGGTGACCAAACAGCGCATGTATGCTCAAGAATTGGTCTTATTAGGCATTTTTATATGCGGTAAGCTTGTGCTTTGGAGCAAACTAGGTCGATATGCCTGTGCATTGGGTTTGAATGTGAAGACTGAAATCTCTTTACTTGTGATAAGTTGTTTGATCTGTTCTTATAAGTGTATTTAAATGGTTCTTTTTTGGTCGTAAGTGTCATGACAACGATTTTCTTGAAATTAAATTTGCCATTTCTCACTTGAATCGCAGAACACTGAAAACGCTTCATTTAGTTTCTCTTCCTGCCGTAAATAAATCTTATTGCTTTTCTTTGAAGCGACTCAGGTTTTTTTTACATCACGCACATGATAGGGTGACCAAACAGTGCATGTATGCTCAACAATTGGTCTTATTACGCATATTTATATGCGCTAAACTTGTGGAGCAAATTAGGTCGATATGCCTGTGCATTAGGTGTGAATGTGAAGACTGAAATCTCTGTACTTGTGATAAGCTGTTTGATCTGTTTTTATAAGTGTATTTAATTGGTTCTTTTTTGGTCGTAAGTGTCATGACAACGATTTTCTTGAAATTAAATTTGCCATTTCTCACTTCAATCGCAGAACACTGAAAACGCTTCATTTAGTTTCTCTTGCTGCCGTAAATAAATCTTATTGCTTTTCTTTGAAGAGACTCAGGTTTTTTTACATCACGCACATGTAGGGGGACCAAACAGCGCATGTATGCTCAAGAATTGGTCTTATTAGGCATTTTTATATGCGGTAAGCTTGTGCTTTGGAGCAAATTAGGTCGATATGCCTGTGCATTAGGTGTGAATGTGAAGACTGAAATCTCTACTTGTGATAAGTTGTTTGATCTTTTTTATAAGTGCATTTAAATGGTTTTTTTTTGGTCGTAAGTGTCATGACAACGATTTTCTTGAAATTAAATTTGCCATTTCTCACTTCAATCGCAGAACACTGAAAACGCTTCATTTAGTTTCTCTTGCTGCCGTAAATAAATCTTATTGCTTTTCTTTGAAGAGACTCAGGTTTTTTTCTACATCACGCACATGAAAGGGTGACCAAACAGCGCATGTATGCTCAAGAATTGATCTTATTAGGCATTTTTATATGAGGTAAGCTTGTGCTTTGGAGCAAATTAGGTCCATATGCCTGTGCATTAGGTGTGAATGTGAAGACTAAAATCTCTTTACTTGTGATAAGTTGTTTGATCTGTTTTTATAAGTGTATTTAAATGGTTCTTTTTTGGTCGTAAGTGTCATGACAACGACTTTCTTGAAATTAAATTTGCCATTTCTCACTTGAATCGCAGAACACTGAAAACGCTTCATTTAGTTCCTCTTACTGCCGTAAATAAATCTTATTGCTTTTCTTTGAAGAGACTCAGGTTTTTTTGCATCACGTACATGATAGGGTGACCAAACAGCGCATGTATGCTCAAGAATTGGTCTTATTAGGCATTTTTATATGCGGTAAGCTTGTGCTTTAGAGCAAATTAGGTCGATATGCCTGTGCATTAGGTGTGAATGTGAAGACTGAAATCTCTACTTGTGATAAGTTGTTTGATGTCTTTTTATAAGTGTATTTAAATGGTTCTTTTTTGGTCGTAAGTGTCATGACAACGATTTTCTTGAAATTAAATTTGCCATTTCTCACTTCGATCGCAAAACACTGAAAACGCTTCATTTAGTTTCTCTTGCTGCCGTAAATACATCTTATTGCTTTTCCTTGAAGAGACACAGGTTTTTTTACATCACGCATATGAAAGGGTGACCAAACAGCGCATGCATGCTCAAGAATTGATCTTATTAGGCATTTTTATATGCGGTAAGCTTGTGCTTTTGAGCAAATTAGGTCGATATGCCTGTGGATTAGGTGTGAATGTTACTCCCAGATACTGAAATCTCTTTACTTGTGATAAGTTGTTTGATCTGTTTTTATAAGTGTATTTAAATGGTTCGTTTTTGGTCGTAAGTGTCATGACAACGATTTTCTTGAAATTAAATTTGCCCTTTCTCTCTTGAATCGCAGAACACTGAAAACGCTTCATTTAGTTTCTCTTGCTGCCGTAAATAAATCTTATTGCTTTTTTTGAAGAGACTCAGGTTTTTTTTACATCACGCACATGATAGGGTGACCAAACAGTGCATGTATGCTCAAGAATTGGTCTTATTAGGCATATTTATATGCGGTAAGCTTGTGCTTTGGAGCAAATTAGGTCGATATGCCTGTGCATTAGGTGTGAATGTGAAGACTGAAATCTCTTTACTTGTGATAAGTTGTTTGATCTGTTTTTATAAGTGTATTTAAATGATTCTTTTTTGGTCGTAAGTTTCATGACAACGATTTTCTTGAAATTAAATTTGCCATTTCTCACTTCAATCGCAGAACACTGAAAACGCTTCATTTAGTTTCTCTTGCTGCTGTAAATAAATCTTATTGCTTTTCTTTGAAGAGACTCAGGTTTTTTTGCATCACGTACATGATAGGGTGACCAAACAGCGCATGTATGCTCAAGAATTGGTCTTATTAGGCATTTTTATATGCGGTAAGCTTGTGCTTTGGAGCAAGTTAGGTCGATATGCCTGTGCATTAGGTGTGAATGGGAAGACTGAAATCTCTACTTGTGATAAGTTGTTTGATGTCTTTTTATAAGTGTATTTAAATGGTTCTTTTTTGGTCGTAAGTGTCATGACAACGATTTTCTTGAAATTACATTTGCCATTTCTCACTTCGATCGCAAAACACTGAAAACGCTTCATTTAGTTTCTCTTGCTGCCGTAAATACATCTTATTGCTTTTCCTTGAAGAGACACAGGTTTTTTTACATCACGCATATGAAAGGGTGACCAAACAGCGCATGCATGCTCAAGAATTGATCTTATTAGGCATTTTTATATGCGGCAAGCTTGTGCTTTTGAGCAAATTAGGTCGATATGCCTGTGGATTAGGTGTGAATGTTACTCCCAGATACTGAAATCTCTTTACTTGTGATAAGTTGTTTGATCTGTTTTTATAAGTGTATTTAAATGGTTATTTTTTGGTCGTAAGTGTCATGACAACGATTTTCTTGAAATTAAATTTGCCATTTATCACTTCAATCGCAGAACACTGAAAACGCTTCATTTAGTTTCTCTTGCTGCCGTAAATAAATTTTATTGCTTCTCTTTGAAGAGACTCAGGTTTTTGTTACATCACGCACATGATAGGGTGACCAAACAGCGCATGTATGATCAAGAATTGGTCTTATTAGGCATTTTTATATGCGGTAAGCTGGTGCTTTTGAGCAAATTAGGTCGATATGCCTGTGGATTAGGTGTGAATGTTACTCCCAGATACTGAAATCTCTTTACATGTGATAAGTTGTTTGATCTGTTTTTATAAGTGTATTTAAATGGTTCGTTTTTGGTCGTAAGTGTCATGACAACGATTTTCTTGAAATTAAATTTGCCATTTCTCTCTTGAATCGCAGAACACTGAAAACGCTTCATTTAGTTTCTCTTGCTGCCGTAAATAAATTTTATTGCTTTTCTTTGAAGAGACTCAGGTTTTTTTACATCACGCACATGATAGGGTGACCAAACAGCGCATGTATGATCAAGAATTGGTCTTATTAGGCTTTTTTATATGCGGTAAGCTTGTGCTTTTGAGCAAATTAGGTCGATATGCCTGTGGATTAGGTGTGAATGTTACTCCCAGATACTGAAATCTCTTTACTTGTGATAAGTTGTTTGATCTGTTTTTATAAGTGTATTTAAATGGTTCGTTTTTGGTCGTAAGTGTCATGACAACGATTTTCTTGAAATTAAGTTTGCCATTTCTCTCTTGAATCGCAGAACACTGAAAACGCTTCATTTAGTTTCTCTTGCTGCCGTAAATAAATCTTATTGCTTTTTTTGAAGAGACTCAGGTTTTTTTTACATCACTCCCATGATAGGGTGACCAAACAGGGCATGTATGCTCTAGAATTGATCTTATTAGGCATTTTTATATGCGGTAAGCTTGTGCTTTGGAGCAAATTAGGTCGATATGTCTGTGCATTAGGTGTGAATGTTACTCCCAAAGACTGAAATCTCTTTACTTGTGATAAGTTTTTTGAGCTGTTTTTATAAGTGTATTTAAATGGTTTTTTTTGGTCGTAAGTGTCATGACAACGATTTTCTTGAAATTAAATTTGCCATTTCTCACTTGAATCGCAGAACACTGAAAACGCTTCATTTAGTTTCTCTCCTGCCGTAAATAAATGTTATTGCTTTTCTTTGAAGAGACTCAGGTTTTTTTTACATCACGCACATGATAGGGTGACCAAAGAGTGCATGTATGCTCAAGAATTGGTCTTATTAGGCATATTTATATGCGGTAAGCTTGTGCTTTGGAGCAAATTAGGTCGATATGCCTGTGCATTAGGTGTGAATGTGAAGACTGAAATCTCTTTACTTGTGATAAGTTGTTTGATCTGTTTTTATAAGTGTATTTAAATGGTTCTTTTTTGGTCGTAAGTTTCATGACAACGATTTTCTTGAAATTAAATTTGCCATTTCTCACTTCAATCGCAGAACACTGAAAACGCTTCATTTAGTTTCTCTTGCTGCTGTAAATAAATCTTATTGCTTTTCTTTGAGGAGACTCAGGTTTTTTTGCATCACGTACATGATAGGGTGACCAAACAGCGCATGTATGCTCAAGAATTGGTCTTATTAGGCATTTTTATATGCGGTAAGCTTGTGCTTTGGAGCAAATTAGGTCGATATGTCTGTGCATTAGGTGTGAATGTTACTCCCAAAGACTGAAATCTCTTTACTTGTGATAAGTTTTTTGAGCTGTTTTTATAAGTGTATTTAAATGGTTTTTTTTGGTCGTAAGTGTCATGACAACGATTTTCTTGAAATTAAATTTGCCATTTCTCACTTGAATCGCAGAACACTGAAAACGCTTCATTTAGTTTCTCTCCTGCCGTAAATAAATGTTATTGCTTTTCTTTGAAGAGACTCAGGTTTTTTTTACATCACGCACATGATAGGGTGACCAAAGAGTGCATGTATGCTCAAGAATTGGTCTTATTAGGCATATTTATATGCGGTAAGCTTGTGCTTTGGAGCAAATTAGGTCGATATGCCTGTGCATTAGGTGTGAATGTGAAGACTGAAATCTCTTTACTTGTGATAAGTTGTTTGATCTGTTTTTATAAGTGTATTTAAATGGTTCTTTTTTGGTCGTAAGTTTCATGACAACGATTTTCTTGAAATTAAATTTGCCATTTCTCACTTCAATCGCAGAACACTGAAAACGCTTCATTTAGTTTCTCTTGCTGCTGTAAATAAATCTTATTGCTTTTCTTTGAGGAGACTCAGGTTTTTTTGCATCACGTACATGATAGGGTGACCAAACAGCGCATGTATGCTCAAGAATTGGTCTTATTAGGCATTTTTATATGCGGTAAGCTTGTGCTTTGGAGCAAATTAGGTCGATATGTCTGTGCATTAGGTGTGAATGTTACTCCCAAAGACTGAACTCTCTTTACTTGTGATAAGTTGTTTGAGCTGTTTTTATAAGTGTATTGAAATGGTTTTTTTTGGTCGTAAGTGTCATGACAACGATTTTCTTGAAATTAAATTTGCCATTTCTCACTTGAATCGCAGAACACTGAAAACGCTTCATTTAGTTTCTCTCCTGCCGTAAATAAATGTTATTGCTTTTCTTTGAAGAGACTCAGGTTTTTTTTACATCACGCACATGATAGGGTGACCAAACAGTGCATGTATGCTCAAGAATTGGTCTTATTAGGCATATTTATATGCGGTAAGCTTGAGCTTTGGAGCAAATTAGGTCGATATGCCTGTGCATTAGGTGTGAATGTGAAGACTGAAATCTCTTTACTTGTGATAAGTTGTTTGATCTGTTTTTATAAGTGTATTTAAATGATTCTTTTTTGGTCGTAAGTTTCATGACAACGATTTTCTTGAAATTAAATTTGCCATTTCTCACTTCAATCGCAGAACACTGAAAACGCTTCATTTAGTTTCTCTTGCTGCTGTAAATAAATCTTATTGCTTTTCTTTGAAGAGACTCAGGTTTTTTTGCATCACGTACATGATAGGGTGACCAAACAGCGCATGTATGCTCAAGAATTGGTCT
This sequence comes from Amblyomma mixtum, assembly GCF_055824585.1. Classification (NCBI taxonomy): domain Eukaryota; kingdom Metazoa; phylum Arthropoda; class Arachnida; order Ixodida; family Ixodidae; genus Amblyomma; species Amblyomma mixtum. The sequence continues at coordinate 205,612,115 of NC_143016.1, forward strand.
TATTAGGCATTTTTATATGCGGTAAGCTTGTGCTTTGGAGCAAATTAGGTCGATATGCTGTGCATTAGGTGTGAATGTGAAGACTGAAATCTCTACTTGCGATAAGTTGTTTGATGTCTTTTTATAAGTGTATTTAAATGGTTCTTTTTTGGTCGTAAGTGTCATGACAACGATTTTCTTGAAATTACATTTGCCATTTCTCACTTCGATCGCAAAACACTGAAAACGCTTCATTTAGTTTCTATTGCTGCCGTAAATACATCTTATTGCTTTTCCTTGAAGAGACAGGTTTTTTTACATCACGCATATGAAAGGGTGACCAAACAGCGCATGCATGCTCAAGAATTGATCTTATTAGGCATTTTTATATGCGGTAAGCTTGTGCTTTTGAGCAAATTAGGTCGATATGCCTGTGGATTAGGTGTGAATGTTACTCCCAGATACTGAAATCTCTTTACTTGTGATAAGTTGTTTGATCTGTTTTTATAAGTGTATTTAAATGGTTATTTTTTGGTCGTAAGTGTCATGACAACGATTTTCTTGAAATTAAATTTGCCATTTATCACTTCAATCGCAGAACACTGAAAACGCTTCATTTAGTTTCTCTTGCTGCCGTAAATAAATTTTATTGCTTTTCTTTGAAGAGACTCAGGTTTTTTTACATCACGCACATGATAGGGTGACCAAACAGCGCATGTATGATCAAGAATTGGTCTTATTAGGCATTATTATATGCGATAAGCTTGTGCTTTTGAGCAAATTAGGTCGATATGCCTGTGGATTAGGTGTGAATGTTACTCCCAGATACTGAAATCTCTTTACTTGTGATAAGTTGTTTGATCTGTTTTTATAAGTGTATTTAAATGGTTCGTTTTTGGTCGTAAGTGTCATGACAACGATTTTCTTGAAATTAAATTTGCCATTTCTCTCTTGAATCGCAGAACACTGAAAACGCTTCATTTAGTTTCTCTTGCTGCCGTAAATAAATTTTATTGCTTTTCATTGAAGAGACTCAGGTTTTTTTACATCACGCACATGATAGGGTGACCAAACAGCGCATGTATGATCAAGAATTGGTCTTATTAGGCATTTTTATATGCGGTAAGCTTGTGCTTTTGAGCAAATTAGGTCGATATGCCTGTGGATTAGGTGTGAATGTTACTCCCAGATACTGAAATCTCTTTACTTGTGATAAGTTGTTTGATCTGTTTTTATAAGTGTATTTAAATGGTTCGTTTTTGGTCGTAAGTGTCATGACAACGATTTTCTTGAAATTAAATTTGCCATTTCTCTCTTGAATCGCAGAACACTGAAAACGCTTCATTTAGTTTCTCTTGCTGCCGTAAATAAATCTTATTGCTTTTTTTGAAGAGACTCAGGTTTTTTTTTACATCACTCCCATGAAAGGGTGACCAAACAGGGCATGTATGCTCTAGAATTGATCTTATTAGGCATTTTTATATGCGGTAAGCTTGTGCTTTGGAGCAAATTAGGTCGATATGTCTGTGCATTAGGTGTGAATGTTACTCCCAAAGACTGAAATCTCTTTACTTGTGATAAGTTTTTTGAGCTGTTTTTATAAGTGTATTTAAATGGTTTTTTTGGTCGTAAGTGTCATGACAACGATTTTCTTGAAATTAAATTTGCCATTTCTCACTTGAATCGCAGAACACTGAAAACGCTTCATTTAGTTTCTCTCCTGCCGTAAATAAATGTTATTGCTTTTCTTTGAAGAGACTCAGGTTTTTTTTACATCACGCACATGATAGGGTGACCAAAGAGTGCATGTATGCTCAAGAATTGGTCTTATTAGGCATATTTATATGCGGTAAGCTTGTGCTTTGGAGCAAATTAGGTCGATATGCCTGTGCATTAGGTGTGAATGTGAAGACTGAAATCTCTTTACTTGTGATAAGTTGTTTGATCTGTTTTTATAAGTGTATTTAAATGGTTCTTTTTTGGTCGTAAGTGTCATGACAACGATTTTCTTGAAATTAAATTTGCCATTTCTCACTTCGATCGCAAAACACTGAAAACGCTTCATTTAGTTTCTCTTGCTGCCGTAAATACATCTTATTGCTTTTCTTTGAAGAGACACAGGTTTTTTTACATCACGCATATGAAAGGGTGACCAAACAGCGCATGCATGCTCAAGAATTGATTTTATTAGGCATTTTTATATGCGGTAAGCTTGTGCTTTGGAGCAAATTAGGTCGATATGCCTGTGCATTAGGTGTGAATGTGAAGACTGAAATCTCTTTACTTGTGATAAGTTGTTTGATCTGTTTTTATAAGTGTATTTAAATGGTTCTTTTTTGGTCGTAAGTGTCATGACAACGATTTTCTTGAAATTAAATTTGCCATTTCTCACTTCAATCGCAGAACACTGAAAACGCTTCATTTAGTTTCTCTTGCTGCCGTAAATACATCTTATTGCTTTTCCTTGAAGAGACACAGGTTTTTTTACATCACGCATATGAAAGGGTGACCAAACAGCGCATGCATGCTCAAGAATTGATCTTATTAGGCATTTTTATATGCGGTAAGCTTGTGCTTTTGAGCAAATTAGGTCGATATGCCTGTGGATTAGGCGTGAATGTTACTCCCAGATACTGAAATCTCTTTACTTGTGATAAGTTGTTTGATCTGTTTTTATAAGTGTATTTAAATGGTTATTTTTTGGTCGTAAGTGTCATGACAACGATTTTCTTGAAATTAAATTTGCCATTTATCACTTCAATCGCAGAACACTGAAAACGCTTCATTTAGTTTCTCTTGCTGCCGTAAATAAATTTTATTGCTTTTCTTTGAAGAGACACAGGTTTTTTTACATCACGCATATGAAAGGGTGACCAAACAGCGCATGCATGCTCAAGAATTGATCTTATTAGGCATTTTTATATGCGGTAAGCTTGTGCTTTTGAGCAAATTAGGTCGATATGCCTGTGGATTAGGTGTGAATGTTACTCCCAGATATTGAAATCTCTTTACTTGTGATAAGTTGTTTGATCTGTTTTTATAAGTGTATTTAAATGGTTATTTTTTGGTCGTAAGTGTCATGACAACGATTTTCTTGAAATTAAATTTGCCATTTATCACTTCAATCGCAGAACACTGAAAACGCTTCATTTAGTTTCTCTTGCTGCCGTAAATAAATTTTATTGCTTTTCTTTGAAGAGACTCAGGTTTTTTTACATCACGCACATGATAGGGTGACCAAACAGCGCATGTATGATCAAGAATTGGTCTTATTAGGCATATTTATATGCGGTAAGCTTGTGCTTTGGAGCAAATTAGGTCGATATGCCTGTGCATTAGGTGTGAATGTGAAGACTGAAATCTCTTTACTTGTGATAAGTTGTTTGATCTGTTTTTATAAGTGTATTTAAATGATTCTTTTTTGGTCGTAAGTTTCATGACAACGATTTTCTTGAAATTAAATTTGCCATTTCTCACTTCAATCGCAGAACACTGAAAACGCTTCATTTAGTTTCTCTTGCTGCTGTAAATAAATCTTATTGCTTTTCTTTGAAGAGACTCAGGTTTTTTTGCATCACGTACATGATAGGGTGACCAAACAGCGCATGTATGCTCAAGAATTGGTCTTATTAGGCATTTTTATATGCGGTAAGCTTGTGCTTTGGAGCAAATTAGGTCGATATGCTGTGCATTAGGTGTGAATGTGAAGACTGAAATCTCTACTTGTGATAAGTTGTTTGATGTCTTTTTATAAGTGTATTTAAATGGTTCTTTTTTGGTAGTAAGTGTCATGACAACGATTTTCTTGAAATTACATTTGCCATTTCTCACTTCGATCGCAAAACACTGAAAACGCTTCATTTAGTTTCTCTTGCTGCCGTAAATACATCTTATTGCTTTTCCTTGAAGAGACACAGGTTTTTTTACATCACGCATATGAAAGGGTGACCAAACAGCGCATGCATGCTCAAGAATTGATCTTATTAGGCATTTTTATATGCGGTAAGCTTGTGCTTTTGAGCAAATTAGGTCGATATGCCTGTGGATTAGGTGTGAATGTTACTCCCAGATACTGAAATCTCTTTACTTGTGATAAGTTGTTTGATCTGTTTTTATAAGTGTATCTAAATGGTTATTTTTTGGTCGTAAGTGTCATGACAACGATTTTCTTGAAATTAAATTTGCCATTTATCACTTCAATCGCAGAACACTGAAAACGCTTCATTTAGTTTCTCTTGCTGCCGTAAATAAATTTTATTGCTTTTCTTTGAAGAGACTCAGGTTTTTTTACATCTCGCACATGATAGGGTGACCAAACAGCGCATGTATGATCAAGAATTGGTCTTATTAGGCATTATTATATGCGATAAGCTTGTGCTTTTGAGCAAATTAGGTCGATATGCCTGTGGATTAGGTGTGAATGTTACTCCCAGATACTGAAATCTCTTTACTTGTGATAAGTTGTTTGATCTGTTTTTATAAGTGTATTTAAATGGTTTGTTTTTGGTCGTAAGTGTCATGACAACGATTTTCTTGAAATTAAATTTGCCATTTCTCTCTTGAATCGCAGAACACTGAAAACGCTTCATTTAGTTTCTCTTGCTGCCGTAAATAAATCTTATTGCTTTTTTTGAAGAGACTCAGGTTTTTTTTACATCACTCCCATGATAGGGTGACCAAACAGGGCATGTATGCTCTAGAATTGATCTTATTAGGCATTTTTATATGCGGTAAGCTTGTGCTTTGGAGCAAATTAGGTCGATATGTCTGTGCATTAGGTGTGAATGTTACTCCCAAAGACTGAAATCTCTTTACTTGTGATAAGTTTTTTGAGCTGTTTTTATAAGTGTATTTAAATGGTTTTTTTGGTCGTAAGTGTCATGACAACGATTTTCTTGAAATTAAATTTGCCATTTCTCACTTGAATCGCAGAACACTGAAAACGCTTCATTTAGTTTCTCTCCTGCCGTAAATAAATGTTATTGCTTTTCTTTGAAGAGACTCAGGTTTTTTTTACATCACGCACATGATAGGGTGACCAAAGAGAGCATGTATGCTCAAGAATTGGTCTTATTAGGCATATTTATATGCGGTAAGCTTGTGCTTTGGAGCAAATTAGGTCGATATGCCTGTGCATTAGGTGTGAATGTGAAGACTGAAATCTCTTTACTTGTGATAAGGGTTTTGATCTGTTTTTATAAGTGTATTTAAATGGTTCTTTTTTGGTCGTAAGTGTCATGACAACGATTTTCTTGAAATTAAATTTGCCATTTCTCACTTCAATCGCAGAACACTGAAAACGCTTCATTTAGTTTCTCTTGCTGCCGTAAATAAATCTTATTGCTTTTCTTTGAAGAGACTCAGGTTTTTTTACATCACGCACATGATAGGGTGACCAAACAGCGCATGTATGCTCAAGAATTGGTCTTATTAGGCATTTTTATATGCGGTAAGCTTGTGCTTTGGAGCAAACTAGGTCGATATGCCTGTGCATTAGGTTTGAATGTGAAGACTGAAATCTCTTTACTTGTGATAAGTTGTTTGATCTGTTCTTATAAGTGTATTTAAATGGTTCTTTTTTGGTCGTAAGTGTCATGACAACGATTTTCTTGAAATTAAATTTGCCATTTATCACTTCAATCGCAGAACACTGAAAACGCTTCATTTAGTTTCTCTTGCTGCCGTAAATAAATCTTATTGCTTTTTTTGAAGAGACTCAGGTTTTTTTTACATCACTCCCATGATAGGGTGACCAAACAGGGCATGTATGCTCTAGAATTGATCTTATTAGGCATTTTTATATGCGGTAAGCTTGTGCTTTGGAGCAAATTAGGTCGATATGTCTGTGCATTAGGTGTGAATGTTACTCCCAAAGACTGAACTCTCTTTACTTGTGATAAGTTGTTTGAGCTGTTTTTATAAGTGTATTTAAATGGTTTTTTTTGGTCGTAAGTGTCATGACAACGATTTTCTTGAAATTAAATTTGCCATTTCTCACTTGAATCGCAGAACACTGAAAACGCTTCATTTAGTTTCTCTCCTGCCGTAAATAAATGTTATTGCTTTTCTTTGAAGAGACTCAGGTTTTTTTACATCACGCACATGATAGGGTGACCAAACAGCGCATGTATGATCAAGAATTGGTCTTATTAGGCATATTTATATGCGGTAAGCTTGTGCTTTGGAGCAAATTAGGTCGATATGCCTGTGCATTAGGTGTGAATGTGAAGACTGAAATCTCTTTACTTGTGATAAGTTGTTTGATCTGTTTTTATAAGTGTATTTAAATGATTCTTTTTTGGTCGTAAGTTTCATGACAACGATTTTCTTGAAATTAAATTTGCCATTTCTCACTTCAATCGCAGAACACTGAAAACGCTTCATTTAGTTTCTCTTGCTGCTGTAAATAAATCTTATTGCTTTTCTTTGAAGAGACTCAGGTTTTTTTGCATCACGTACATGATAGGGTGACCAAACAGCGCATGTATGCTCAAGAATTGGTCTTATTAGGCATTTTTATATGCGGTAAGCTTGTGCTTTGGAGCAAATTAGGTCGATATGCTGTGCATTAGGTGTGAATGTGAAGACTGAAATCTCTACTTGTGATAAGTTGTTTGATGTCTTTTTATAAGTGTATTTAAATGGTTCTTTTTTGGTAGTAAGTGTCATGACAACGATTTTCTTGAAATTACATTTGCCATTTCTCACTTCGATCGCAAAACACTGAAAACGCTTCATTTAGTTTCTCTTGCTGCCGTAAATACATCTTATTGCTTTTCCTTGAAGAGACACAGGTTTTTTTACATCACGCATATGAAAGGGTGACCAAACAGCGCATGCATGCTCAAGAATTGATCTTATTAGGCATTTTTATATGCGGTAAGCTTGTGCTTTTGAGCAAATTAGGTCGATATGCCTGTGGATTAGGTGTGAATGTTACTCCCAGATACTGAAATCTCTTTACTTGTGATAAGTTGTTTGATCTGTTTTTATAAGTGTATTTAAATGGTTATTTTTTGGTCGTAAGTGTCATGACAACGATTTTCTTGAAATTAAATTTGCCATTTATCACTTCAATCGCAGAACACTGAAAACGCTTCATTTAGTTTCTCTTGCTGCCGTAAATAAATTTTATTGCTTTTCTTTGAAGAGACTCAGGTTTTTTTACATCTCGCACATGATAGGGTGACCAAACAGCGCATGTATGATCAAGAATTGGTCTTATTAGGCATTATTATATGCGATAAGCTTGTGCTTTTGAGCAAATTAGGTCGATATGCCTGTGGATTAGGTGTGAATGTTACTCCCAGATACTGAAATCTCTTTACTTGTGATAAGTTGTTTGATCTGTTTTTATAAGTGTATTTAAATGGTTCGTTTTTGGTCGTAAGTGTCATGACAACGATTTTCTTGAAATTAAATTTGCCATTTCTCTCTTGAATCGCAGAACACTGAAAACGCTTCATTTAGTTTCTCTTGCTGCCGTAAATAAATCTTATTGCTTTTTTTGAAGAGACTCAGGTTTTTTTTACATCACTCCCATGATAGGGTGACCAAACAGGGCATGTATGCTCTAGAATTGATCTTATTAGGCATTTTTATACGCGGTAAGCTTGTGCTTTGGAGCAAATTAGGTCGATATGTCTGTGCATTAGGTGTGAATGTTACTCCCAAAGACTGAAATCTCTTTACTTGTGATAAGTTTTTTGAGCTGTTTTTATAAGTGTATTTAAATGGTTTTTTTGGTCGTAAGTGTCATGACAACGATTTTCTTGAAATTAAATTTGCCATTTCTCACTTGAATCGCAGAACACTGAAAACGCTTCATTTAGTTTCTCTCCTGCCGTAAATAAATGTTATTGCTTTTCTTTGAAGAGACTCAGGTTTTTTTTACATCACGCACATGATAGGGTGACCAAAGAGTGCATGTATGCTCAAGAATTGGTCTTATTAGGCATATTTATATGCGGTAAGCTTGTGCTTTGGAGCAAATTAGGTCGATATGCCTGTGCATTAGGTGTGAATGTGAAGACTGAAATCTCTTTACTTGTGATAAGTTGTTTGATCTGTTTTTATAAGTGTATTTAAATGGTTCTTTTTTGGTCGTAAGTGTCATGACAACGATTTTCTTGAAATTAAATTTGCCATTTCTCACTTCAATCGCAGAACACTGAAAACGCTTCATTTAGTTTCTCTTGCTGCCGTAAATAAATCTTATTGCTTTTCTTTGAAGAGACTCAGGTTTTTTTACATCACGCACATGATAGGGTGACCAAACAGCGCATGTATGCTCAAGAATTGGTCTTATTAGGCATTTTTATATGCGGTAAGCTTGTGCTTTGGAGCAAACTAGGTCGATATGCCTGTGCATTAGGTTTGAATGTGAAGACTGAAATCTCTTTACTTGTGATAAGTTGTTTGATCTGTTCTTATAAGTGTATTTAAATGGTTCTTTTTTGGTCGTAAGTGTCATGACAACGATTTTCTTGAAATTAAATTTGCCATTTATCACTTCAATCGCAGAACACTGAAAACGCTTCATTTAGTTTCTCTTGCTGCCGTAAATAAATCTTATTGCTTTTTTTGAAGAGACTCAGGTTTTTTTTACATCACTCCCATGATAGGGTGACCAAACAGGGCATGTATGCTCTAGAATTGATCTTATTAGGCATTTTTATATGCGGTAAGCTTGTGCTTTGGAGCAAATTAGGTCGATATGTCTGTGCATTAGGTGTGAATGTTACTCCCAAAGACTGAACTCTCTTTACTTGTGATAAGTTGTTTGAGCTGTTTTTATAAGTGTATTTAAATGGTTTTTTTTGGTCGTAAGTGTCATGACAACGATTTTCTTGAAATTAAATTTGCCATTTCTCACTTGAATCGCAGAACACTGAAAACGCTTCATTTAGTTTCTCTCCTGCCGTAAATAAATGTTATTGCTTTTCTTTGAAGAGACTCAGGTTTTTTTTACATCACGCACATGATAGGGTGACCAAACAGTGCATGTATGCTCAAGAATTGGTCTTATTAGGCATATTTATATGCGGTAAGCTTGTGCTTTGGAGCAAATTAGGTCGATATGCCTGTGCATTAGGTGTGAATGTGAAGACTGAAATCTCTTTACTTGTGACAAGTTGTTTGATCTGTTTTTATAAGTGTATTTAAATGATTCTTTTTTGGTCGTAAGTTTCATGACAACGATTTTCTTGAAATTAAATTTGCCATTTCTCACTTCAATCGCAGAACACTGAAAACGCTTCATTTAGTTTCTCTTGCTGCTGTAAATAAATCTTATTGCTTTTCTTTGAAGAGACTCAGGTTTTTTTGCATCACGTACATGATAGGGTGACCAAACAGCGCATGTATGCTCAAGAATTGGTCTTATTAGGCATTTTTATATGCGGTAAGCTTGTGCTTTGGAGCAAATTAGGTCGATATGCCTGTGCATTAGGTGTGAATGTGAAGACTGAAATCTCTACTTGTGATAAGTTGTTTGATGTCTTTTTATAAGTGTATTTAAATGGTTCTTTTTTGGTCGTAAGTGTCATGACAACGATTTTCTTGAAATTAAATTTGCCATTTCTCACTTCAATCGCAGAACACTGAAAACGCTTCATTTAGTTTCTCTTGCTGCTGTAAATAAATCTTATTGCTTTTCTTTGAAGAGACTCAGTTTTTTTGCATCACGTACATGATAGGGTGACCAAACAGCGCATGTATGCTCAAGAATTGGTCTTATTAGGCATTTTTATATGCGGTAAGCTTGTGCTTTGGAGCAAATTAGGTCGATATGCCTGTGCATTAGGTGTGAATGTGAAGACTGAAATCTCTACTTGTGATAAGTTGTTTGATGTCTTTTTATAAGTGTATTTAAATGGTTCTTTTTTGGTCGTAAGTGTCATGACAACGATTTTCTTGAAATTAAATTTGCCATTTCTCACTTCGATCGCAAAACACTGAAAACGCTTCATTTAGTTTCTCTTGCTGCCGTAAATACATCTTATTGCTTTTCTTTGAAGAGACACAGGTTTTTTTACATCACGCATATGAAAGGGTGACCAAACAGCGCATGCATGCTCAAGAATTGATTTTATTAGGCATTTTTATATGCGGTAAGCTTGTCCTTTGGAGCAAATTAGGTCGATATGCCTGTGCATTAGGTGTGAATGTGAAGACTGAAATCTCTTTACTTGTGATAAGTTGTTTGATCTGTTTTTATAAGTGTATTTAAATGGTTCTTTTTTGGTCGTAAGTGTCATGACAACGATTTTCTTGAAATTAAATTTGCCATTTCTCACTTCAATCGCAGAACACTGAAAACGCTTCATTTAGTTTCTCTTGCTGCCGTAAATACATCTTATTGCTTTTCCTTGAAGAGACACAGGTTTTTTTACATCACGCATATGAAAGGGTGACCAAACAGCGCATGCATGCTCAAGAATTGATCTTATTAGGCATTTTTATATGCGGTAAGCTTGTGCTTTTGAGCAAATTAGGTCGATATGCCTGTGGATTAGGTGTGAATGTTACTCCCAGATACTGAAATCTCTTTACTTGTGATAAGTTGTTTGATCTGTTTTTATAAGTGTATTTAAATGGTTATTTTTTGGTCGTAAGTGTCATGACAACGATTTTCTTGAAATTAAATTTGCCATTTATCACTTCAATCGCAGAACACTGAAAACGCTTCATTTAGTTTCTCTTGCTGCCGTAAATAAATTTTATTGCTTTTCTTTGAAGAGACACAGGTTTTTTTACATCACGCATATGAAAGGGTGACCAAACAGCGCATGCATGCTCAAGAATTGATCTTATTAGGCATTTTTATATGCGGTAAGCTTGTGCTTTTGAGCAAATTAGGTCGATATGCCTGTGGATTAGGTGTGAATGTTACTCCCAGATATTGAAATCTCTTTACTTGTGATAAGTTGTTTGATCTGTTTTTATAAGTGTATTTAAATGGTTATTTTTTGGTCGTAAGTGTCATGACAACGATTTTCTTGAAATTAAATTTGCCATTTATCACTCCAATCGCAGAACACTGAAAACGCTTCATTTAGTTTCTCTTGCTGCCGTAAATAAATCTTATTGCTTTTTTTGAAGAGACTCAGGTTTTTTTTACATCACTCTCATGATAGGGTGACCAAACAGGGCATGTATGCTCTAGAATTGATCTTATTAGGCATTTTTATATGCGGTAAGCTTGTGCTTTGGAGCAAATTAGGTCGATATGTCTGTGCATTAGGTGTGAATGTTACTCCCAAAGACTGGAATCTCTTTACTTGTGATAAGTTTTCTGAGCTGTTTTTATAAGTGTATTTAAAGGGTTTTTTTTGGTCGTAAGTGTCATGACAACGATTTTCTTGAAATTAAATTTGCCATTTCTCACTTGAATCGCAGAACACTGAAAACGCTTCATTTAGTTTCTCTCCTGCCGTAAATAAATGTTATTGCTTTTCTTTGAAGAGACTCAGGTTTTTTTGCATCACGTACATGATAGGGTGACCAAACAGCGCATGTATGCTCAAGAATTGGTCTTATTAGGCATTTTTATATGCGGTAAGCTTGTGCTTTGGAGCAAATTAGGTCGATATGCCTGTGCATTAGGTGTGAATGTGAAGACTGAAATCTCTACTTGTGATAAGTTGTTTGATGTCTTTTTATAAGTGTATTTAAATGGTTCTTTTTTGGTCGTAAGTGTCATGCCAACGATTTTCTTGAAATTAAATTTGCCATTTCTCACTTCGATCGCAAAACACTGAAAACGCTTCATTTATTTTCTCTTGCTGCCGTAAATACATCTTATTGCTTTTCTTTGAAGAGACTCAGGTTTTTTTACATCACGCACATGATAGGGTGACCAAACAGCGCATGTATGATCAAGAATTGGTCTTATTAGGCATATTTATATGCGGTAAGCTTGTGCTTTGGAGCAAATTAGGTCGATATGCCTGTGCATTAGGTGTGAATGTGAAGACTGAAATCTCTTTACATGTGATAAGTTGTTTGATCTGTTTTTATAAGTGTATTTAAATGATTCTTTTTTGGTCGTAAGTTTCATGACAACGATTTTCTTGAAATTAAATTTGCCATTTCTCACTTCAATCGCAGAACACTGAAAACGCTTCATTTAGTTTCTCTTGCTGCTGTAAATAAATCTTATTGCTTTTCTTTGAAGAGACTCAGGTTTTTTTGCATCACGTACATGATAGGGTGACCAAACAGCGCATGTATGCTCAAGAATTGGTCTTATTAGGCATTTTTATATGCGGTAAGCTTGTGCTTTGGAGCAAATTAGGTCGATATGCTGTGCATTAGGTGTGAATGTGAAGACTGAAATCTCTACTTGTGATAAGTTGTTTGATGTCTTTTTGTAAGTGTATTTAAATGGTTCTTTTTTGGTAGTAAGTGTCATGACAACGATTTTCTTGAAATTACATTTGCCATTTCTCACTTCGATCGCAAAACACTGAAAACGCTTCATTTAGTTTCTCTTGCTGCCGTAAATAAATCTTATTGCTTTTTTTGAAGAGACTCAGGTTTTTTTTACATCACTCCCATGATAGGGTGACCAAACAGGGCATGTATGCTCTAGAATTGATCTTATTAGGCATTTTTATATGCGGTAAGCTTGTGCTTTGGAGCAAATTAGGTCGATATGTCTGTGCATTAGGTGTGAATGTTACTCCCAAAGACTGAACTCTCTTTACTTGTGATAAGTTGTTTGAGCTGTTTTTATAAGTGTATTTAAATGGTTTTTTTTGGTCGTAAGTGTCATGACAACGATTTTCTTGAAATTAAATTTGCCATTTCTCACTTGAATCGCAGAACACTGAAAACGCTTCATTTAGTTTCTCTCCTGCTGTAAATAAATGTTATTGCTTTTCTTTGAAGAGACTCAGGTTTTTTTTACATCACGCACATGATAGGGTGACCAAACAGTGCATGTATGCTCAAGAATTGGTCTTATTAGGCATATTTATATGCGGTAAGCTTGTGCTTTGGAGCAAATTAGGTCGATATGCCTGTGCATTAGGTGTGAATGTGAAGACTGAAATCTCTTTACTTGTGACAAGTTGTTTGATCTGTTTTTATAAGTGTATTTAAATGATTCTTTTTTGGTCGTAAGTTTCATGACAACGATTTTCTTGAAATTAAATTTGCCATTTCTCACTTCAATCGCAGAACACTGAAAACGCTTCATTTAGTTTCTCTTGCTGCTGTAAATAAATCTTATTGCTTTTCTTTGAAGAGACTCAGGTTTTTTTGCATCACGTACATGATAGGGTGACCAAACAGCGCATGTATGCTCAAGAATTGGTCTTATTAGGCATTTTTATATGCGGTAAGCTTGTGCTTTGGAGCAAATTAGGTCGATATGCCTGTGCATTAGGTGTGAATTTGAAGACTGAAATCTCTACTTGTGATAAGTTGTTTGATGTCTTTTTATAAGTGTATTTAAATGGTTCTTTTTTGGTCGTAAGTGTCATGACAACGATTTTCTTGAAATTAAATTTGCCATTTCTCACTTCAATCGCAGAACACTGAAAACGCTTCATTTAGTTTCTCTTGCTGCTGTAAATAAATCTTATTGCTTTTCTTTGAAGAGACTCAGGTTTTTTTGCATCACGTACATGATAGGGTGACCAAACAGCGCATGTATGCTCAAGAATTGGTCTTATTAGGCATTTTTATATGCGGTAAGCTTGTGCTTTGGAGCAAATTAGGTCGATATGCCTGTGCATTAGGTGTGAATGTGAAGACTGAAATCTCTAGTTGTGATAAGTTGTTTGATGTCTTTTTATAAGTGTATTTAAATGGTTCTTTTTTGGTCGTAAGTGTCATGACAACGATTTTCTTGAAATTAAATTTGCCATTTCTCACTTCGATCGCAAAACACTGAAAACGCTTCATTTAGTTTCTCTTGCTGCCGTAAATACATCTTATTGCTTTTCTTTGAAGAGACACAGGTTTTTTTACATCACGCATATGAAAGGGTGACCAAACAGCGCATGCATGCTCAAGAATTGATTTTATTAGGCATTTTTATATGCGGTAAGCTTGTGCTTTGGAGCAAATTAGGTCGATATGCCTGTGCATTAGGTGTGAATGTGAAGACTGAAATCTCTTTACTTGTGATAAGTTGTTTGATCTGTTTTTATAAGTGTATTTAAATGGTTCTTTTTTGGTCGTAAGTGTCATGACAACGATTTTCTTGAAATTAAATTTGCCATTTCTCACTTCAATCGCAGAACACTGAAAACGCTTCATTTAGTTTCTCTTGCTGCCGTAAATACATCTTATTGCTTTTCCTTGAAGAGACGCAGGTTTTTTTACATCACGCATATGAAAGGGTGACCAAACAGCGCATGCATGCTCAAGAATTGATCTTATTAGGCATTTTTATATGCGGTAAGCTTGTGCTTTTGAGCAAATTAGGTCGATATGCCTGTGGATTAGGTGTGAATGTTACTCCCAGATACTGAAATCTCTTTACTTGTGATAAGTTGTTTGATCTGTTTTTATAAGTGTATTTAAATGGTTATTTTTTGGTCGTAAGTGTCATGACAACGATTTTCTTGAAATTAAATTTGCCATTTATCACTTCAATCGCAGAACACTGAAAACGCTTCATTTAGTTTCTCTTGCTGCCGTAAATAAATTTTATTGCTTTTCTTTGAAGAGACACAGGTTTTTTTACATCACGCATATGAAAGGGTGACCAAACAGCGCATGCATGCTCAAGAATTGATCTTATTAGGCATTTTTATATGCGGTAAGCTTGTGCTTTTGAGCAAATTAGGTCGATATGCCTGTGGATTAGGTGTGAATGTTACTCCCAGATATTGAAATCTCTTTACTTGTGATAAGTTGTTTGATCTGTTTTTATAAGTGTATTTAAATGGTTATTTTTTGGTCGTAAGTGTCATGACAACGATTTTCTTGAAATTAAATTTGCCATTTATCACTTCAATCGCAGAACACTGAAAACGCTTCATTTAGTTTCTCTTGCTGCCGTAAATAAATTTTATTGCTTTTCTTTGAAGAGACTCAGGTTTTTTTACATCACGCACATGATAGGGTGACCAAACAGCGCATGTATGATCAAGAATTGGTCTTATTAGGCATATTTATATGCGGTAAGCTTGTGCTTTGGAGCAAATTAGGTCGATATGCCTGTGCATTAGGTGTGAATGTGAAGACTGAAATCTCTTTACTTGTGATAAGTTGTTTGATCTGTTTTTATAAGTGTATTTAAATGATTCTTTTTTGGTCGTAAGTTTCATGACAACGATTTTCTTGAAATTAAATTTGCCATTTCTCACTTCAATCGCAGAACACTGAAAACGCTTCATTTAGTTTCTCTTGCTGCTGTAAATAAATCTTATTGCTTTTCTTTGAAGAGACTCAGGTTTTTTTGCATCACGTACATGATAGGGTGACCAAACAGCGCATGTATGCTCAAGAATTGGTCTTATTAGGCATTTTTATATGCGGTAAGCTTGTGCTTTGGAGCAAATTAGGTCGATATGCTGTGCATTAGGTGTGAATGTGAAGACTGAAATCTCTACTTGTGATAAGTTGTTTGATGTCTTTTTATAAGTGTATTTAAATGGTTCTTTTTTGGTCGTAAGTGTCATGACAACGATTTTCTTGAAATTAAATTTGCCATTTCTCACTTCAATCGCAGAACACTGAAAACGCTTCATTTAGTTTCTCTTGCTGCTGTAAATAAATCTTATTGCTTTTCTTTGAAGAGACTCAGGTTTTTTTGCATCACGTACATGATAGGGTGACCAAACAGCGCATGTATGCTCAAGAATTGGTCTTATTAGGCATTTTTATATGCGGTAAGCTTGTGCTTTGGAGCAAATTAGGTCGATATGCCTGTGCATTAGGTGTGAATGTGAAGACTGAAATCTCTACTTGTGATAAGTTGTTTGATGTCTTTTTATAAGTGTATTTAAATGGTTCTTTTTTGGTCATAAGTGTCATGACAACGATTTTCTTGAAATTAAATTTGCCATTTCTCACTTCGATCGCAAAACACTGAAAACGCTTCATTTAGTTTCTCTTGCTGCCGTAAATACATCTTATTGCTTTTCTTTGAAGAGACACAGGTTTTTTTACATCACGCATATGAAAGGGTGACCAAACAGCGCATGCATGCTCAAGAATTGATTTTATTAGGCATTTTTATATGCGGTAAGCTTGTGCTTTGGAGCAAATTAGGTCGATATGCCTGTGCATTAGGTGTGAATGTGAAGACTGAAATCTCTTTACTTGTGATAAGTTGTTTGATCTGTTTTTATAAGTGTATTTAAATGGTTCTTTTTTGGTCGTAAGTGTCATGACAACGATTTTCTTGAAATTAAATTTGCCATTTCTCACTTCAATCGCAGAACACTGAAAACGCTTCATTTAGTTTCTCTTGCTGCCGTAAATACATCTTATTGCTTTTCCTTGAAGAGACACAGGTTTTTTTACATCACGCATATGAAAGGGTGACCAAACAGCGCATGCATGCTCAAGAATTGATCTTATTAGGCATTTTTATATGCGGTAAGCTTGTGCTTTGGAGCAAATTAGGTCGATATGCCTGTGCATTAGGTGTGAATGTGAAGACTGAAATCTCTTTACTTGTGATAAGTTGTTTGATCTGTTTTTATAAGTGTATTTAAATGGTTCTTTTTTGGTCGTAAGTGTCATGACAACGATTTTCTTGAAATTAAATTTGCCATTTCTCACTTCAATCGCAGAACACTGAAAACGCTTCATTTAGTTTCTCTTGCTGCCGTAAATACATCTTATTGCTTTTCCTTGAAGAGACACAGGTTTTTTTACATCACGCATATGAAAGGGTGACCAAACAGCGCATGCATGCTCAAGAATTGATCTTATTAGGCATTTTTATATGCGGTAAGCTTGTGCTTTTGAGCAAATTAGGTCGATATGCCTGTGGATTAGGTGTGAATGTTACTCCCAGATACTGAAATCTCTTTACTTGTGATAAGTTGTTTGATCTGTTTTTATAAGTGTATTTAAGTGGTTATTTTTTGGTCGTAAGTGTCATGACAACGATTTTCTTGAAATTAAATTTGCCATTTATCACTTCAATCGCAGAACACTGAAAACGCTTCATTTAGTTTCTCTTGCTGCCGTAAATAAATTTTATTGGTTTTTTTTTAAGAGACACAGGTTTTTTTACATCACGCATATGAAAGGGTGACCAAACAGCGCATGCATGCTCAAGAATTGATCTTATTAGGCATTTTTATATGCGGTAAGCTTGTGCTTTTGAGCAAATTAGGTCGATATGCCTGTGGATTAGGTGTGAATGTTACTCCCAGATATTGAAATCTCTTTACTTGTGATAAGTTGTTTGATCTGTTTTTATAAGTGTATTTAAATGGTTATTTTTTGGTCGTAAGTGTCATGACAACGATTTTCTTGAAATTAAATTTGCCATTTATCACTTCAATCGCAGAACACTGAAAACGCTTCATTTAGTTTCTCTTGCTGCCGTAAATAAATTTTATTGCTTTTCTTTGAAGAGACTCAGGTTTTTTTACATCACGCACATGATAGGGTGACCAAACAGCGCATGTATGATCAAGAATTGGTCTTATTAGGCATATTTATATGCGGTAAGCTTGTGCTTTGGAGCAAATTAGGTCGATATGCCTGTGCATTAGGTGTGAATGTGAAGACTGAAATCTCTTTACTTGTGATAAGTTGTTTGATCTGTTTTTATAAGTGTATTTAAATGATTCTTTTTTGGTCGTAAGTTTCATGACAACGATTTTCTTGAAATTAAATTTGCCATTTCTCACTTCAATCGCAGAACACTGAAAACGCTTCATTTAGTTTCTCTTGCTGCTGTAAATAAATCTTATTGCTTTTCTTTGAAGAGACTCAGGTTTTTTTGCATCACGTACATGATAGGGTGACCAAACAGCGCATGTATGCTCAAGAATTGGTCTTATTAGGCATTTTTATATGCGGTAAGCTTGTGCTTTGGAGCAAATTAGGTCGATATGCTGTGCATTAGGTGTGAATGTGAAGACTGAAATCTCTACTTGTGATAAGTTGTTTGATGTCTTTTTATAAGTGTATTTAAATGGTTCTTTTTTGGTCGTAAGTGTCATGACAACGATTTTCTTGAAATTAAATTTGCCATTTCTCACTTCGATCGCAAAACACTGAAAACGCTTCATTTAGTTTCTCTTGCTGCCGTAAATACATCTTATTGCTTTTCTTTGAAGAGACACAGGTTTTTTTACATCACGCATATGAAAGGGTGACCAAACAGCGCATGCATGCTCAAGAATTGATTTTATTAGGCATTTTTATATGCGGTAAGCTTGTGCTTTGGAGCAAATTAGGTCGATATGCCTGTGCATTAGGTGTGAATGTGAAGACTGAAATCTCTTTACTTGTGATAAGTTGTTTGATCTGTTTTTATAAGTGTATTTAAATGGTTCTTTTTTGGTCGTAAGTGTCATGACAACGATTTTCTTGAAATTAAATTTGCCATTTCTCACTTCAATCGCAGAACACTGAAAACGCTTCATTTAGTTTCTCTTGCTGCCGTAAATACATCTTATTGCTTTTCCTTGAAGAGACACAGGTTTTTTTACATCACGCATATGAAAGGGTGACCAAACAGCGCATGCATGCTCAAGAATTGATCTTATTAGGCATTTTTATATGCGGTAAGCTTGTGCTTTTGAGCAAATTAGGTCGATATGCCTGTGGATTAGGTGTGAATGTTACTCCCAGATACTGAAATCTCTTTACTTGTGATAAGTTGTTTGATCTGTTTTTATAAGTGTATTTAAATGGTTCTTTTTTGGTCGTAAGTGTCATGACAACGATTTTCTTGAAATTAAATTTGCCATTTCTCACTTCAATCGCAGAACACTGAAAACGCTTCATTTAGTTTCTCTTGCTGCTGTAAATAAATCTTATTGCTTTTCTTTGAAGAGACTCAGGTTTTTTTGCATCACGTACATGATAGGTTGACCAAACAGCGCATGTATGCTCAAGAATTGGTCTTATTAGGCATTTTTATATGCGGTAAGCTTGTGCTTTGGAGCAAATTAGGTCGATATGCCTGTGCATTAGGTGTGAATGTGAAGACTGAAATCTCTACTTGTGATAAGTTGTTTGATGTCTTTTTATAAGTGTATTTAAATGGTTCTTTTTTGGTCGTAAGTGTCATGACAACGATTTTCTTGAAATTAAATTTGCCATTTCTCACTTCGATCGCAAAACACTGAAAACGCTTCATTTAGTTTCTCTTGCTGCCGTAAATACATCTTATTGCTTTTCTTTGAAGAGACACAGGTTTTTTTACATCACGCATATGAAAGGGTGACCAAACAGCGCATGCATGCTCAAGAATTGATTTTATTAGGCATTTTTATATGCGGTAAGCTTGTGCTTTGGAGCAAATTAGGTCGATATGCCTGTGCATTAGGTGTGAATGTGAAGACTGAAATCTCTTTACTTGTGATAAGTTGTTTGATCTGTTTTTATAAGTGTATTTAAATGGTTCTTTTTTGGTCGTAAGTGTCATGACAACGATTTTCTTGAAATTAAATTTGCCATTTCTCACTTCAATCGCAGAACACTGAAAACGCTTCATTTAGTTTCTCTTGCTGCCGTAAATACATCTTATTGCTTTTCCTTGAAGAGACACAGGTTTTTTTACATCACGCATATGAAAGGGTGACCAAACAGCGCATGCATGCTCAAGAATTGATCTTATTAGGCATTTTTATATGCGGTAAGCTTGTGCTTTTGAGCAAATTAGGTCGATATGCCTGTGGATTAGGTGTGAATGTTACTCCCAGATACTGAAATCTCTTTACTTGTGATAAGTTGTTTGATCTGTTTTTATAAGTGTATTTAAATGGTTATTTTTTGGTCGTAAGTGTCATGACAACGATTTTCTTGAAATTAAATTTGCCATTTATCACTTCAATCGCAGAACACTGAAAACGCTTCATTTAGTTTCTCTTGCTGCCGTAAATAAATTTTATTGCTTTTCTTTGAAGAGACACAGGTTTTTTTACATCACGCATATGAAAGGGTGACCAAACAGCGCATGCATGCTCAAGAATTGATCTTATTAGGCATTTTTATATGCGGTAAGCTTGTGCTTTTGAGCAAATTAGGTCGATATGCCTGTGGATTAGGTGTGAATGTTACTCCCAGATATTGAAATCTCTTTACTTGTGATAAGTTGTTTGATCTGTTTTTATAAGTGTATTTAAATGGTTATTTTTTGGTCGTAAGTGTCATGACAACGATTTTCTTGAAATTAAATTTGCCATTTATCACTTCAATCGCAGAACACTGAAAACGCTTCATTTAGTTTCTCTTGCTGCCGCAAATAAATTTTATTGCTTTTCTTTGAAGAGACTCAGGTTTTTTTACATCACGCACATGATAGGGTGACCAAACAGCGCATGTATGATCAAGAATTGGTCTTATTAGGCATATTTATATGCGGTAAGCTTGTGCTTTGGAGCAAATTAGGTCGATATGCCTGTGCATTAGGTGTGAATGTGAAGACTGAAATCTCTTTACTTGTGATAAGTTGTTTGATCTGTTTTTATAAGTGTATTTAAATGATTCTTTTTTGGTCGTAAGTTTCATGACAACGATTTTCTTGAAATTAAATTTGCCATTTCTCACTTCAATCGCAGAACACTGAAAACGCTTCATTTAGTTTCTCTTGCTGCTGTAAATAAATCTTATTGCTTTTCTTTGAAGAGACTCAGGTTTTTTTGCATCACGTACATGATAGGTTGACCAAACAGCGCATGTATGCTCAAGAATTGGTCTTATTAGGCATTTTTATATGCGGTAAGCTTGTGCTTTGGAGCAAATTAGGTCGATATGCCTGTGCATTAGGTGTGAATGTGAAGACTGAAATCTCTACTTGTGATAAGTTGTTTGATGTCTTTTTATAAGTGTATTTAAATGGTTCTTTTTTGGTCGTAAGTGTCATGACAACGATTTTCTTGAAATTAAATTTGCCATTTCTCACTTCGATCGCAAAACACTGAAAACGCTTCATTTAGTTTCTCTTGCTGCCGTAAATACATCTTATTGCTTTTCTTTGAAGAGACACAGGTTTTTTTACATCACGCATATGAAAGGGTGACCAAACAGCGCATGCATGCTCAAGAATTGATTTTATTAGGCATTTTTATATGCGGTAAGCTTGTGCTTTGGAGCAAATTAGGTCGATATGCCTGTGCATTAGGTGTGAATGTGAAGACTGAAATCTCTTTACTTGTGATAAGTTGTTTGATCTGTTTTTATAAGTGTATTTAAATGGTTCTTTTTTGGTCGTAAGTGTCATGACAACGATTTTCTTGAAATTAAATTTGCCATTTCTCACTTCAATCGCAGAACACTGAAAACGCTTCATTTAGTTTCTCTTGCTGCCGTAAATACATCTTATTGCTTTTCCTTGAAGAGACACAGGTTTTTTTACATCACGCATATGAAAGGGTGACCAAACAGCGCATGCATGCTCAAGAATTGATCTTATTAGGCATTTTTATATGCGGTAAGCTTGTGCTTTTGAGCAAATTAGGTCGATATGCCTGTGGATTAGGTGTGAATGTTACTCCCAGATACTGAAATCTCTTTACTGGTGATAAGTTGTTTGATCTGTTTTTATAAGTGTATTTAAATGGTTATTTTTTGGTCGTAAGTGTCATGACAACGATTTTCTTGAAATTAAATTTGCCATTTATCACTTCAATCGCAGAACACTGAAAACGCTTCATTTAGTTTCTCTTGCTGCCGTAAATAAATTTTATTGCTTTTCTTTGAAGAGACACAGGTTTTTTTACATCACGCATATGAAAGGGTGACCAAACAGCGCATGCATGCTCAAGAATTGATCTTATTAGGCATTTTTATATGCGGTAAGCTTGTGCTTTTGAGCAAATTAGGTCGATATGCCTGTGGATTAGGTGTGAATGTTACTCCCAGATATTGAAATCTCTTTACTTGTGATAAGTTGTTTGATCTGTTTTTATAAGTGTATTTAAATGGTTATTTTTTGGTCGTAAGTGTCATGACAACGATTTTCTTGAAATTAAATTTGCCATTTATCACTTCAATCGCAGAACACTGAAAACGCTTCATTTAGTTTCTCTTGCTGCCGCAAATAAATTTTATTGCTTTTCTTTGAAGAGACTCAGGTTTTTTTACATCACGCACATGATAGGGTGACCAAACAGCGCATGTATGATCAAGAATTGGTCTTATTAGGCATATTTATATGCGGTAAGCTTGTGCTTTGGAGCAAATTAGGTCGATATGCCTGTGCATTAGGTGTGAATGTGAAGACTGAAATCTCTTTACTTGTGATAAGTTGTTTGATCTGTTTTTATAAGTGTATTTAAATGATTCTTTTTTGGTCGTAAGTTTCATGACAACGATTTTCTTGAAATTAAATTTGCCATTTCTCACTTCAATCGCAGAACACTGAAAACGCTTCATTTAGTTTCTCTTGCTGCTGTAAATAAATCTTATTGCTTTTCTTTGAAGAGACTCAGGTTTTTTTGCATCACGTACATGATAGGGTGACCAAACAGCGCATGTATGCTCAAGAATTGGTCTTATTAGGCATTTTTATATGCGGTAAGCTTGTGCTTTGGAGCAAATTAGGTCGATATGCTGTGCATTAGGTGTGAATGTGAAGACTGAAATCTCTACTTGTGATAAGTTGTTTGATGTCTTTTTATAAGTGTATTTAAATGGTTCTTTTTTGGTAGTAAGTGTCATGACAACGATTTTCTTGAAATTACATTTGCCATTTCTCACTTCGATCGCAAAACACTGAAAACGCTTCATTTAGTTTCTCTTGCTGCCGTAAATACATCTTATTGCTTTTCCTTGAAGAGACACAGGTTTTTTTACATCACGCATATGAAAGGGTGACCAAAGAGCGCATGCATGCTCAAGAATTGATCTTATTAGGCATTTTTATATGCGGTAAGCTTGTGCTTTTGAGCAAATTAGGTCGATATGCCTGTGGATTAGGTGTGAATGTTACTCCCAGATACTGAAATCTCTTTACTTGTGATAAGTTGTTTGATCTGTTTTTATAAGTGTATTTAAATGGTTATTTTTTGGTCCTAAGTGTCATGACAACGATTTTCTTGAAATCAAATTTGCCATTTATCACTTCAATCGCAGAACACTGAAAACGCTTCATTTAGTTTCTCTTGCTGCCGTAAATAAATTTTATTGCTTTTCTTTGAAGAGACTCAGGTTTTTTTACATCACGCACATGATAGGGTGACCAAACAGCGCATGTATGATCAAGAATTGGTCTTATTAGGCATTATTATATGCTATAAGCTTGTGCTTTTGAGCAAATTAGGTCGATATGCCTGTGGATTAGGTGTGAATGTTACTCCCAGATACTGAAATCTCTTTACTTGTGATAAGTTGTTTGATCTGTTTTTATAAGTGTATTTAAATGGTTCGTTTTTGGTCGTAAGTGTCATGACAACGATTTTCTTGAAATTAAATTTGCCATTTCTCTCTTGAATCGCAGAACACTGAAAACGCTTCATTTAGTTTCTCTTGCTGCCGTAAATAAATCTTATTGCTTTTTTTGAAGAGACTCAGGTTTTTTTACATCACTCCCATGATAGGGTGACCAAACAGGGCATGTATGCTCTAGAATTGATCTTATTAGGCATTTTTATATGCGGTAAGCTTGTGCTTTGGAGCAAATTAGGTCGATATGTATGTGCATTAGGTGTGAATGTTACTCCCAATGACTGAAATCTCTTTACTTGTGATAAGTTTTTTGAGCTGTTTTTATAAGTGTATTTAAATGGTTTTTTTTGGTCGTAAGTGTCATGACAACGATTTTCTTGAAATTAAATTTGCCATTTCTCACTTGAATCGCAGAACACTGAAACGCTTCATTTAGTTTCTCTCCTGCCGTAATAAATGTTATTGCTTTTCTTTGAAGAGACTCAGGTTTTTTTTACATCACGCACATGATAGGGTGACCAAAGAGTGCATGTATGCTCAAGAATTGGTCTTATTAGCATATTTATATGCGGTAAGCTTGTGCTTTGGTGCAAATTAGGTCGATATGCCTTGTGCATTAGGTGTGAATGTGAAGACTGAAATCTCTTACTTGTGATAAGTTGTTTGATCTGTTTTTATAAGTGTATTTAAATGGTTCTTTTTTGGTCGTAAGTGTCATGACAACGATTTTCTTGAAATTAATTTGCCATTTCTCACTTCAATCGCAGAACACTGAAAACGCTTCATTAGTTTCTCTTGCTGCCGTAAATAAATCTTATTGCTTTTCTTTGAAGAGACTCAGGTTTTTTTACATCACGCACATGATAGGGTGACCAAACAGCGCATGTATGCTCAAGAATTGGTCTTATTAGGCATTTTTATATGCGGTAAGCTTGTGCTTTGGAGCAAACTAGGTCGATATGCCTGTGCATTAGGTTTGAACGTGAAGACTGAAATCTCTTTACTTGTGATAAGTTGTTTGATCTGTTCTTATAAGTGTATTTAAATGGTTCTTTTTTGGTCGTAAGTGTCATGACAACGATTTTCTTGAAATTAAATTTGCCATTTATCACTTCAATCGCAGAACACTGAAAACGCTTCATTTAGTTTCTCTTGCTGCCGTAAATAAATCTTATTGCTTTTTTTGAAGAGACTCAGGTTTTTTTTACATCACTCCCATGATAGGGTGACCAAACAGGGCATGTATGCTCTAGAATTGATCTTATTAGGCATTTTTATATGCGGTAAGCTTGTGCTTTGGAGCAAATTAGGTCGATATGTCTGTGCATTAGGTGTGAATGTTACTCCCAAAGACTGAACTCTCTTTACTTGTGATAAGTTGTTTGAGCTGTTTTTATAAGTGTATTTAAATGGTTTTTTTTGGTCGTAAGTGTCATGACAACGATTTTCTTGAAATTAAATTTGCCATTTCTCACTTGAATCGCAGAACACTGAAAACGCTTCATTTAGTTTCTCTCCTGCCGTAAATAAATGTTATTGCTTTTCTTTGAAGAGACTCAGGTTTTTTTTACATCACGCACATGATAGGTGACCAAACAGTGCATGTATGCTCAAGAATTGGTCTTATTAGGCATATTTATATGCGGTAAGCTTGTGCTTTGGAGCAAATTAGGTCGATATGCCTGTGCATTAGGTGTGAATGTGAAGACTGAAATCTCTTTACTTGTGACAAGTTGTTTGATCTGTTTTTATAAGTGTATTTAAATGATTCTTTTTTGGTCGTAAGTTTCATGACAACGATTTTCTTGAAATTAAATTTGCCATTTCTCACTTCAATCGCAGAACACTGAAAACGCTTCATTTAGTTTCTCTTGCTGCCGTAAATAAATCTTATTGCTTTTTTTGAAGAGACTCAGGTTTTTTTACATCACTCCCATGATAGGGTGACCAAACAGGGCATGTATGCTCTAGAATTGATCTTATTAGGCATTTTTATATGCGGTAAGCTTGTGCTTTGGAGCAAATTAGGTCGATATGTATGTGCATTAGGTGTGAATGTTACTCCCAATGACTGAAATCTCTTTACTTGTGATAAGTTTTTTGAGCTGTTTTTATAAGTGTATTTAAATGGTTTTTTTGGTCGTAAGTGTCATGACAACGATTTTCTTGAAATTAAATTTGCCATTTCTCACTTGAATCGCAGAACACTGAAAACGCTTCATTTAGTTTCTCTCCTGCCGTAAATAAATGTTATTGCTTTTCTTTGAAGAGACTCAGGTTTTTTTTACATCACGCACATGATAGGGTGACCAAAGAGTGCATGTATGCTCAAGAATTGGTCTTATTAGGCATATTTATATGCGGTAAGCTTGTGCTTTGGAGCAAATTAGGTCGATATGCCTGTGCATTAGGTGTGAATGTGAAGACTGAAATCTCTTTACTTGTGATAAGTTGTTTGATCTGTTTTTATAAGTGTATTTAAATGGTTCTTTTTTGGTCGTAAGTGTCATGACAACGATTTTCTTGAAATTAAATTTGCCATTTCTCACTTCAATCGCAGAACACTGAAAACGCTTCATTTAGTTTCTCTTGCTGCCGTAAATAAATCTTATTGCTTTTCTTTGAAGAGACTCAGGTTTTTTTACATCACGCACATGATAGGGTGACCAAACAGCGCATGTATGCTCAAGAATTGGTCTTATTAGGCATTTTTATATGCGGTAAGCTTGTGCTTTGGAGCAAACTAGGTCGATATGCCTGTGCATTAGGTTTGAACGTGAAGACTGAAATCTCTTTACTTGTGATAAGTTGTTTGATCTGTTCTTATAAGTGTATTTAAATGGTTCTTTTTTGGTCGTAAGTGTCATGACAACGATTTTCTTGAAATTAAATTTGCCATTTATCACTTCAATCGCAGAACACTGAAAACGCTTCATTTAGTTTCTCTTGCTGCCGTAAATAAATCTTATTGCTTTTTTTGAAGAGACTCAGGTTTTTTTTACATCACTCCCATGATAGGGTGACCAAACAGGGCATGTATGCTCTAGAATTGATCTTATTAGGCATTTTTATATGCGGTAAGCTTGTGCTTTGGAGCAAATTAGGTCGATATGTCTGTGCATTAGGTGTGAATGTTACTCCCAAAGACTGAACTCTCTTTACTTGTGATAAGTTGTTTGAGCTGTTTTTATAAGTGTATTTAAATGGTTTTTTTTGGTCGTAAGTGTCATGACAACGATTTTCTTGAAATTAAATTTGCCATTTCTCACTTGAATCGCAGAACACTGAAAACGCTTCATTTAGTTTCTCTCCTGCCGTAAATAAATGTTATTGCTTTTCTTTGAAGAGACTCAGGTTTTTTTTACATCACGCACATGATAGGGTGACCAAACAGTGCATGTATGCTCAAGAATTGGTCTTATTAGGCATATTTATATGCGGTAAGCTTGTGCTTTGGAGCAAATTAGGTCGATATGCCTGTGCATTAGGTGTGAATGTGAAGACTGAAATCTCTTTACTTGTGACAAGTTGTTTGATCTGTTTTTATAAGTGTATTTAAATGATTCTTTTTTGGTCGTAAGTTTCATGACAACGATTTTCTTGAAATTAAATTTGCCATTTCTCACTTCAATCGCAGAACACTGAAAACGCTTCATTTAGTTTCTCTTGCTGCTGTAAATAAATCTTATTGCTTTTCTTTGAAGAGACTCAGGTTTTTTTGCATCACGTACATGATAGGGTGACCAAACAGCGCATGTATGCTCAAGAATTGGTCTTATTAGGCATTTTTATATGCGGTAAGCTTGTGCTTTGGAGCAAATTAGGTCGATATGCCTGTGCATTAGGTGTGAATGTGAAGACTGAAATCTCTACTTGTGATAAGTTGTTTGATGTCTTTTTATAAGTGTATTTAAATGGTTCTTTTTTGGTCGTAAGTGTCATGACAACGATTTTCTTGAAATTACATTTGCCATTTCTCACTTCGATCGCAAAACACTGAAAACGCTTCATTTAGTTCCTCTTGCTGCCGTAAATACATCTTATTGCTTTTCCTTGAAGAGACACAGGTTTTTTTACATCACGCATATGAAAGGGTGACCAAACAGCGCATGCATGCTCAAGAATTGATCTTATTAGGCATTTTTATATGCGGTAAGCTTGTGCTTTTGAGCAAATTAGGTCGATATGCCTGTGGATTAGGTGTGAATGTTACTCCCAGATACTGAAATCTCTTTACTTGTGATAAGTTGTTTGATCTGTTTTTATAAGTGTATTTAAATGGTTATTTTTTGGTCGTAAGTGTCATGACAACGATTTTCTTGAAATTAAATTTGCCATTT